>NC_136490.1:2537500-2997500 GCF_053919585.1 Euprymna scolopes
CAGGATTCAAAAGAAAGTCGCCAACTTGATAGGTCCTGATCTGTGATCTAAGCTTCAGCCTCTGTCCCATCGACGAAATGTTGCATTCCTCTGCCTGTTTTACAAGTATTTTAATGGTAGATGCTCCGACTAACTACAAGTCTTTGTACTCCCTCGACGTAAATATCCCCGACAAACCCGACCAGCAACGAAGTCCAATCCCTACACAAGAGAGATCCCTAGATGTAAGAAAGTCTTCTACTCTAATAGTTTCTTTCTCAGAACTGCTAGTCTTTGGGATGCCCTTCTGGGCTTCTGCTTCTCCAACTGTACTGACATACAGCAGTTCAAGTGTAATATGAATAGACATCTTGCTGCTCAACTCCCTACCAAGTATCCCTGCAACTTATATTCCTGATAGTAGTCCCCTACATAAAAGTGGCATTATTCCTTGCTTGGTGTGAAAATGTCATAGAAAAACCTTTAACTTTTATCACTTTATTCTTCAGAACAGAAGCTAAGTATGATTGTCCCAAAAATTATTGACTATATAAACAAAAATTGTTTTGACTCGTACTAATGTATATATGATCAGCTGCACATGTGATTTTCTTTTTCACTTCAACACAGGCTATCGTGAATGTTCAAATCTTTCATTTTTAAATTTCGGCATGTTGGTACACTTAATAGAGAGCTTCAGATGCAAGAGGCCAACGAAAGAAGTTGTTGGAGTAAGTATTTCAAAAGAGAATTTAAAAGACTAGTTGCAAAACAACATCAACAACAAAAACAGTAAAATCCGCTCATATCTAAAAGATCAAAGCGTAGTATATGTTATGAAACTACACTTCATGTTTGTTTTTCGCTCAGCGAAAGAGATATTCTTCTACGCCGATGCATTAAAAAGTGTCCTATTTAAGATTACCCTATTTATTGAAGCTTTTTTGTTTTTCTATATTAAAAAAATGACCTTGTGTCAAACTCTGTCCTCGTTGGGGGGCAAGTAAATACGGACATGTTACAACATTTCACATTCAAAATTTGAAACATCGTATGTTGCTTCTTATAAATTGTACCCTGCTTTGTAATCCACAGATATGTTTCCCTCTGACAATTCTGTCTACTGATTCTTTTATTCACCGATTAGGCATGACCTCCACGCGATACAACCTCGCCGACTTTTTCAGCACCTTTTTTCCGTGATGCAACTCTTTTGCCAGCAAGTTTACTCCCGTTGAAACATTGAAGCGAAACGTATTTGTAAATCGATTAGTTATGGAAAAGTTTGTAAATATCAAGTCGAGATTTTCATTTAACCTTTCTGAGGCAACGCAATCGTTTTGGTCAAAGGTCAAATACTTGGTAGTATCAACGCAATAATAATGAAACAAAGCAAAGTTTACATTTTCCAGTTTTATCTCCCCAAGTAGCACAGCACATTTGCTTCATTCAAATTTATTTAATTCAATCTAAAACACCAAAGTCACTCGTTCAAATTATTTATTCTTATCTATAAACCTAATACCATTTTTTTTTATCGAATTTTATGACAGAAAAAAAAACAAAAAAAAACAATGATCTATTATTCTTTCCCGGGGAAAATTATGCAAATTTATTTCTCTGAACTAAGTTTTCCAGTTCTTAAAGTCTCCCTCTTGCCACCAATCCATTTTCTTCTATCTATCTATCTATCTATCTATCTATCTATCTATCTATCTATCTCTCCCTCTCTCTCTGTCTCTGTCTCTCTCTCTCTCTCTCTCTTTCTCTCTCTCTCTCTCTATATATATATATATATACGGCATAACCACATTGACATATCGGTTCTCGTTAGATCACCGAAGTTAAGCAACGTTGAGCCTGATTAATACCAGATTGGTGACCAATTTGGGAATACCAAGCGCTGTATGTAGGAAGATGCCGAAACCTCCCCGCAAGAGTTACATTAATCTAATGTCTTTATCCTCCTTAACATAGATATGTATGCGAATGGAGACCGCTTGTGAATTTCATAATCCCATGGAACTCCCTTCTTTGGAGGAAGCTGGTTAAACCCACGTCGGGTTTGTGCCGTTTCCATTTTTCCATATCTATCTATCTATCTATCTATCTATCTATCTATCTATGTGTTATTTATACATACAAATACATGTTTTCCTCATTTTGATTTCTAATGCACTATCCTTGTCCTATTCTTTATCTCATGTATCGTTCCCTCCTCTCTCTAACTCCTTCACCTTCATCTTCTTTCTTTGCCTCTGTCTTCTTCATCTGTGTGTGTGTTATATTGATGATGTTTTTTCCTCAACTTATCTCTAATCTACTACCCGTGTTCTTTTCTCGCTCCTTATTTTCTACCTTGCTTTTCGTTTCTCTTTTTCGGTCTCCATCTCTTTCATTTTTTCATTATTTATTTTTAAGTCATTTTGCCATTGAATTAAAGTTAAAAGTTATTCCGATTCGTTCGTTTGATCTCAGAACTTTAATTCCCAGAAATGTCGTTGCCATCGATCCGCATATCTCTACGTTGCTGTTTCTTTTCATCTCCCCATCGCCTATTGCTCTTCTACTCTTTATCCTATCTCTCTCCATCCTTCTTCCATATTACTTTATTTTTTTCGCTATCCCAATCGCTTTCTGTCCATCCGCGATAGATGAGATTATCGATGTTGATTTCCAATTCATATATTCAACATTTGCTGACCTCCGTCCAACGCAATTCCGAAACTTGATTTTATCAGGTTTACTCGTTTCCGTATTTTAAAACATTTTATAACCATCTTCTGTTCCATTGTTTTTTTTCATTTCCCTCTTTTGTTTTTTATTGTTCAATCTTTTTGTTTTTCTTTTTTCTTTTTTTTTTCGTTTCATTTCATTTTCTTTTTCTTTTCTTTTCGTTTTTTTCTTCTCGTTTCTCTTTTGTTTTTATTTTTATTTTTCTCTTTTATTTTTTATCTTCTTTGCTGTTTCCCTTATTTTCTTGTCTTTTTCGTCATTTTTTAATTCCTTTATTTCTCTTCCTTCCTTTTCTTCTTTTGTTTTGTCTTGTTTCCTTTTTTCTTTTGTTTTTCTTATATCAGTTTTTGTTCCATTGTTTAATTGCTTCGTTGTTTTTCTTTTTTTATTATTTTTCGTTTTCTTCGTTTCGCTTCTTTCTTTTCTTTTTCTTTTCGTTTTGTGTTCTTTTTTCTTTCTTTTCTTTTGTTTCCGTTATTTCATTTCTCTTTTTCGTTTTTTTTTTAAAAAAATCTTTTCCAGTTTTTTTTTTAATTATTTCTATTCTACATTTCATGTCGTTGCATTTATTATATTTTTATCTTTTTTACTTTGGACACACTACTTATCAAGGCTCGGAGGCAACTCGAGGATTAGATTTAATGTATGCAAGGTGGTAGTGTAGTAATCGTTAATGGTGCAAATTAGGTAGAATTTGATTTTTTATGGAAACGGCTCAATAACAACTTGTTTACATTGGATTTGAAGGCTACTATGTTGTATTTAACTGGAAAGCATGCCAGGGGAACTGTGTTTCAAAGGCAGGCAGTTCATGGATCGGCGTTTACATTAAGGAACATATAGAGAGTGCGGGAAATTATATATAGAGGTTTTAGCTAGTCGAGTGTTTTTTGTGAATGATTGGCAAAGGGAAACCATAGATTGGTGTACGGTCGAGCACTTGCCATGAAAATAGCGATAGAGCAGAGGCTCGTGACGTCATTTTGTGAGAAAGCGGTTGTAGTTTCGAAGTCGGGTTTGAACAATAACGTCTTCTTCATCTCTTTTAATCTTTTATTCTTTTCATCAAGTTGACAAGAAATATTTTGCGGTTTTTAAATTTTTAACTCGGATGAACATATCTCAGCTCAAAAAAATATTTATTGATCGAAATAAGCATCATCAGAATCAACTCTTTTGCCAACGCAAAACAAGTGTATTCATAGCAGTAACGTAGAAATCTTGCGTTGGTCTACAGACATGAAACTTAATATATAGGGTATTCGGACTTGTGCGAAACTTTATATTTGGGTCAGCAGGGAAAAATTGGTGTAAAAGTGTGAAAATTAAAAAAAAATGGAATTTGCATGCGTAACGGGATAGCTATTGGTTCATATTTTAATTTTTAGCCTTGCAGCAAACATGCCTTCATAGCTAAGGCATCAACGTCAAAGGAAAAAGCAAATCGTAAACGAAACGTTTTGGTTTCGATTCTCGGTGGTGGTGAACGAGTAATTTTTTTTGTTTTAACTTTTTAAATCATTACTATATAATGGCTCTAGTATGGTATTATAATAAATACGAAATTTGCATTAATAAAATATCATATTTAAACGTATTTTACGACAAGGTAACGCAGGGCAGCCAGCTAGTAACTATTTGCAGAAACTTTGAAAATACATTCTTTTAAACGTACTTTATTTTCTCATTTTCTGAATTTCTTTTGGTTAAGACGTAGCCTTGTTTTTCCGTGCTATCAATGCTATGGAGTTTTGCATGTGTTGTGTAGAACACGATATATAATAGAGGCCTCGTGCTTGTCAGAGAACCGCCACAAAACACGTAATAAAATGTAACAAAAACTACAATGAATGTTCTAAATGGTAATTGGTTGTCATCCAACCACAAGACATGGAGGTGGGGATTTCATAATTTCATTAGTTTCTTTCCATTTATTCACCAATTGAAAGCTTATCACATTTTTCTTTCTCTTTGTTCTCTAATTCGTCTACTGGTCCTTTCTCTTATTTTCCGTTTCCTTTGTTTCTTCTAATTAATAACCTATGGATTTTTACCTTGTTCCTCATTAATTTCATATTTTTTATTTCCCATTCTTCACATTAACATTGGTTTGCTTCTTATTTGTCTTTTAGTCTGATTACATTCCACTTTTACCTTGTATCTTCAACTTGTCTGTTATTTTTATTTATGAGAAAATGCAGTTGTTGAACTTACCACGGCTAGGTTTCGAAGCAGAAGTAAATAACTCTCTTATCTATGAAAAACTCTGGGCATCTTTTGCGTACCCGAAATCGGGTGGCCTGAATTAACACGTTACATAAACACTCTAGCCTCGTCAAATCTCTCTGAGCGAGAAGTTGGTTGAATAAGACGTGCCGCACCCAGTCTCTATAGAGTAGTCTTCTTCGGTTTTCAGACAGAAAACACCGTTGGTAACCAGCTTGTTACCGTTACAAGAAAAGGTTTCGTAGCAAGCTTTAAACGGGTTTCTCCCCCTTCCACCGTCGCATATAAGAAGAATTTTTATATATCCTTCTTTTAATTCTTCTGATATCGATTCTCTTAATTTTCAATTGCCCTTTTTCTACTTCCGCCACGCCGACTTTCGATTGATTTTAGATTTAGTACGAGTAACAGTCGTAGTAGTAATGGTGTTTATGATGGTGCTGTTCTTATTCTTGGTCTACTCTGAACTTTTACTGCATATTTTGTGGGCGCCGATAACGGTACAGTTGTGGTGGATGACAAGAACAAGAGATACGGTATTACAAATTCGAATTTATCGGATGTCATTGTTATTTCTAATGAGTTTATCGACGCAAACCATGGATGGGGTAACGATAAGAACCAAATCACACACAATTGCACGCAGACCTGAAGTTGAAGGAAAAGGTAAAAAGATAATAATTGGATCTTTATTCATTCGTTTTAATGTGCATAAAAACAGCAAAAATATAGAAGCAATATTAATAAGACCGTGCAGGTTATCATATGGAATAAATATGCGAGTAATCCTGTTAAAATGCATATCATTACATGTGGGGTGAAATTATATGACCAGCTGTTGTGAATGATAAGCAAGTGTTTATTGTTCATATTTAGAGCAAATATATGAGATCGCATTAAAGTAAGTGCTATCAAGTATACATAAATACATGAATACAAAGTAATTGTAGCCAATGAACTGATTTGATTTATAACAAATAAATTATATTTTTCATGGCAAAGTTTTACAACAGATTATGATTATAATGAATAAAGATATAGAATGAGAAAAAGAGAAAGAAAAAGAGAACGAGAGAGAGGGAGCGAGAAAGAAAGAGAGAGAAAGTGTGTGTGTGTGTGTGAGAGATATATAGAGAGAGACAGAGAAAGAGTGTGTGTGTGTGTGAGAGATAGAGAGAGAAAGAGAGAGAGAGAGAAAGAGTGTGTGTGTGTGAGAGAGATAGAGATAGAGAGAGAGAGAGAGAAAGAGAGAGAAAGAGTGTGTGTGTGAGATATATATATATATAGAGAGAGAAAGAGTGTGTGTGTGAGAGGTAGAGAGATAGAGAGAGAGAGAAATAGTGTGTGTGTGTGAGATAGAGATAGAGATAGATAGATAGAGAGAGAGAGAGTGAGAGAGAGAGAGAGAGATCAAAACCCTGTAGTGCTCAATAAGAAATAGAAACCGACAGAGCGACTCTCAGTTGAAAGTGGTTTTGTCGCTTGGAGTCAACACACAGAATCGCCTCATTCAATTACTATGGCAAAAAATAAATATTGTTTTTTACTAGGTGGAGGTCACTGCTTATCAAAACCTGAAGCCCATTCAAGGATAATATAACGTGGTTGTTAGATACAAACAAGAAAAAAGTAATCTAATTCATAAAAGTCACTCTGTCTGTCTGTCTCCTGTCTGTCTCCAGATTTTCAAACTCTATCTCTTCCAAAACTAAAAGTTGCAAAGCAATTCAAATGATTGGATTTTTATGGATCATTGGTTTATGGATCATTTACCCGGTTAAAATAGTTTTTAAAGAGGTCAAAAATTGGTCAAAATCATTATATATTTGGACGTCCATTTTTATTTTTATTCAGTTTATATGCATGTCACGTTGGTACGGTGGTAACGTCATAAGCTTTGACTGCTTCAGTTTTGCTTTCGGTTTCGATTATGGCACGCTGATACTTATCTTTACTTTTGAAATCACGACTCTGTAATAATATATGCGATATCTGGAAAAATTAAAATATCATATTTAAGCGTATTTAACGACCGGGCAATGCCGGGCGCCTCCACGTTAGTAATAATCTAATTTATAAAAGCCTATATGCCTCTCTGTGTCTGCATATTTTCAAACTCTATTTCTACCGAAACTAATTCGTAGACCGGCGTTAGGGCCGCAAATGATTGCAATTTTTCTGGATTTTAGATTTGAAGGGGTCAAAAAAGGCTAAAATTGAAAAACTCATTTTGTTACATTCATCTTAGTTCATATTCACTTTTTAGTGAGTTCAGATATGTGTCACGTTGGTAAAGTAATACCTTCATCAACTTCGAATGCTGCAGGTTTGGTTTCGATTCTAGCTGATTCTACCCAAATACGCTGTGTTTTTTTTTTTTTACTTTTTAAATTGGACTCTATAAAATATGTACGAAATCTGGACAAATTAAAATATCATATCTTTTAAAACCGGGCGACAACTCTGATTTATAAAAGTATGATAGGTTATGAAAAGGAAGGGTTGTAAAGAGATAGCTTCGAATTTGGGGGTATCAAAACCAAAGCAAAATATGATGAAAGTAAAAATAAAATAGATAAACCCCACAATTTATTATACCATACCTGTTCACACTGAAACACTTATCACAATATTCTGTGGATCTATATTAAAAAACCTTGTTAAACTTTGTGACATATTTCCATTCTATGGAGGTCAGGTGCGAACGAACACCCATAATTTTATTATACTATATTTCTGCAAACAGAAACATAATTATCAAAGTATACTTATATAGATAGATATGAAAAATCTTTATTAAAGTTTGTGCCTATTTCCATTCTATGGAGGCCAGGCGCGAACGCAGGCCCCACCATTTTATTATACCAACCGTATTCAAGTTAAAACATATCAAAGTAATCTTATGTACATTTATGTCAAAAACAATTACGGATACTTTATCTGAAAACGGGTACCCACTAGATGTGATTAGGTCAGTTATTCAAAGGAAATTGGCTGAATTCTCTCGAATTAAAGTGGCCAAATGTCCAATTTATATTAGGTTGCCTTGGTTGGGTATAGTAAGTGAGAAATTTGCCAAACAAATAAGTTCAGCAGTTCATTGATGTTATTTTGCTGCCAATGTGCGTGTTGTGTTCTCTACGAGAACTTTATTACCATCTTCTCGAAAGACGTTCACCCCCCCATAATAGTAACGTTATTTACAATTTTGAATGTGGTTGCAGTGCCAACTACTTGGGTCGAACGACATTAAGATTAGATCGAAGATTCCAACAACATGTACCCAGTAAAATTAGGAATGGAACCTACCGGGCAACGGACGTTGTTACTAACACATACGGGTCTTCAATTACTGATCATTTACATAAAAAACCCATCTTATGCAGCGAACTTTAGCACGGACTCTTTCTCTATTCTGAGTCGTGCTCATTCAGTATATCACCTTAAGATCTTGGAGACTATTCACGTTCGACTTAGAAAACCTTCTCTTTGCAAGCAAAGGGAATGCCTCCTGGGTTTGAACGTGATTAATATCTAGGGTATTCTACCATAACGCTGTTTTATTTTAATCGTTTTCCCACTTTTTTCTCCCCGAAAATTTAATAAAACGCAATTTTAATCGCTTTTTCTTTGTTTTAAAAATCCCCTCGATACAGCTTTGAGAAACCGGTCAACTGGCTCCCCATTTCTCTTTCTTTCCTCTCCTGTTCTACTTTTTCCCCATTTCTGGAGAGAAGATTAAAGGAATATATATATATATATATATATATATATATATATATATATATATATATATATATATAACGCTGAATGTGTGTGTGTGTGTGTGGTCACTAATAGGCTCCTATATGGTTGACTATTTTAAAACATTGAATTCATATATATTTATATATATACACATTTAGTTTTAATCATGAATCATAAAAGTCTACCCTTCCTAATTGCAAGCACTCTACCAATTGAGCAAACTCAGGCGTTTGCTCAGTTGGTAGAGTGCTAGCCTCGCATGCAAGAGGCTCGGGTTTCGAATCCTGAATTCGGATGTGTCTAACTGATAAGCCCAAATGAGGGCGAAACTCGAGTCTTGGACTTCCGGTTCGTTGACTGTCATGGCTCTTGTGAGCTGCGGCGTTGTTTGGCTGTGGAATTTATTATACAATCTCTCACATTCTGAAAATCCTATTATAAGTTGCTCGTTGGGTTAGCATTGCTGGACCGCGTCGTCCCTTCGAGTTAAAATCCTACTTGTGAGACATCGGCAAGGGTTATTGACTGGTTGGACGGTCGCGTCCCTTGTCGAGACGAAGTGGGTTCATTTCACAGTCGGATTTCGACGCGGTTTACTTGATCTGTGTTGGTTAATAGACATTCTTGTGTGCGGGGCGTTTGCTCAGTTGGGAGAGTGCTTGCCTCGCATGCAAGAGGCTCGGGTTTCGAATCTTGAGTTCGGATGTGTCTAACTGATGAGCCCAAATGAGGGCGAAACTCGAGTCTTGGACTTCCGGTTCGTTGACTGTCATGGCTCTTGTGAGCTGCGGCATTGTTTGGCTGTGGAATTTATTATACAATCTCTCACATTCTGAAAATCCTATTATAAGTTGCTCGTTGGGTTAGCATTGATGGACTGCGTCGTCCCTTCGAGTTAAAATCCTACTTGTGAGACATCGGCAAGGGTTATTGACTGGTTGGACGGTCGCGTCCCTTGTCGAGACGAAGTGGGTTCATTTCACAGTCGGATTTCGACGCGGTTTACTTGATCTGTGTTGGTTAATAGACATTCTTGTGTGCGGGGCGTTTGCTCAGTTGGGAGAGTGCTTGCCTCGCATGCAAGAGGCTCGGGTTTCGAATCTTGAGTTCGGATGTGTCTAACTGATGAGCCCAAATGAGGGCGAAACTCGAGTCTTGGACTTCCGGTTCGTTGACTGTCATGGCTCTTGTGAGCTGCGGCATTGTTTGGCTGTGGAATTTATTATACAATCTCTCACATTCTGAAAATCCTATTATAAGTTGCTCGTTGGGTTAGCATTGATGGACTGCGTCGTCCCTTCGAGTTAAAATCCTACTTGTGAGACATCGGCAAGGGTTATTGACTGGTTGGACGGTCGCGTCCCTTGTCGAGACGAAGTGGGTTCATTTCACAGTCGGATTTCGACGCGGTTTACTTGATCTGTGTTGGTTAATAGACATTCTTGTGTGCGGGGCGTTTGCTCAGTTGGGAGAGTGCTTGCCTCGCATGCAAGAGGCTCGGGTTTCGAATCTTGAGTTCGGATGTGTCTAACTGATGAGCCCAAATGAGGGCGAAACTCGAGTCTTGGACCTCCGGTTCGTTGACTGTCATGGCTCTTGTGAGCTGCGGCGTTGTTTGGCTGTGGAATTTATTATATATATATATATATATATATATATATATATATACACACAAGTGTCTTTGTCGGTGTGTGTGCGAAAAGTCTCTACCAAACTGCTCTCTGAATATTTGGTCAAGAGGGTTAGAATTTGATGTGTATATTTAGATAGTGTAGCTCACTTTCCATTTTATTTTAGCCTTCAAACTGCTATTAAAATGTCAAAATTGAAAACAAAACAGTTGAGGTTGACAGGGTAAGCCGAATAAATGATGACTTCTGCTGTCACTTTTGCGCCAAATCAAACAATCAAACAGCTCAAAGTCGCTTAATTTTTAATCTTTCGTATCCGCCTGTAGGTGGCTCAAACGTTACCGAAGCCGAAAATTAAATAACAGCTAATGCGATCTGGTTTCGATTCTAGCGGATGGAAACTGAGTCCTATTTGTAAATCTTTACTATATGCTGGATAATGATCAACAGAAAATTGACTGTATAATAAGCAAGCAGCATGAATAAAAATATAATACTTTTGCGTTTTTATGACCAGGCGACTTGCTTATATATATATATATATATATATATATATATATATATATATATATATATATATATATATATATAAGGGGTGCAAAATTCAACGATGTGACCTTTGAGAACTCTACCAAACTCTTCCGCCAATTTTCGGTAAAAAATAAAATTGACCTCTGCGGTCTTTGCCAAATTACTCAGACAATTTCTGGTCTAAACATTTGAAATTTTACATAAAGGGTATTCAGAGATAGGCCAAGCTTTTTAATCTATTCGGGTCGAAACTTCAGCTACTAATATATAAATGTGTGTATGTATGTTTGCATGTCTGCCTAAAACTTTCGACAGAGGCAACGGATTTTCACGAGGTTTATACTGTTTTGACGCTCGACCCTTCAGACGACAAATACCGAAAAATAAGCTAAAAATATTAATTTCTTAACCCTGAACAAGGCACTTTCCTACAGGGAGAGGTTGCTTTTTTCGCCGATATTTTCGAAAGTCATCCCTTCTTTTCGATTGTCTAGCCTTAATTTAAACCTACGTCACTTCCGGTTTGACGGTGGTCGTAACAGCACAGACGTCACTTTTCTTCCGTTCTTTTCCTCCTCCACAGTACAGGTTCGAATCGGTCTTGCTACTACCACTGATTTCTGCTCAACGCACACCTCCAAACACTTGGGCACCCATGCTAGTATATATATATATATATATATATATATATATATATATATATATATATATATATATATGAAGAAATTCAAGCAAAAATATTTGTATAATTTATTTATATATATGTATATGTTTGTGTGTGTATATATGTATATATACATACAAACAAAATCAAGCACTTAAAAAATCCGACACAATAAGAACTTAGTTATAAAGGAAGCAGATAAAGGTAGTGCAGTGTTTATAATGAATAAGAACTTCTGTAAAACAAAAATTTTAGAATCACTTGGGAACGAAAAGTATTACAAACCAATTAGCTCTAACATAGACGACACAACCATATCTAAAATAACAAAACTCTGCACAACATACAATAGTACATCAACTAAAAAAAGAAAAAGACTCCCTTACAAACTTCACAACAAAAACAAACATCTTCTATGGGCTACCCAAAATACACAAATCTAACCAGGTAAGGGATGCCATCAACATACAAAAATCGGAGTACATAAGCACCCCAAACTCCAACTACCTCACATTCAGACCCATAGTAGCAGGACCATCATGCCCAACAAGCAGACTTAGCAACCTAATAGATATACTATTACAGCCCTTCACCAATCTAGTCAGAAGTTTTGTATGACACACACTTCCTTAGCTCCCTACCACAAACAGTAGACGATGGGACAATACTAGCCACATTCGATGTTAGCAGCCTATATAGCAATATCCCACAAAACCTAGGAAAAGAAGCTATATCATATTGGATTGACAATCATATACAGAATTTACACCCTAGATTCACTAAACAATTCGTGATTGATAGCATTGACATAATCCTCAATAACAACTCCTTCCAATTCAATAATGACAACTACATCCAAATACTAGGCACAGCAATGGGTACTAAAATGGCACCGACATATGCCAACCTTACACTCGCCTTCCTAGAAGAGACCCTTTATGAAAGGATAGAGCAAAAGTACGGGCACAATATAAAGACACCATTCATAAAATCTTGGAAAAGATACCTAGACGACTGCTTTATCCTCTGGAGAAGCACATGGGGGATATCAGAGAACTCCATACTTTGCTACAAAACCTACACCCAAAAATAAACTTCACACTAGAACAAATGCCACCATCCTAAAAACTGTCTAAAATCAATACCTTACTCCCTAGCACGTAGAGTCTGCACCATAGTAACAGACAGACACCTTCGTTCGGCTAGACTGAATGAACTACAAATAACACTGCGGAAAAGAGGATATCCACTACCACTAATACAGAAAGGTATTGAACTGGCTGAAAAAATTCCAATAGACTAACTAAGAATTCCAAAAGAACACAACAAAGAACAAATTTTAGCATACGTCTCTACACACAACACAAACAACCCATAAGTATTTACACAGATAACAAAAAACCTTATCCTCCTCAATCAGAACGACAAACTAAACAACATACTTAAAACAACAAAAATAATAGAAAGCAAACGCCAACCCAAAAACTTAAAACACATCCTAACTTCCTCAAAACTCGTTCCACACACTACAAAAGGGTTACAAAATGCAACAAACCGCGATGTGGAGTATGTGACATAATAATAGAAGGTAACACATACACATAAAAAAAACAACACAAACATTCAAAATAAAAAAGGATCTAAATTGCACCTCCAGAAATGTAGTATATGCACTAAGATGCACAGCATGCAACAAATCCTACATAGGCGCCACCAAAAATTTCAGCAATAGAGTGGCCTTACATAAGAGCAACATCAAAATTGCAGATAACAGACACCTCTATGGTTCAAAACACGTACACACATGCAGTGGAAACAGCTTCAAAATAATGCCAATCTTCCAAATCGACAATTATTTTTATTTACTTACACAGGAAAAAAACTTCATCACAAAATTCACTCCTGAACTAAACAGAGTCTAATATCAACACACAAAAACATGAAATTCAAGGCACACTCGCATGCACATCCATATACATATACACACCCACACATAAATCAGAACCGACACATTAAAACACACACACGTGCGCGCATGCAACCACACACAGACATAACACCCCTATCTCTAATACAGCACAGTGAACAATACCAACCCTACTTAACCTCGAAACCAACAACACTAGAAAACACCTAGAACCATAGTATAATATCTGTTCCAACACCTCGTTCGGCCTCAGTCAGTGGAGGATAAATCTCTCATGACTGAGACAACTATCACCCCTTCTATCATCTTCCTCCCATACCTATACCCCTCCAATTAGCCCCTCCCCTCTGGGGAACAAGATCTTCCCCACGCTAGGAACCGATCCTGGGTCTGGCTATACCCACATGGGGAGACAAATAAATAGAAACATTAAAAAATCCCCTATACATATTTTTAAATACACCCCTCTATCTAAACAAACATAATATAAAGAATACCCGAACAGTCTAAGACTGAAATGAAAAAACACAATACTAAAATCTAAGAACCCAAAAAATAAATATCAAAATAGAATGAAAGCACCCCTACCCTTATTTCAGAAGAGCTGGTTCTCCCCCCCCTCCTCACACATACACATTAGTAACGACCTTGGATCACAGTCACCTTCCTAGGGAAGAAAATAACTTCATAATACTATAAAACAGTACACACATAAAACCAATAAAAGAAAACACACACACATCCTATCCTAAAGGAAAAAAAATACAAGTAGAAAGAGAGAGTGAGAGAGAGAAACACAATACAGGAGTGACCACAGCCCAATAAAATAGTAATAAAAATTGAACATTACACGTTTCACCTCTTGGAAACACTTCGAATGAACTACGAAAATGCTATTTTTACATCTCCAACACATTTTGAAAATAATTTCTGAAGAGGACGCTTCACAGAACGTCTGAAACGCGTTAAAAACGATTTAAATGATTTAAAAACATTATTACAATGATCTAAACATAATTTTCAATGAAAAACCAAGACACGGAATAATAAAATAATGTTAAAAAATACACATTGTTGGTGACTACCCCCTTATTTAAATATAGATCTTGCTTTCGTTAGAATTTCTTAACCCATTTTGTATAAATACACACACACACATATATATATATATATGTATATATATACATATATATGTATATATATACATATATATATATATATAAATTATACAAATATTTTTGCTTGAATGACTTTATATATATATATATATATATATATATATATATATATATATATATATATATACATATATATATATAATAGACTACCCGTGACTCGTAAATTCAAATTTTGATATATCTTTTAATTTCAACGCGGAAAAAAAAGCAAAACAATTGGGACGCTGAAAACTTACACAGTAAAACAATACGCTTTATTGTCGGGTTGATTTTCTATTTGTAACGCAAACAGAAAACATATTTTCGGGGTTATTCATTTTAGTTGGTAGTGTAGAAGCAAATATATGAATGCTTTTTAAGAAAGGTGTATTAAAAAATTGAGAATAAATTAAGAAAAGGGAAGAACATGGGTAAATCGCCATTGTAAAATGCTCTTATAGTTGTCAACGGGTTAAAGTAGATTTATTTGTAAGAAAATTGCGTTAAAATAACTTATTTTTTTACATAGAGGTCACCACTTATCAAGGCCTGGAACCAACTCGGGTATAGGGTTATTGCGTGTACAGAAATCAATGGGATAGTATCGTAGTAATAGTCAGCATTGGAGATTCGACAAAGTGTCTTAATTAAGGGGGCGGTGTGTCAGGAATTTGTTTATATTGGACTTGAAAACATCCAAGTTGTAGTCAGGTGGGAAACAGGCAATCGGAAGAGAGTTCAACAGTCGTGCACTTCTTAGAACGAAGCTCTGCTCATGAAATCTACGCTTGGATTTAGCCAGATAAAGAGTGGGGAAAATTAATGACAGTGGTTTCAGAAAGACGGGTGTTTTTCGTGAAAGATTGGCGAGGGGGGCCAGAGATTGGAGCTCAGACGAGCAGCTGCCATGAAAATAACGATAACACAAAGACAGGCTCGCAACGTCTCTTCTGTGGGAGAGAGGCTGCAGGGAAGTGAAAAAGGGCATCCCCCTACTTAGGCACGAATCTATTTTGTAATCTCTCAAGGCAGGATAGGTGATTTTAGCAGCTCCTGACAAGATTTGGTAGCAATACTTCATACTTGGACGTGCTTGACTTTAATATAGATAGAGAATTGCATCAGTAGTGAGATATCATCTTCCCAGCGACCTTGGCAACTGACTTGATGTCCGTGTTCCATTTGAGATCGGGAGTAAAGATCAAGCCCAGAAGCTTGTCAAAACACGGAGTCCCCCCAAGACGAAAGCCATCCATTTCAATTGATACCAGATGGGGATCAGAGCGTTTATGGTGTAAAGATAGGAGCTTGGTTTTAGATGCATTAAAAGTAACCAGTCACCCCTTCCCCCACTGTATCACGCGCTCAAGATAAGATGAGAGAATATCAGAGAGAACTTTGTCATTTACGATCTTTGATGTGTTGTCATAGATGGTCGTGTTATCAGCATATATGTCAACGAATGATTTAAGTATGTGTTTTGGGAGATCATTGATGTAGGTCAGGAAGAGAATTGGACCCATGACGGACCCCTGAGGGACTCCAACATTATACTGTGGGCCTCTGATTTCTGCCTATCAACCACTACTCTAATGAGCCTATCTGAGAGAAATGATTTAATAATTGAGAAAACATGTCCAGTTATACCGTAGCTGGAAATCTTGTGTAGTAGGCATTTATGCCATACCTTATCGAAGGCTTTGATATGTCAAGAGCAATTGCCCTAGAAAGGGAGCCTTTGTCGAGAGATTCACTAATCCTATGAAATATAACCGTTAGCACATATGCTGTAGATCTAGCAGAACGGAAACCATATTGCATGTCACTAAGAAGATTATTTCTGCTGAGGTAGTAGACTACTTCTCTATTTAATATGGATTCCAGCAGCTTCCTCATGACACACAGGAGACTTATTGGTCTGTACTGAGAGGGTGATAACTTATCACCTGAATTCTTAAATACAGGGCATACTGATGAGATTTTCCAGGGTGTTGGGAAGCACTTTTCTTTAAACAGTTTTGTAAGTATGGGGGCAAACTAAACGTAATACGAAAATGAACGATGTAAAAAAAGTGTTTATTTAGATAATTTAAACCCGAAAAAAACAAAACAAATAGGACGCTGAAAACGTACACAGTAAACAATACGTTTTGTTGTCGCGTTGATTATTTATTTCTAAATGTTTTTTTGATTAGCGTTATAAATAAATAATTAACGTGACAATAAAACGTATTGTTTTTATGTGTACAATTTCAGCGTCCAAATTTTTATTATCCAAATAAACAATTTTTAATACTTTCTGCTTTTTTCACATCGTTCCTTTCCGTATTACGTTATGGGCTTATGTTTATGTACGCATGCGCAACCGAAACTCCTAAAGTAGATGTTGAGTTATAACACCCGTTACAAGGTCATTTGATTTTTATAATTATATATATATATATATGAAGACATATTCAAGCAAAAATATTTGTATGCTGTAACTATAATAGACCTATGGTATTTATTCGAAATTAGGATAGAAAGGATTGGTAACATGAAACAACGGTGTAACCAGTCCTTTTCTATAGCTATGCGTTTGCAATCGCTTCTCTTCACAGCTCATCAGTGTGGTAGACAGGCAACTACATTAAGCCAGGATCGAAACCCGACCGCCCAAATGACAGTCAAGGATTCTCACTATTGATCTATACGGCTCTTGCTGTGTGGGTAATGAATTAACGATGTTTTGCCATCATCCAAATGATCCGCTCGATACATATATATATATATATATATATATATATATATATATATATATATATATATATATATATATGTATATGATGTGTGTGTGATTGGGTTATTAAAGAATCGATGTCGCCTTTTTATTGTATATTGTTGTATTTAGGATTAATCTAAATCCAATGCTCTATAAACTGACCACGAGACAATATCCAATCACAAAGAGACATAAATCGATGAGGTTACGTATTGTATAGGAAACGTGAGGTCAGCGTACTAACTCGAAAGAGAAACTTTGACAGCAGTTGATTGTAGAAAATCCAGCTGGAATTAACATCCTGAAATGTTGAAAATGCTGAAGATGTGTATCTGCAAAGGATTGTACAGATGCGGAAGTGCAGACATCGCCACAAGGTCGATGAGTGCAAAGGGCAGAGAGAGAAAGAGAAACGATTGCAAACGCATAGCTATAGAAAAGGACAGGTTATACCGCTGTTTTATATTACCCATCCTTTCTATCCTAATTTCGAATAAATACCATAGGTCTATTATAGTTACAGTATACAAATATTTCTGCTTGAAAATGTCTTCATTTATTTCATTTTTGGAATGTACTTTTTCTACAAATAAACAATAAAAGTTGAGAGGTTTTAAGCGAAATAATTCCGTGAATTATATAAATAAAACATAAGAATACTGTGTACATACCGAAAATGATGCCGTGTTTTATACTTGAGGACTGTTAGTTTATTGGTGGAATAACCAAATAGGGGAATTGTAGAATGTATACTTCTCATCCAATAGGTCGGATATTTCATGTATTTCCAAGTTAATAGTTTTTACAATATATATATATATATATATATATATATATATATATATATATATATATATATATATATATATTTAAATAAATGTTTAGAGGTACAGAATTTATATATGGTTTTAAATAAAATAGTAGGCGGAAGTTTCTCGAGAGCTCTTTCGGCTATCATCTCTTCAGGAGCAAATCGATTTGCTCCTGAAGAGATGATAGCCGAAAGAGCTCTCGAGAAACTTCCGCCTACTATTTTATTTAAAACCATATATAAATTCTGTACCTCTAAACATTTATTTAAATATTTACGGAAGAGGTACACACACCAACAAATAGAATTGTGTAATAATATTGTAAGATTAAGGAGTAGTATTAGATCTACCAATCTCTCCTTAGCTTTTTTGCGTTCTTGTCTGCAACAAGATGTAGCCCCAGTTTACATTAGTAAACGTATTGCTGCATCTAAAGTGAAGCCAAGTTTGTCTATGGAGCGTGCGTTTATACGTGACGACATGAATAAGTTGATGGAGAATCTTGAGACGTACATTAGTAATCGTCATCAACTTTGGTCCGTAGTTAAGGGGTTCCTGTCCTTTTGTGATTTTTTCCGTTTTTGCAAATATTTATCTATCGGTGATCAGTTTGCTAGGCAAAATGCTTCCAAAGATAATAGTAAACACCTTGCTCTTCTGGTTCGCAGAAGATATGGGTGTGAACCCACTAATGGAAGCAGACATATTTTCAATTTTTCAAAAACTGTCCTTACAGAAATTGAAAATAGAGTTTTGTCTAGGGGCGTAGATTTTTGTATTCCCCCCACAAGTTTAAATAAAGAGAGAACACTTTCTGCCTTTGAAGTTTTGTTCTCTCAACTTAGACATAATGTGCCTAATTCCCCAGAAAAAAATGTTGGGATGAAATCCAATTTAGTTGCCTTAGCTCACCGATATAGTAACATTCCTGTCGATCATAGCGACTTTGTCTGGAACATAACGCAATGTAAGACGATGAAAGCGTTAAAATCTAATACCGATATTTATATGTGTAAACCAGACAAATGTGCAGGAGTGGTGATTTTGGATTAATCCGACTACGTTGAGAAAATGGCAGTTATTCTCAATGATAGTTCGAAATTCCGTAAACTCGGCTCTGTCGAGTTGACGGATAATACTTTCAAGAACGAGGCTAAAATGCAGAGACGTTTACTTGCATTATTTAAAAAGAAGGTGTTTTGCAAGGATGTCTATGACAGGATCAGGCTACTGGGTCACAACGTCCCAGAATGTATGGTCTCCCCAAAATCCACAAGCAAGGTGTTCCACTGAGACCTATTTTATCAATGGTTGGTTCAGCACAACATTCTTTGGCTCAGTGGCTTGTAGAAATTCTGCAACCTGTGCGCGAGCTATACACCACGCATTGTATCCCAGATTCCTTTCGGTTCGTTGATTGTGTACGTGGGTTGGATTCTAATGCAGAGACGTCTTTCATGTGCTCATTTGATGTCTCTAGTCTTTTCACCAACATACCGTTGGATGAGACTATACGCATATGTGCCGACGCTTTATGTGATGGTCGCCTGACTGCTCCACGGTTTTCTAAAGAGATTCTTATTGAACTCATTTTAATGTGTACGAAATCCGTGGAATTTAGTTTTTGTGATATTATGTACTGTCAGGTTGACGGGGTTTCAATGGGGAGCCCGTTGGCCCCAACTTTAGCGGATATTTTCGTCGGGTACTATGAATCCGTTATGTTTAATTCTACATCTAAACCCACTGCATATTTCAGATATGTTGACGACACTTTTGCTATTTTTCCTTCGCAAAGTGATGCGTCGATATTTTTTAATAGGTTGAATTCTTTACATGGGGCTCTTAAGTTCACTATGAAAAGTGAGAAGGACAATTCGCTTCCTTTCTTGGATGTTCTTGTCGAACGCTCAAGAGGAGCTTTCTCACTACAATTTATAGAAAGCCGACATTTACTGGCCTATATGTGAACTGGTTGTCTTTTGTACCTAAATCACGTAAATCGGCTTAATTAACTCTTTGGTACATAGAGCCCTCATGAATTGTTCGCCTAACAGATTGGATGTCGAACTCGATAAGATCAGGGAAATATTCATCAATAATGGTTATCCTGTTGACCTTATTGATGATTGTATTTTCAAAACGGTTGCGGATTTTAAATCCCCTAAAAAGTTTGGACCCTTGAAATGCCCGGTTTATTTGAAATTACCGTGGATAGGGGAGGGGAGTAATATAATTTCAAAACAGATTCGAAGAAGTATTTACGATTGCTTCAATTCGGTGACCTTGCGTGTGGTATATACTGGTTTTCCGTCTTTCCGCAAGGATAGTTTGCCTTACATCCAAAATAGTAATATTGTATATCAGTTTAAATGCCAGTGCGATGCTGGTTATGTTGGGCGAACATCCTTGCACCTTTTGACTCGTATAAACCAGCATGTTCCATCGAAGATCAGACAAGGGAGGATGGGGTTCGGAGGTCTCCCTCCTTCTGCAGCCTTGGAATCTGCTATTGGCCAGCATTTGGTTGACAACCCGTGCTGTGCCGATAGATATAAAATAGATTGGTTCGAGGTGCTACATAGAGCAGACTCCAAACACCATTTAAAGATTTTGGAGGCCGTCTCTATCGCGGTGCGTCAACCTTCTTTGTGCCGGCAAAAGGAAACATCAAACGCATTGTTTCTCTTTGGGGAACTTTGAATTTTTTCTCCCGCTTTTTTTTTCTCCCTCGTTGTGCCAACATTTTTTTATTCTTTTTTTTAAACGTAAATAAATTTAATTAATGTCCCCGTACGTTGGCACATTAAATAAGTTCCCCAATAGAACTCTTTATTTTCGTCACAATACTATTTAGATTGCTATCGATTTTCTCCTGAAGAGATGATAGCCGAAAGAGCTCTCGAGAAACTTCCGCCTACTATTTTATTTAAAACCATATATCTATATATATATATCTATATCTATATATATATATATATATATATATATATTATATATATATATATAGAGAGAGAGAGAGATAGAGTGAGAGAGAGGGAGAGAGATAGCCAGACAGATATATAGAATCGAGGGGAGGGCGGGCGACTACTCAGTTGTAAAGAATGTTACATGGATAGGCTGTCCTTTTGCCATGTAAATAAGAAGAATATTAGATAAGTGAAAGAGATGAGGATAAACCTAGAATCGAACCCTGTAGGCAAAGTTAAGATATGGAATGTGAGAAATTTAGTCTATTGTTAAATTCTATTAGAATAGTTAAATGTTTATATCGGAGAAAAGAGTTGATTGTTGATTCTTTAGAAATCTGAATATTAAATATGTCAGTAAAAGAATGAACTATGAAAATTAAAAGTATATTGTTAAAAAATAGGTTAGGTTTAAAAATAGGTTAGGAGAGGATTCTTTCTTTGCAGAAATGTGTTTGAACAAACAGCCATGTGAAATTAGTTACGTTTGAAAAACACACTTCTGACGTCATAGAAAAGGATAATTCTCCATATAGTTTTATGGGTTCGGATTTTAGAGTCAGTCAGTCAGTCAGGCAGGCAGTCGGTTAGAGAGGGTTGATCAGGCAAGTTGACATAGCCAGAAAGAGTCCACTTAGAAGCGAAGGGTAAAAGATTACCCATGTAGATACAAGTGAATTCATGACGTCATTCGACCCGTCGATCCGATAAATAAAGAAGTCATCATCATGTTTTGTACGTGTTGTCTCGTGACGTCATTCAGTTGCAACAGACAAAAATTATATGTTTATCATCAATTATAACAAAGCCTTGAGTAAACCCTTCCACGTATTATGTATTCCTACCATCATCATCATAAGCGAAGTATCTCCCTTTCCTCTAATATGTGTTAAAATATCTGTATAAATGTTTTCTTTCCTTCATCATCACTATCTTTGTAATCTGTATTAGTGAGTCCCATTATATATGTGCTCCAATATAAACTTCCCGTCATGTTTCAATATGAACTTCCGCATCATCTTCCTTAATATGTACACCTATGCAACAAGAAAATTAGTCCTAAATTCCGAGAGAGGGTTACTCATATTGAATATAATTATCATTATATATATATATATATATATATATATATATATATATCTGTGGAAATATATTTTATTTCCTTATAATATATACCAATCCTTATTTAAGAAGCTCAATGTAATTGCAGAGCAATATAATGAATGAGTGATAACATACTATATTCCAAATTTCATGAGGTTGACCACCTTATAATTTAATCTATTTAATTCAGTTGACATTTACAATTTTTGTCAGTATCTGTTTCGTAGCTCAAAATCAATCACTTAATTACTATATCAATCAAAGAATCTATTTCGCTCTTAACTGATTAGAAGAAGCAGCAACAATCAATCCGTCCAAGAGAAATAAAGTGTGTTTTGATATGATTAAAATCCGGAAATTGAAAGAGAAGCTGTAAATCCCTTATAATATGTTCCTATTACGCCATTTTGAAATTCACAGATCGCTCATTTTTTGTAACACTCCCTTTTTCGTAGATCTTCAACTTTTTCAGTTAATAAAATAAAATTGTTTGCTTTTGGAACGACTCTCTATTACAAAGTGTGTAGTGGTGTCAAAAAAAAAATAACTCTAGCGCACAAACGCTCGCTCGTTTTAATGGTACCACTCTCGTCTTCGTAGCACTTCAACTGTTAGAGATCTGCACTAGGACTCATTACTTTTAGAACGACCCTCGTAAAAAAAGAAGTGCGTATATTGTGGAATTTTAAAGAAACTAGAAATAGGGTATTTTGACTTTACCGTTCCTGGAAGGAATAAACCTGGTTTTCCCATTTTTTGCATAGTTAATAATTTTTAGGGAATTATTCGCCATAATATCACATTTACTCATTCTAAGTCAACGCCTATGCTGTCCGTTTTAATGGGTTCATATATATATATATATATATATATATATATATATATATATATATATATATATATGTATACAAGTTAGAAAAGCATTTCATCCAAGACATGACAATTGTTAAACAAAATGTTTTTACTATAGGCTTTAAAAATAAAGGTACAAGATTCAATTTGAAATTTACTTATCTTCACCGTGCATTTAATAAAAACTGCACGAAAAAAAAAAACGGTTCAATTTGGTGGGGGTAGCGTAATAGTGTTTAGAATTATTTCTTGGGAAGGAGCGATTGATCTGGTCCATGAAAACACTAAAGTTAATGGAACAATATACTAGAACTTATTGAAAGATCATGTCATCATCTTTGAAATTTTGAGTGTGAAAAACCCCTTTTTTCATGTAAGATAACGCCCCTGCCACAAGGCTAAGCATGTAATAGAATTTTTGAACGAGCAAAATGTTTTGGATTGGCCCCCTCAAAGTCTTAAACCCCATTGAAAGCTATGGTCTTCTTTGGGGAACTATGTGAGTACAAGAAACTCTACCAATACTGAAGATTGGGCGAAAGTTCCATATGATGAATGTCACCATCTTATTCAATCTTGCAGTAGAAGGTGCGCTGCAGTTATAGAAAATAAAGTCTTGTTAAGTAGATATTAAATCTATGTTTACTAATTTTGGTATTTTGATTTTTCAATGTTATTATTTTTAAAATTATTTTCTTTGTCCCACGATTTTGGCCACTTTAGTTTCCAAAAAAATTTTGAAATGCTCATAACTTTTTTCTACCCTTTATAATGAAGTGCAATGGATACAACGTATACACATAAGAGATATGTTAAATATGCGTAAGTTTAGTTGTAACTCCCCCCCCCGAATGTTCTGGAGAAATTGAAAAAAAAAAAAACTAAACTGTCCCAGGTTTTTGGCCGCTTGTGTATATATATGTATGTATGTGTGTGTATGTGTGTGTGTATGTGTGTATGTGTGTGTGTAATCTGTATCATTATTATCATATGTCTTTTGTATAGAACTATGAGAAAAGTCTAGTCCTGTGTATTTCATTTCGTCCACATCTTTGTTGATGTAAATATAGTATCCCATCATCCATTGCAGTATATGATAATGATCCAGTGTTTTCTATTTACAACTTATCGAATTTCTTGTTGCCCACAAATATCAGGTCTTTTAGGCTTTGTTCAAAAAATCGAAGTATAATATTTTGCGTTAAAATGGACGAATACAGACCCTCATGTTGTTGGATACGTTTTGCAAAATAAAACAAGAAAAAGTTTCGATGCAAATTCCTTATCTCCATTAACCAAAATGTTATATTCTGACCCATTTGGTGGAGGAGTTCGAGATTCGATTTAGTTGATCATAACAATCAAGAATGGGTTGATGGTGAATGGCGATCTGAGAGGATAGAGATTGCATGTCATGACGAACAAACTTACAATAATAGTAAAAAGAAAAGAGAGAAAAGGAAACGTTGGTTGCCATGTTAACCGTCGATGCTATTGACCCGGACTTCATATTGATACAGCGGATTCGTCAGACCCGTCGCTCTATGGACATCGTTTTTTTGTGAAATATTGTACCAAAAACCACCTCTTCAGCAGTGCATCTTTTCCTAGCAGTAATCCATTTTTATTAATATATTAATATATTAAATGAGCTACGCGGCCTTGACCGTTGCCAAAAAACTAAATAGAAGATGTTTAATAGTGTTAAGTTCATCACTCCCTTTCTAAAACAGGAATTGCATCTTAATAGGAGAAAATAAAATAAAATTAAGGATGCGCTGAGAATCCTTCTAAGAGTATGTTCCCTCAAATCTTTTTTCTGTGTTAAGAAAGGATAAACTGAATCTTGATTTTACGTTTTTAAACTTGAAAAAATTCTTATTAATTTCCTAGTCTGTTTTGATACATGATACTATTACAAATCGTATTTATTTCTTGATAACATTAAATGATACAATGGTTATTTGTATCACCAAGGAATGGATATCTTTCTGGGATTACGCGTGATCAAAACATACTAAACTGTAGAGGTTTGCTGTGTAGTTTTCAAGTTTTAGTCGGACATGAAAACATACAAACACAAAGACAACTGTCCTTTATATAAGTTATGCGATATCTCGATAATATAATTTCCCAATGATGCCTTGCATACCTGAAAAGTAATCTGATACCCAGCTTTCAGCAAACATTAAGCTAAAAGCTATAATAGTTTCGGTTAAGGTTATTTCGTGCAGACCCCCATAAAGCTGAAACACTGTATTTCAATTGCAGAATCGTCTCGTCGTAAGTGTCATGGTATGGAAAACAAAGAAGACTAAACCTTTAACCTGATAATCCAGAAATGTGCACTACTTCCTCACAGTTTGTTGTTCACAACTCTCCCTCTGTCGTGCCAAACGAGACAAGCCATTTATGACAAAAACCTTCATAATCTTTGTTAGAGATTGGTTTGCAGAGTAATTCGATTTGGTCATTTGATCAAAGAGTAAAGTTCTAATTGATGACGAGTTCCGCATAGAAGCAGTGTCTATCTAAAAAACAAAAAAACAGTTCCTCGTAATTTTTTACTGTTTAAAATTTGTTAGAAATATTTGCTTAAGAAATCTTACTTCTGAAACCTGTTTTTATATCGCAAATAGTTGTACATTGCGATCACTTTTTCTTATTTTAGCTTTCACTAACATTCTGAACACTTTAATTGCACTCATTTTGTAGTTTCTAAATCCTGTTTCTGGTTAAATGTGCTGTTATTAGCCAATACTGTTATCCTTTTCTTATATCTAAACTTAAAAAAAACCGTCACCGATGGAAACAGAAGAGACGTTGCGAGCCTGTCCTTGTTTTATCGTTATTTCCATGGCTGATGCTCGTCTGAACTCCAATCTCTGGTCGCCCCTCGCCAATCTTTCACGAGAAAAACCCGTCTAGCTGAATCCACTGTGAAAAATTTCCCCCACTCTATATCTGTGCCTAAATCAAAACGCGGATTCCATGAACAAAGCTTCTTTCTTAGAACTGCACGCCTGTGGAACTCTGTTCCGTCTGCCTGCTTCCCTCCGGACTACAATTTGGATGTCTTCAAGTCCAATGTTAACAAATTCCTAATGAACCGCCCCTTAAGTAAACACTTCAGCAAATCTCCTCACTAACTTAATGTACTTGCAATAACCCTTATCCCTGAGTGGCTTCCGGGCCTTGATCAGTTGTGATCACTGTGTAAAAAACAAAAAACAAAAAAAACGAGAATTTTCAAAATTAAATTTGCACCGGTATCTAAACTCGAAAGCCTTTCTTCTACAGCCCACATTCTTAATCCTAATTATCTTAATCCTTATTATCTTAATCCTTATTATCTTAATCCTTATTATCTTAATCCTAAAGATATGTCCTTATTTTATCTTTTTACTTTTACATTTTTTATCTTGATTTGCTGTTTCTTTGTTTTAAACTGAATTTCATCACCCCCACTATTTTCCACATTCCACTTGTCATAAAGTTGACTGAAATGCTCTCATTCTAATTACATACCAAAAATCAACCCCTTTCGAACCACTAAAGCTGTTATTTTTTAACGTTTTTTAACGATTACAGTTTCCTTTAAGCCAAATTAATACAAGAAACAATTCTGAATTTGTCACAAACGGATTTCTTTTTACGACAGAGGATAGAAAAACTTTATTAAGTAGTATACGTAATATGTACAATTCGTATACACTAAAATATGACCATATTGCTATCTATATCTAATCGCTTATACTGGATCCTCAACAGCTCACATCTTACAGTCAGTATCTTCGTACCCTAAATTTCTTAAATCTTATATCACTGCTAAGACATTTTCTGAATCGATACAAACATTTTTCCTGATCCGCTCCAACATTCAATGATCGTACATCTAATCTTCATCTAATTCTTTATATCACTTTGAATTTTATCTTAAACTTTCATTCTATCTTTATGCTAAGATGAGTAGTTTATACTACTCTATTCAACTACTTTAAAAAACAAAATTAGACAGACGCAGTTACAATATCATGGAATGTTTGGAGATGCTTTGTGCCTGGCCTAAATTACGGACTTGAACAATAAACCACGACACTATGTACCTATGATTTCTCTTAAAACCGTAAAAATACCGCTTCTAGTATGCTATGTAGATCCAATTATATCTTATAAATACTTTACCCCTAGACGACTGTCTTTGTCTGTTTCGCACGACTAACTCTTTTCCTTTCACTAAACTCTACCCAAAACTCTATATCCAATATACTGTACTCTATTAGTTAAACCCTCTCTCCTGATCACTAACCAATTGCTCTATTTCCCAAGCTGCCATTAAATCTAATCAATTGCACGTAAATTAGAGAGGTTTATGCTCTGAACCCTTTACTTAAGCAGCCTGTCTTTTCGAAATCAGTACACATTAATATCTAAAGATTTCTACTAAGGCATACATTAGAGTATACTCTTATCTCATATCTTAGCTTTAAAGTAGGTACTTACTAGCCGTAGTCTTATACATAGATTTAAAATGATCTATAATATATAGCAACCCTTTATGTCTTTCCCTTTGACAGGAGATAGTATTACAATAATTAATACATAAAAACTGAACCGATACTCTTTGTTATACAAATTAAAAACTTCCGGATTAAAAAAAAGGCGAAGCTATCTTTCGTTCATTATAATCTTTGACGAGTATAACTTTTAGGTAGATATATAACCTATTAAATAACCGATTAATATTAACTATCCATAGGAGGCCGTAGAAA
Source organism: Euprymna scolopes (assembly GCF_053919585.1). NCBI lineage: Eukaryota > Metazoa > Mollusca > Cephalopoda > Sepiida > Sepiolidae > Euprymna > Euprymna scolopes. The sequence continues at coordinate 2,565,369 of NC_136490.1, forward strand.
TATCTGGTTTAGGAGCCAGGCGCGGGGCGAACCCTCTCGGTGCTGATGGACCCGTAGATCTTCACAGGTTATCCGTCCAAGTGAAGGAAAACTCTGAAGCTAAACCTCTGGGAGGGAGGCCTCTTCCGTCCCGGACGACAACCTTCCAAGAGCTGGTGATTCAAACAAATTACCGGTTGGTAAACTTAAACTGCTTAAGGAGGAGATAGGATCTGTCTATCGCCCGGCTTTCATACTCCTTTTTTGCCTATTAGCCAGGTGTATAGGTTCTATCACAAGGACTCGACAGAACCACCTAGTGGTCGACATTCTTTCCTGAATAGGGCAATGAACATCCCATCCCCCTAAAATGGACACTGTGGGGATGCTTCAGTACTATATATGCCGATACAGTTGGACTGGGCTGACTTTTATCTGATGGGTTAAGAGCACCGGATTGACAATTCCTGGCTGCTGTTTCTGACTGATAGTACAAGAGCCCTAACTCTTTAGTAGCGCTTGGAGCGGCTAATATCGGGATAATTGTAGTATCATGTCCGCATGGAAAGGGACCCTACACTCATTTCCGATGGACTTTCCTGAGGCCACAGTACTGTACCTGATGAGTCAGCTTATGGTCTATTTGTATCGCATGTCTGATATTCTGCACAACCACCTGTTCCAGTATCTCCCACTCATCCTAACTAAAACTTTTAAATTAAATCAAATGAAATGACAGTTCAAGAAAAATAATGTTTAAACCAGGGGCAGACTCAAAGAAAACCAACCTGCCTCCTTTCTTGAGGCTTGCATTTACGAATATCCGCGGGCTTAGAACTAACTTAGATGATGTGTAATCATTTCTCCTAGTAAACACCCCGGATATATTAGCATTAAGGGAAACTAACCTACACTCCTCCATGACCTCCAACCATTTTAACATGCCTGGTTATCTACCATTCTGCCGTAAAGACTCTGACATATGCACGGGCTTGGAGTCAATATTCGTAACACCCTCCGTCTGAATAGAGAAACAAAACTAGAATCAGACGACCAGGCCTTTATGTGCTTCAGACTAAATATGCTACATAATACAGGGTGACCCCCTCAAACGGGCCCCAACTCTAATTAGGCTGCGTTTCTTAGTGTTTTTTTTCCGAATGAAATGAAACTTTGGTTATAACTAGTTTATTATATTCAAAACATCACATCAAAACACTAGGGTCTTTGGCCTTTTTTTCTCCGTTGACTATAAAATGCTTAGAAAAACAATTGAATTTCCTCTGTTTTTTGGGGGTCACCCTGTATTAGCTACTTGTATTTTCTCTACCGCTCTTCCTCAACCAAGGACTGTACCATAATAAACAAAGTCTCTGACAGCATAGATATAGCACTCTCCCTCCATACTAGCGCACAAGTACATGTATTTGGTGACTTTAATGTCACCACTTTAATTGGCTTGGATTCTCTACTTACACAGACGTAGCAACACATATAACTTCCTATATCTCATTCTCTATCACAGACGGTTACATTTCCGACACGTTTCCTAGAACAGCAAGATAAACCTGCCTCTTTTCTAGATCTATTTTTGACCACAACTACCGATGATTGTATAACGAATGCCCACAGCCCACCCGTGATAATGGTAGGAATCGCCCTAAATTTTCGACTCAAAACTGAAGACCCACTTTCTCAAAATAACGAGGTATTACAAAAAGGCTGACCGAGAAGCCATCAGAGATCCCATTAGAGATGCCCCATGGGAAATATTTTTTCTCCTCCAGCTGAACAGTGCGCAAGTGAGACAACTGAATGGTTCAAAACTGCAATTGAAGCACATGTTCCCACACGGAAATTTTATAACAAGCCGCATTATCTTCAATAGTGGACTTCTTCTTGTGCAGCTGCCATTGCTCAAAGGCAGCATGCGTACCGCAGATTTAACCGACATAAGTCCAGTTCAAACAGACAAAAGTATACAGAAGCTAGAAGTAATAGTAAGAGAGAAATAGCGATATAGTCTACCTTGCACCCGGCACACCACTCCTTCCCTGACTTTCCTTTGCGGACAGACGCCACACTAGTGATCCACCCCTTCTCAAGTACATGATATCATAAAAAAAATCTAGACACCTTAAAAGCATGTGAACCCGATCTCATCCCGGCTGTGCTTTAAAAAAAAAGCTCCGCTGAGTTTGCACAGTTCTCTCCAAACTTTACAACAAATGCCTTAACAAATCTTGCTTTCCTGACTGCTGGAAAACTGCTTTTGTACTACCAATTGTCAAGAATTCTGACGAAGAAACTGACCAATTAAACTATCGCCCCGTTAGCCTCCTCTCGATTTTTGACAAAATATTTTAGTCCATAAATAATCAAGCCATAGTCACCTATTTTACACCTGCTAAACTCTTGACCGAAAATCAATATAGATTTAGGCAAGCCCGTTCTACAGCAGATACCCTAACTGTAATCTCTCAACGTATATACCGTTCACTGGACAAAACAGAGGAGGATACAGCGGTAGCCCTCGATATATCTAAAGCTTTTGACAGGGTATGACACGATGGTCTTCTCAGGAAAATTAGATCATATGGTATCACTAGAAGAATACATAATGTAATTAAATCCTTCTTAAGTAAGAGAAAAATCCAGGTTGTCCTCGATGGTCGTACATCTAAACAATATGATATAAATGCGGGAGTACCTCAGGGATCCATCCTTCGACCTTTATTATTCCTGATATTCATAAATTGCCTCCCTGACAAAATTGTTTCTAAGATGGGTATATTTGCTGATGACACCACTCTCTATAACAAGCACGAGGGAAAAAAACAAATGAACACATATCTAAGGAAACACTTATCTACAACCAATAACAATGGGCAAGAACACATCACCTGAAAGTACTTCCTTTAAACTTCTCAGCCTAAAGTTTATAGGAAACATGAACTGAAATAGATACATTGAGAGAATTGCCAAGGCTACTGCGAAGAAGGTGTCTCTCTCTACCGTACTAGAAAACAACTTACGCCTGAAAGTATCGTATACCTCTATAAGGTCATCATTCACCCATGTATGGAGTACTGTTGTCACATTTGAGCTGGTGCATCTGCTACTTGTCTCTCACTCCTGGACAAGGTTCAAAAGAGAGTAGCTAACCTGATCGGTCCTGGACTGTCATTTAGGCTTCAGCCTCTGTCCCATTAATGAAATGTTTCATCCCTCTGCCTATTCTACAAGTATTTTGATAGTGAATGCTCTGACGAACTACACGCACTTTTACCCCCTCGACGTAAATACCCACGACAAACCCGATAAGCAGCTAAGTCCCACCTCTTCATAATAGAGATCCCTAGGTGTAAGAAACCCTCTACTCCAATAGTTTCTTCCCCAGAACCACTGCACTTTGGAAATCCCTTCCGGGATTCTGCTTTCCCACCTGTACTGACATGCAGAAGTTCAAGGGTATTTTGAACAGACATCTTTCTGCTCATCTTCCTTCTGTGCCTTGTTTGGTGTGAAAATTGAATAATAAAACAGAGAGGTAAACAAATTTCTTTGGCTTTTAAAGTCTTAATAACCAGGTCGTAAAACCACACGTAATCGCCTAAAAATGTAAAATGTCTCTCACAATTATGTTTTATTTTATTATTGGGAATAAAGCAATTTAATTATACAAAATGGTTGCTTTTGTTATTTGTAATAAAATACAATTTAAATTTGAAAGTATTAAAAAAAAGTTTGTTTTTCTCATCTTTTAATAATTTCTAAGATCTTAAAATTCAACAATTTATTACTCCAAAACATTTTATCTAAAATATAATGGGAAACTGTGTTTTTATAAACATTACTTTCAATTTCCAAATTTAACACTGGAAGCATTCACCAAATTGAAACTTTTCTTTACCCATGTATTTTGAAAAAAATAAATAAATTGAAAACAAAATACTAATTGCATTCCACTTAAAATATATTGGGTAAATATTTTTAAAAGTTTTTTTTATTAAGATCACTACTTGTGTCATACTGAGTATAGTTGGGAACATTTCGAATAGTTACTACAAATTTTAACCCGTTAAAAACGAGAAAAGTTTATTTTTACATGGTAGTAATCACTTATCAAGGCGCGCAAGCCACTCAGAGATAAGGGTTATTGGGTGTACAGTAATCAATGGAACAGTATCCTAGTAATCGTTAGTACAGGAGATGTGATAAAGTGTCTTACTCAAGGGGGCAGTTCATCAGAAATTTGTTTATGTTGGACTTGAAGACATCCAAGCTGTAGTCAGGTGGGAAGCAGGCAAACGGAACAGAGTTCCACAGGCTTGCAGTTCTAAGAAAGAAGCTTTTTTTCATGGAATCTACGCTTTGATTTTGGCACAGATAAAGAGTGAGGAAAATTATTGACAGTGCTTTCAGGTAGACGGGTGTTTATCGTGAAAGATTGGCGAGGGGGACCAGAGATTGGAGCTCAGATGAGCACTTGCCATGGAAGTAACGATAAAAAAAAGATAGGCTCGCTACATCTCTTCTGTTGGAGAGAAGTTGCAGGGAAGAGAAAAAGGCATCCCCCACTAAGCCACGAAGTCTATTGTATACTCTGTCGAGGCAAGAAAGGCTGTTTTTAGCAGCTCCTGCCAATATGTGGTAGCAGTACTCCATCCTTGGACGCACCTGGCTTTTATATAGATAGAGAATTGCATCAGCAGTGATACATCTTCTGGATCAATAGAAGGATCCTACCATTTTTCCATTGACGTTGGCAATAGACTTGATGTACATGTTCCATTTCAGATCAGGAGTGAAGGTCAAGCCCAGAAGCATGTTAAAACATGGAGCCTTCCCAATACGAGAGCCATTCATTTGAATTGATGCCAGATAGGCATCAGAGCGTTGATGATGAAAAGATAGGAGCTTGGTTTTAGATGCGTTAAAAGTAACCAGCCACCCCTTCTCCCACTGTGCCACGCGCTCAAGATCAGAGGAGAGAGAACCCGAGAGAACTTTGTCATTTATAGCCTTTGATGTGTTGCCATAGATTGTCGTGTCACCAGCATAGATGTACTCGAATGATTTAAATATGTATTTTAAGAGATCATTGATGTAGATCAGGAAACGAGTTGGGCCCAGGATGGAGCCCTGAGGGTCACCAGCATTAATACTGTGTCTGCCTATCAACCACCACTTTTATGAGCCTATCAGAAAGAAATGATTTAATAATTGAGAAAACATTTTCAGTTATAACGTAGACGGAAATCTTGTGAAGTAGGCGTTTATGCCATACCGTATCGATGGCCTTTGATATGTCAAGAGCAATTGCCCTAGAAAGGAAGCCTTTGTCGAGAGATTCACTAATCCTATGAGATATAACCGTTAGCACATCTGCTGTAGATCTTGCAGAACAGAAACCATATTGTGTGTCACTAAGAAGATTATTTCTGCTGAGGTGGTTGACTACTTGTTTATTAAATATGGATTCCAGCAACTTACTCATGCCACACAGTAGACTTATTGGTCTATACTGAGAGGGAGATGACTAATCACCTGAATTCTTAAATACATGGACTGTGAGCTTAGAATGAGTTTTTAATGCCAAATTGACGGTAGAATATTGTTAAATCTATACTCATTTTTGCATTAAATACGAATCCCTATTTATTCCTGTGCATTTACACATGTGCAGTTATAACTGTGCATTTATAACTGTGCATCGAACACATGCGATAATACATAGCTCACTGCACAGCATCATAATAAATTTCTACACACAATTTTCACCAAATCGGTCAGTAGTTTCTGAGAAAAAGTAAAACAGAGAGATAAAGTGACAGACAAACTAAGAGAATATCATATACACTAGCAGGCAACCCGGTGTTGGCCGGTCGTAAAATGCACATTGATATAATATTTAAATTAATGCATACTTCTTATTTATTATAAACAGAAAACTGTTGGTATTAAACGTAACGTCAAATTCTTAAAATAAAAAATGAAGTAAAATAAGAAACAAATGGAGACAAGCGAATGCGAGTATTATGTTTTTTTTTTAAACAGTTCACTTTTGTAAGCAAAAAACAAAACCCTAAAAATTCCTCGAAATTAGATCTAAACCAAAACCTAAAGACAGTGAGGCAAGTACGATAATTATTAAGATAGCTTGACACGATCTTAAAAAGTGCTTGCAAACCTACTTATTCTTTACATAAATAATGTGTCACATGAACTATTCACGCATGCGTATTCGTGAAATAGTTGACAAACATAAAAATCTGATGACTCTCATATACCACTTTTTCAGACCCGTTAGCAGCACGTTTTCTGGGTAAAAAAAAAACGATTTAAGCGTTTTCCACATGTCTTAAAATCCTATATACCAAGTCTGTAGATAAAAATTTCGTTGAGTATATAGGTTAAGAAGTTTCCTCACGCACACATTCTCACTTTTAGCCATCAAAAGTAAACAGAAAACGAAAGCGAAACACCGAAAAGTTTTGGCTTGTTTCTCTATCAAGAAAATTGTCCTGGACGAGTAACTGCATAATGACGAGAACTTAGTAACATAAGTTACATCTTCTTTAACCTAACTTTTCCTGAACCGGAAGTGCTTAAGTCTCGTGGCAATGAAAAATATAAAACAATCGGAAAAAATGGCAGAATCACTTGAACCGAACGAATGCGTGAGTTCGTTTCGGTTCTTGTTTTTCTTCGGCAAACAAATATACAGTGGACATAGCGAAGCCGCTTTTCGTTTAGGCTTTTCTTAAATATCAAAAATCCCGATTTCACTTTCTAAGCATCGCCATTTTGATGCACACCTACGTTTGCTTTCGACTCAATTGCATTTGAGTTCAATTGAGTATTGCACAATTGTTCATCCGCTGCGTTCGTTTCCGATTGCACGTCGTCAAAATAGATTGACTTCTGCTGAACGAAATGAAGTCGCAATCGGTCGTATTCTTCTCTTCATTTCACTTCCCTATTTCCAATCTCGTTTTGAGTTCAGTCATTCTAAAAGCTTTTGGGACTGACCTTCACACCTGAACTGTAATGGAAGGCTTACATGGAATCTGCTGCCAACGTCGCTAGACAAATTTTATTCTTTTTACCGCTCCATAATATAACTCGCTCCCGACGCAATACTCTATCTGTTTTAGGTCCTGGATATGACCTGGAACTATATCTGATGGTGAGGCCCCAGCTTGCCGGCTTTGGGAATTGTGGAGCCACTCTTTAATTGTCATTGCTCCCAGGTCCACTCTGACCCGGAGTGGTAGTACCTGTTAGGGTCCCAACTATAGGTTAAATAGAAACTGACTTAAAAAAACAAATATACTCTATTAAAAAATCGTTCTTCAAAATCACTAGATTCGACATTAAATAACCTAAAAAGAGTTTATATGCCGTAAAACACAAACAACTAGCCAAATCTATTTGTTTTAGAATCTAATACACATTAAAATGGAGTACTGTTTCCACATCTTGGGAGAGGCTACACAGAGCACCGTTTTCCACCTTGTCACGCTCTAAATCAACTGTGAAATATCGTAGGTTGCGAGTCTATCTTCGTTCTATCGATATTTCCTAGTAATTGCTTATTTGAAACATTTGATCCTTCCCCGCAAAACCTTCACAATAAACACTTGTCTAGCTACTACCACTGTTAAAATTTTCCCCCATTTTCTAAAAATCTGTGCCTAAATCAAAACGTATATTCCATGAAAAAAGTTTCTTTTCTAAGATTGCTCGTGGAACTCTTATACCGAAAATTTGCTTTCAAGCTGATTATAATATGGTCATATCCAGTGTAATCAGTTGTTTGTTGTGCCATTCACTGGTCAACACAATATTTTTGGCAGGCAAAGTAAGACTGGTTTCTGGGGTTTTCAAGGGCGCTGAATCCGAATCTGACATTAGTTTTTTCAAATTGGCTCTAGTTTTTGAGATATCATAGGGGGTAGTTTGTCTGAAATCACCCATTCGCGACTATAGCTAAACGTACAAAAAAACGGCTAAATAGTGCATAAATGTCAGATATTGATTTTTATGATAATCTTAAACCACACAGACAGTGTAAAATCTCAATCTAACAAGTTAAGTTAGATATAACATCATTTCATTTATCCTATAACTGAACACTTTTCATAGATTTCGAGGATATACAAAAATTTGCTAAAAATTTGCTGAATTTTAATTCTCCAAGTGAAAAAAGCATTTACATAATCAGTTATATATCATAAATTAATGCAAAGCATTATACACTAGATTCTTAGTTACAATGAACACACAAAACAATATTTTATTCACAAAATTAAAATTGACGTTTATACGATTTTCGCTTGTGAGCAACTTTTGGGCAGTCTCTCAAAAGGTTCCAGCAGTAGTCTGCCATCATGTGCTCATCCCATTTTCCTTGATACCTCTCTTCCATTGTTTTGATGTCTTGATGGAATCTCTCTCCCTGCTCCTCACTGTAATCACCAAGATTACCAGGAAATCTGTCGAGGTGGCTAAACAAGAAATGAACTTTAATGCTCATATTTGCCCCTAGTTTCCCACTAAGCCACGAAGTCTATTTTGTACTCTGTCAAGGCAGGATAAGCTGTTTTTAGCAGCTCCTGTCCAGATATGGCAGCAGTACTCCATCCTTAGACATACTTGGCTTTTATATAGATAGAGAATTGCATCAGTAGTGAGATATCTTCTGGAGCGGTAGAAGGATCCAACGATCTTTCCAGCGACCTTGCCAACAGACTTGATGTACGTGTTTTATTTCAGATCAGGAGTGCAGGTCAAGCCCAGAAGCTTGTCAAAACATGGGGCTTCTCCTAGACGAGAGCCATCCATCCCAATTGATGCCAGATGGGGATCAGAGCGTTGGTGATGTAAGGATAGGAGTTTGGTCTTAGATGCATTAAAGGTAACCAGCCACCTCTTCCCCTACTGAACCACTCGTTCGAGATCAGAGGAGAAAGAATCAGAGAGAGCTTTGTCATTTACAGCCTTTGATGTGTTGCTGTAGATGGTCGTGTCATCAGCATAGATGTCAACGAATGATTTAAGTATGTGTTTAGGGAGATCATTGATGTAGATCAGGAAGAGAGTTGGCCCCAGGATGGACCCTTGAGGGACTCCAGCATTAATACTGTAGACCTCTTATTTTTGTCTATCAATCATCTATCTATCTTGCATAACGGAAACCATATTGTGTGTCACTTAGAAGGTTATTTCTGCTGAGGTGGTTGACTATTTCTCTATTTAATATGGATTCCAGCAACTTACTCATGACACACTGGAGACTTATTGGTCTGTACTGAGAGGGAGATGACTTATCACCTGAGTTCTTAAATACAGGGCATACTGATGAGGTTTCCAGGGTGTTGGAAAGCACTTCTCCTTAAGGCAACGTTTAAACAGTTTCGTAAGCATGGGAGCAAGTTCTGGTTGAAGCTTTTTTAACACTATAATTGAGATGCCGTCAGGGCCAATAGCTTTACTGGAATCAAGCTTCTCGGTTAGCTTGGCGACCTCATGCACAGATATTTGTATGTTATCTAGCGTGTTCTGTGTTATAGGAGGAAATATGGGGAGTTAGTGGCCTTCGTCGCATAGGGTAGAATTAGCTGCAAAGTTCTTGGCAAATAGTTTGGCCTTGTCTGAAGCTGACGAGATGACCTCTGGTCCGTTGATAATGTTTGGGATAGAACGCACACTTCTGTTGAGGGCCCTATTTGTTATTTGCCAAAACTTGTGGGAACCAAGCCGCTGCTCAGCTACTTTGGATTTAACAGACTGAGCATATAGCTCTCTTGTATTTTTTATTACTCTTTTACAGTGGTTGCTTGCGTTCCTGAAACAGCTTTAGTCTCAGTGCATCTATGACGTTGGTTAGTAGGGAAAAAGTGATTTCTGTGCGCGATGGTAACAGCACATTCTGGGGAGAACCATGGCTGACTGGTAGGTTTTTGTTGGAATTTTTTAGATGGCATGAATCGGTCTATACCTACTATTGGGGACTTATTACATTTCATTTTTATCTTAACTGATACGGCGGAGTGGTCGGAGGATCCCAGAGGAGAAAGAACGGAACATGAACATAGCCCGGGGGAAGTTGAGAGAAAAAGGTCTAGGGGGCTTGCATATTGACCTGTAATATCGGGCACACGTGTGGGCTCGCGAACAATCTGAGTGAGGTCATAAGCATTGGCAAAATCATGACAGAACCTCCCCTCATTGTCCGTCTTATTTGAGTGGGTCAGCCATTCCACGTTATGGACGTTGAAGTCACCACAGATGTGGATGTTAGCAGACAGGATGTGGTCTATTTTCTCAGATATACTCTTAAACATAGTAACTCCGCTGTTGTGGGGTCGATAGAGGGCAAATATAAATGCAGTGGTGTAAGCAAGTGCAACCCGGAAGCACATATAAGGTAAATTAGGATCTTCTCTAGAGATATCCCTGCCACACGGGAAGCCATTTTTAATGTAGGCACATATTCTATGCCCATGGCGATCTTGGGAGTCAGATTTAGCTGTTAAATTAGAGTATCCGTTTATTATGAACTCATCTAGGGAAGTGGTCGGCCCTATTCCAGTTTCGCTTAGAAAGAATATGTCCGGTGTCGTATCCTGTAATTGGGTTTCAACCTCTGGAAGCTTGGAACGTAGATCCCCGATGTTGGAGAAGGAGACATGGTAGTAGGGGTCTACGTTGGAAGATGGGATTCTAGGTTTAAATAAATTAATAATACATTTTTTTTGCACTTCCATATTTTGTCCTGAATGTAAAAGGGGGTGTATATAAACAGCGTAGCTGTATTACGAGCGTATATATGTTTATTCTGTATCATCTATATACGGGTGTTTATTTAACAAATGTGTGTTCCTATAATGAGTCACTTTAAACGTATGAGTATTAACGTTCCGATATGTGATTCGTCTAGTGTATTTTCTATTGGGTGTGTATGTGTATATACATAAACAGTTTATAGATATCGTTGTCGGGTGGAACACAAGCAAAAACATAGCTTAAATCTTTCTTCCATGCGCCCCTTTCATGCGTCCTAAAATTAAAAGTTCTTCTCTCCGAAATGGAAAACGATCAGACGGAAATGATATTTTGATATAATCATTTATTCCTTACTGGCTTCTTTTCAAGAGTTGGCGCGCTTTGTATAAGATTACATTTTCCAAGTCGTCTCCTTCTGACTTCCATCGGCATCCTGTCATAAAACCCCATTCGTCCCTAACGCGTTTCGTATTGAAACTCTTTCTCCACGTAACTACAATTCCACATCTCAAAATCTATATTTTTATTACGTCATAACTAAACGTAGCTCACAAGTTCCTTGCTGGGGTGTTGTCACATATATTTGTTTATATTATGGTTAGCTTAAATTTCTACCTGTCAAATTACTATTCCTGACAACTAAATGTAAATATTTCAACAAACATTTCATCATAATAATCGACCATTAGCTGAAATTTAGTCTGTCAAATTAATATCAAATTAACATTTCTGACAACCATAAAATGTAAATATTTCAACTTAACATAACTTTTCACAATTATTAAAATAGTTCTGTCTAACAATAAACTATCAACAATCACAACAATCATAATAATCGATCATTTTAATTTCATCATAATATTCGACGATTACAATTTCATCATAATTATAGTTTAATAGTTTCCGGTGTTTTTCAGTAGACTAACAACATAATAATTTTTCACATTCTTTATAGAATACATAGGTGACACACAAACAAAACGCTGTCTAATATTGGAACATTCTTGGCAAGGTTGACACAAAACAATAACACTATGTAAATATGTTAAATCTTGAATTTAATTCCGTACGTGATCAGTACTTCATGTACATACAGTATAGTTGATACAAACTTGGGTAAGAATATAGAATAGTTAAAACTAAAAAATGCTCTCGAGGTAAAAAGAAACAACCCACGTTATTTATTAAAAAAAAACATATTAGAATTACATTTCTATCGAATCTGCATACACTTCAGCGTATGGAAACGATTTATAAGATATTTCTAAAACTTTAAAACAACAGAATAGTTTATAGTTAAAGACCTGTACTCGAAAAACGGTGCTGAGCTCGTGTAGTTTAAACGTGTGGAAAGATTTTTAAGAAACTTTAAATGCTATAAAACTGTTGCAATTGGTTTCCATGCGGTTTAACTATATGGATTTTGTAGAGAATTTCATTTTAACGCATTATTTATAAATTCTGTTTGTAAATAAACGGTTCCACTTGAAATTTCATACAGAATCCCGAGTTCAACAAGAAACATCTGAAGAAAGTTTGTATGAAAATAAAACATATGATAAGAACAGTAGTCCGAATCATCTTTATACAATAAACTGTCTTTTTTGTTTTATGTTTTTTGCTTTATTAGTTCTTTAATGTTAACTATTCTGTGCTTTTATCCAGTTATGTTTATTGAATTTTACTCATATAATCTGTTTATTTATTTATTACATGTTGTTGAGGCAACGAAGACTGTCTTTCATTGGTCAGTACTTAAAAATTCGATACGTTTGTTCTGACCAAGCATACGAATTAAAGCAAGTCCGTTTCATTAACGACTAGCGGGAGTGACCGGCGTTGCCCAGGTGTGTGTAGGTGGTGTAATAAGGAACGCCGGGGTTTAAAAATGGTTGTAACGGGGGGATCAAAACAACGGTATGCAGAAGTGTTAAAAAAGTGGTAGTAGGCACCCCCAACTACCCGTAATGCAAAGGAGAAAAAAAAGGTTCGTTTGACCGGGAGTTTGGAACGTTTAAATTAAGCGAAGTCAATCAAACCGATACGATTACTTGAAAAATTGGCGAGTCAAAAAAACAAAAAACAAAAAAAACGACCCCTCCTTGTACAAAACTTCCGCATTTAGGATGATGGAATTATTGTTTTGGGCCAATTTTTTATGTTCGTCGTTCGAAGGGTCGAGCCTTAAAACGATACCAACTTTGTGAAAATCCGTCGCCTTTATCGAAAGTTTTTTCGAGACATACAAACATAAACACACACACATTTTACCTTTTATATAATGTACTAGCGGATGTACCCGGCGTTTTCCGGGTGTTTAGAGGTGTGTGTGTTGGGTGGGGGTAAATCAAAACAAAAGTAATATTAAATATTACAAAAAAACGAACAAAAGTTTTAGGCTCGAACCCAAAGCCTCGAGGTTAATAGATTGATGACATAACACGACACCGCGAAGGCAGTAACTTTAGATGAGTCGAAAATAAGTGTTTATAAACCCAGGTGGTTTTCTAGGTCAAATCTCATGTCATAGCAGCAGCAGCAGCAGCAGCAGCAGAGAGAAAACGAATTGAGAGCGCGAATTTTGTAAGATAAAATTCGCTGATATAAAAGATTTTTACGACGTCGTTTCGTACGTGTTACATATTATGATCTCAATGGCATATAAAAAGTTATAAGAAATAATACCCCCCCCCCCCCCGAGAATCCCGGCGAAAAAAGCCTTTTGCGGACGTACAGAAAAATGCACACACACATAAACACACATTTTCACTTTTATATATAGAGATTATCTGTGGACGCATTTATAATGAAGTTGATAAATCAGATGAATGAGAGCCGTCGCGCCTGATTTATCCAAATCCTTTGACAACGTCTAACATAGAAGGTCTTTGCATTAAAATAATATTCTGGACCGTATTATAATAATGAACGCCGTATAAGAATCAGAAATCAGAAATTGATAGAAGAAACTTTGGATCAGTATATTGTGAAGTAATTCACCGTTTAAGGTTATCACCGATCTTTATTTAAATGGGCGATTTCATTATTTACAGACTTCATCCATTGTGCACAGTTATCTGTAATTGGTCTGTTTTAATGAATGACATGGAACGTGACGGTGATCTTGTGATTTACGACACGGATTTAGGACCTGGTTGGCCTAAGTTCGAATCCAGTTCGTTCCACAAAAATCATTTTCATTTATCATGTTAGTTAACTTCACGCGGCCCCTCCCGTAAGTATCTGAGAAATAATTCTGACTAGAAAAATACCGGGGAAACCAATGCCAACATACGAATTATGATGATAGAATAATGATGAATGAATGACATCATGCGTTAGTGACGTAATTCACTGATCACCGTTATTCCCCCCTCTGTTATATTGAATGACACCACAACACGATGGCGTCAGTGTTTATGGGGTTAAACAGATAAGCAACAAGATGCACATTCTGGCTCGTATAGAAAAATATTGATTATAATCGTCTGTTAGTTTTACGGCTGCAGATGTCATTTAACTGTTGACAATTCGAATGTTCTTTTTCTGCTCTGTTTGTTAATTTTGCTTATTTGTTTTCTTTTACTAGACGCCATATTCTCTTATTACACGGCCAGGTGGAAAGAAAATGAATGCACCAGTCATGCAAGAACATGAGGATATTTACACTCGTATTTATATTTACATTCGTATTTATATTTATAGACAATGACTCCATAGAAAGAAGAGCGATCCGTAAAACAAGCCACTGAATAAAAACATGTATTTTTAGATGCAATGAAATATATTCCCGTGTGAGAAAAAAAAAATATCATTCAAATATAAAGTAGGTCTGAGAAAAAAAAAAAACATTTCGATTCCAGATTTCTGTTTGTAAAGGTATATTCCTTGGTGGTTTCCGATGCGAAGTCAACTCAATGGATGCTCTCCGATAGGGAAGCAGGAATGGCCGACAGCAACGACTGATTATCAAATTTTTTTTCTTCAGTTTTCAAACTCTTTCATTCATGGCGTCTGCTTCGAATTCTCGCAACAATGAAAGATATTAAAGAAAAACGACGCGAAAAATTCATATTATTTATTCACAGTCAAAAGAGAATATTATATTATATTTATTTCTACTAATATAAACAGATCTTGCAAAATGAGTTTGTTTCATAAGAATGTGAATGACACTTTGCAAGATACGAACGGCTCTGTTTGATCGAACACAAACAGGGAACTATGTCACAAGCAACAGTGACGATGAGGAAAATTAAGGAACTTGAACTGATGCCACTGATACACTGGTGACGAGGAATTCGTAAAGAATTTATATTCAATAAATTTAAAATGGATGCCTTAACACGGGCGACAAAGATTATTTATTTGTATTAGAAAATGTAACTTACTTGGTTAGCATGTGTGCCTGTTTGAAAGGGTTGGTCATGCAACAATATTAGAAATTAAACAAAAGGCTAAAATAGCGACAAACAGTTGATTTTATGGTCGAGTTACGTGGGCGACAAAGACTGTCGCCGTTTCTATGAAAATTAGACAGGTGACTAAATACAAATGTGAAGCGAGCAGAGTAACGAATGAGAAGAAGCCGTGTTACCTACGTTGTTGTGTGCAAGTCAATTTGGAAATTTTGACAACGGATGTCGAGTTAGTGAGTTGGAAGTTTTGACAGCAGTGTGTTAAGTTTTGGAGTCGGAAGTTTTGACAACAGAATTAGAAGTTTTAACAACAAAGTGTAAAATTTTAGAGTTGGAAGTTTTGAGAGCAGTGTGTCGAATTTACCTTATTTTTCTCAAGAACCTTTAAAAGAACAACGAAGCGAAACAAATGTTTCCGACAACCTCAAATGCTAAAAAACAGGTTTTCCCAACAAAATTGGTAAATATTTGTAAGTTGGATTTGTTTGAGGAGGGGGGTGTTAAAATAAATCATCTTTTTCTCTAAAAACAGAACTTTGCGATTCTATTTTTGTCCGCTTCTGTGTTATCTTTTAAAAAGAAAACTAATACATATTTTTTCTCACTCTCTTTAAAGAAAAAAATAAACGTATAACCGACAAGATTATGAACCATTATTTTATTATTGATTAAAGTTCAACCGTAAAACTTTTAAGTAGAAATACGTATAACGAGAAGAATTTTGAAATAATTATCAATTGTAACGAGTGGCCCATAATTTACTTTTCAAATAGCGGGGAAATATGCGAAAGTTTCGGCTGGTTATGCGTGACGTTGTCTCATATAATTATATATCAGTGAGCTATTCACATTAAGTCAGCCTTAATCAACACAGTCCTGGATATTAACTTATACTATATCCGATGGTAAGAACCCAGTTTGCGGGCTTTGGGGAGTGTGGAGGCACCCGTTAATTGCCTTGCTCCCAGGCCAACTATGACCCTGGGTGTTAGTACCTGTTAGGGCTCCAACTATGGGTTAAATAGAAGCCGAGTTGAAAAAAACCCCATATATATTCTATTAAAAATATTTCTTCAAAATAACTGGATTAGGCATTAAATAGCCTGAAAAGGGTTGATATGCTGTAAAGCAAAAACAATCAACCAAACTTAATAAAAACACTTTTTTCGTCAGTTTAATAATTTTAATTTCATTTCTTAGGGCATCTTCCGTTGAAGGCTGATAAAAAAAGAAACAATGGGAAATTTTAACGATGTTGTTAAATGCGAATACAATTATAATTGTTATCATTATTATTATTATTATTATTATTATTATTATTTATTATTATTATCATTATTAATTATTATTTTTATTTATTAATTATTATTATTATTATTATTATTAATTATTATTATTATTTATTATTATTGTTATTATTATAATTTATTATTGTTGTTGTTATTATTATTTATTATTATTATCATTATTAATTATTATTATTATTATTATTTATTATTATTATTATTAATTATTATTATTAATTATTATTGTTATTATTATAAATTATTATTATTATTGTTATTATTATTATTTATTATTATTGTTATTATTATTATTAATTATTATTACTATTATTTATTATTATTATTATTATTTATTATTATTATTAATTGTTATTATTAATTATTATTATTTTTATTTATTAATTTTATTATTAGTAATTGTTATAATTATTTATTATTTATATAATTTATTATTATTATTAATTATTATTATTAATTATTATTATTATTGTGATTATTGTTTATTATTATTTATTTTTGTTTATTATTGTTTATTATTAATAATTATTATTATTATTTACTATTATTGTTTATTATTATTATTTATTATAATCATTTATTATTATTATCAATTATTATTATTATTATTTATTATTATTATTTATTATTATCATTTATTATTATTATCATTTATTATTATTTATTATTATTATTATTTCTTATTACTATTATTACTTATTATTATTACTTATTATTACTTATTATTATTACCTATTATTATTACTTATTATTATTATTACTTATTATTATTATTACTTATTATTATTATTACTTATTATTACTTATTATTATTATTACTCATAATTACTTATTATTATTACCTATTATTATTACTTATATTATTATTATTTTATTATTATTATTACGTATTATTATTATTTTTATTATTATTACTTCTTCTTCTTCTTCTTATCATTATTATCTTGAAGTCCTCACACATGTCATTATCAGAGATTGCTCACTGACAACAATGGTTATTATTATTTTTGTAATTGTAATTTTTGTCGTTATTATTGTTATTTTTACTGTTGATATCATGCTTAATATTATTGTTCGTAATCGCTAAAATACTCACAAATAACATCGTCAGTTATTACAGAAAAACCGCCGGTAATCTCCGAAATTTTGGTGACAACAAGCCTATCCCAGATTTAGAGTTTTCTTCATCACTTTCGTCAACGTTTTCAAATTTATTTGAGTTATCGCAACGGCTGTTTGCCATTAATTTCACGCAGGCAATGACCATTGGTTTTTACTGGAATTATGGTAGAAATAAGCCGCCACAAGATCCCAGTCCTCATCGCACTCTTCAAATAGATGTCTGGCTTTTTTGCTCGATATTTTCATTCTCCTTAATCCTTCTTAATTTAGTCATCACCAGTTATTGCGGACTGACAACAACCGATCGTATTCCCTGCAGTCTGAGTGACTACAAATCTTTCTAGATTTCCAGTATTCTCCTCCTCTTTAATAACCTTTGCAACTGAGTTTGCGTTATCACAACAGACGCATGTCATTGTATTATCGCTAAAAATGATTATTGGTATTCACTTAAATTTGGGTAGCAATAAGCCTCCCAGTGGTGATCTGGTTAATTCGTTCTCTTTTTCGATCAATCTATCCGCTTTTACAGTTATTTTATGTGGGTCCAGTCTCTGCCGACATATATTGTAAGAGGGCATAGTTAACTTAAAGGTTTGCGGTTTCTTCTTTTTACGGTTCCATGTGGTGTTTCTCTATTTTTTGGTCTTACTTTTGTTGCAGTTTCCTTATTTCTGGTCAGCATTTCCAACTTACGTGTGTTAGTTTCTGCATTCACCGGTTTTCCTAAAAAATTACGCTATTTTCAGCATTATTTTCAATTTTATAATTCCGGTGTTTCTATTGATTCCAATTTCATCCATACTTTTTTTCCAAGTTCTTTGAGACTGTTTCTAGTGTTTCTATATTTATTGGTATTATATTGATTTTCTTTATGTTTCATATTCTCTTTTGTTTTCTGGCAAGATCCGATTATTTGTTTTGTTTTTCTATCTTTGACCATCACCTTGCGAACTGCTCGGATGGCAAAATCCAAAATTTTGTTTCTTTCCTTTGTATACATTATGAAGCCTTATTATCTTGCTTAGATGATTTTATCTGGTTGTACCTCCATTATCAAAAAAATACTATAGTTTGCGTTTTTCAGAAGTGCCTCAGCTTTGTGTTTATACCATTTTTTCCATATCTCTAAAGTGCATTCAGTTTGTTCAATTTACGTATTATATGGCGTCTCTTTATCCACAGTGTTTACATTTACCGTTTACCTGGATTTTATCCATTTTAACTTTAATATAGTTAGCGCCACTAAGCGCTCAGTAAAAATGTAGTTTTCTTCATTATTATTATTGTAATTATTATTATTATTATTATTATTATTATTATTATTATTATTATTATTATTATTTATTATTATTATTATTATTATTATTATTATTAGGGGTGGGGGTGGCGCTCGGCTTCGCTATATGTGATATTTCAATGTGTCCAGATTTCGTATATATTTATAAGTCGTGATTTTAAAAGTATAAAACTATTTAGGTGCCATCAGCTAGAATCAAAACAGAAACTGTAGCATTCAAAACTGGTGACGTTATCACTATACCAATATGACATGCATATACTATGATTAAAAATTAAAAAAAAATAAGATGAATGTACAAAATATTTTACGATTTGTTTCAATTTTGACCTCTTCAAAAAACATAAAACGGGCTAAAGAACCATAAAAGAACGGCCCGTAACATTCTAATCATTTGAGGCCCCTAGCACTGCTCTATGACCTTTAGCTTCGGTGGAGATAGGGTTTTAAAATATGAAGGCAGACACACTGACAGACAGACAGGCTGACAGACATATAGCCGTTTATATATTTGATTATTATTATTTCTGTTGTCATATGCTGTCTGGCTTTTTTTTATATGGTGGTAACCACTTATCAAGGTCCGGAAGCCACTGACTGTGATGTTGCGCGGTTCGCCATATAGTACAGAGTAGTGCTCCACCCAGCGTTCAAGCTGCTTCATAGGATCAGTGATGAGCTCCCCGGTAGTAGATTTTAAAGGGCCAACTTTCTTTGCGCTCGGTCTAGTTGCCTTGCGGAGTCCACGGTACATCGCACGTAGTTTACCGCAGACAGCAGCAATCTGAATTTCGTCGCACAGGTTGTTTCAGTAGTTGTTTGCACAGTGCCGAGCCGCTTTCTGGAATTGACTGCGAGCCTCTTTCAGCTTGGACAAGGTGCTGCGTGTCGCCCTGCTCACGTCGTTCTTGTGAGCATCGTTTTTGGTAGAGGTTCTAAGGTTTCTGCATTCTCAACCATCCAGTCTTCGCAAGGCGGCCGCTTGGTTCCAAAGGATGTGACTGCAGCGCAATGCATCGCAGTTTGCAGGATTTCCCAGGATTTATCCAGGTTCACTGGTGCAGAATCTCTCAACTTATTTTCGAGCGCAGTGCGAAATGCACTGATGTTGTCGTTATTCTTCATTGCAGCTGTGTTGAGACTACGACGTGGTCTTGGCTTACGTGGTGCAGGTTTCTTGTTCGAGAGATCGAGTTGTGTCAGCACGAGTGAGTGGTTGGTATCACCATCGGCGGAGTGGTAGGTTCTTGATCGTTTGACAGAACCGATGTATTTTTCTACACAATGCAAGATCCAATTGGTGGCAATATTTGGAACGAGGGTGTCTCCAAAAGACACGATGACACATACATTTTCTCTTTAGTTAAGGTTATTTATAACACTACTACTACTACTACTACTACTACTACTACTACTACTACTACTACATATAAAGAAACACTCATCATTCTCATCCCATCAAAATATGTGCTCGAGTCGTTTGAATAAACAACGATACAATAGTTGGCAATGCAGACACTACTGCTTCATGTAATGAATACGTCAGGTTAATGATTCTTGGTTGCGTGTCTTTTATCGTAAATAAACGCTTATAAATTGGCTGCGTAATAAAAAAGGAACAAGCGGAGTTTATTTGTGTGCAAAAACTTCCGTCCATTTTTTAGAATTTAGAATTAACTAGTCTACTCGTTTGTCCTTAAAGAATAAGATGAAAAATGTTCAAAAAAGTGATTGTGCGATCATATTGTCTTTAATTTTCTAAAGAAACCATTTTTTTAAATAATGAGTAAAAAAATAAATCTTAGGAAGCTTCCAGAGCACTACTGCAAGCATTAATTAAAATTAATTAGGCCTTACTAAGAGCACGACTAAAACAAAGTTTCTATTTTCCCCTTTTTGAAGAGAAAATATTTTAAGTAAAGCTTGAAAACAATATATCGTAAGAATGCACAGGAGCGCTACTAAAAGCAGTAAATATGGTTATACGTATGATTATAGTTATATATTGTACATTTATATTTAATTCAATTATTTTTTTAACTCAGCGAAGTAAAATTACATTTCTTCAAAATTATTAAATAAAAAACACTTTAACAATGAAACATTAAGGAAAAGAAAAATTTCCTTTATGAGGAAAAGAAAACAAGCGGGGCCACTTTACCTCCGTCGCATCTTTTGTAAAGTATTTTTTAAAGATTTATATATCTACTTATTTTCGTATCTTTATTAAAAAAATTCAAACTAAATATCTTTTAAACGATTTATATATCCACCTATTTTCGTATCTTTATTTAAAATAAAAAAAACGAATTTCAAACTAAATATAAAACGATGTTTTCACTAATTACATATGCCCATTAAATATGTTTTATTAATACCATTTATCGATTTCTTAAATTAGATTTCTTTATTTAATTAAACTTATTTTTTTAAATATTTATTTTTTAATTTAAAATTTTTTTCCTTTTCCCCTTTTAATTTTTAATGTTATTACTTTTTAAACCGGACTAATCAACTAAGTTAGATCGTTACAAAACCACGTAAGTGTCGTATCCGGAATTTGCTCTGTTTATTTACAAAATTATTGCTTATTTACGCGATTTAAGACAGGTTTTAGTTTAAAACTTATTCAATAAGAAAATAAAGTCTAAACACTACTTTATATTTAGTTAATTTTCATTCTTCATTTAAAAGTAAAGATCTCTATCTATTTATTATTTTCTTTTTTAATTTTATATTGATTATATATATATATATATATATATATATATACATATATATATATATTGAGAAAAATAGAAAAACCGAATGAAATTATTAAAATAATCAACGTTTCTTCCTTATTTCAGAGGACATCTTCAAGATATTGAAGTAAAAATGCAAGAAAAGAAAAAGTCATAGATCATACGAAAAAGAGAACAGTTTTTGAATCCTACCCAGGTCGGGAAGGACAAACATATGTGTGCGTATGGGAAGGTTGGGTTGTTCGATGTCTATATATACACTTTTAAAAATGCGTTAAAATAAATATGTACATTTTTTTCTTCCTCCTGTAAACTTATTCATTTTGTTGAAATATTTAAGGAAAAACGGTTAGCCAGGATCTGTTTTGATATTTTGTTCTTTGATTATTATTTTCCCTATGCTAGGGGCTAAATGGTAGAAGCCTTTTCTTTGCGTAATAGTATTAGTATTTAATATTAGTGCTGATTCTAAAAGTCTTCTTTTAGCTCTATCTATCACGTATTTAATAATTTTCGCTTGATCTAAATTAAATGAGTGATCGTGTTCTGCACAATGGCAAAAGAGTGCATTTAGGGCGTTACCATTCCTTATATCTCTATCTTATTCTAAACCTTACTTTAAAACCACTCTCGGACATTGAAACTGAAGCTCTCAGTTTCGGTCTTAAATTCGCTACCGGCAAACATTCGAAAATCACCACTAACACAACCCTAAAAAATTATAGACAAGAGGACTGATTTTCCTAAGGGCTTCATACAAGGGATAATAGCTTTAACAACTACCCAACCTCAAGAATTAGCACTACCAAAGAGATACATTGATGCCTTAAAACTTTTACCAAAAAATCAAGACATCATCATTTCACAAACCGATAAAGGAGGTGGTATAGTTATAATCGATAAAGACATATATCTAAAGAAAATGCACACACTATTGGCAGACGGAGATATATATACTCCGATAGATTTAAAATCGATACAAAAAGATTTCGAAACTTTTAATAAATCCGTAAAAAAACTTATCGGAAATGATAAAAAATGGATAAATAACATAGAATACCACCCCACTATTCCTATATTATACGGCCTCCCCAAAATTCATAAAGAGAACGTCCCTATGAGACCTATAGTATCTAACATCGGAAGCGTCACCCATAAATTAGCACGAGCTATTGCCCAAATTTTAACTCCACTAATGGGCACCATCAGCACTTCACATATCAAAAACTCTGGTGACCTCCTAAATAGAATAAAAAATATGGACATACAAAATAAAACCATGCATAGTTTAGACATAATTTCCCTCTACACCAATATTCCTATAAAAATGCCTTAATCTACTCCACAAGCACCTAATCAAAATTAAAGCCGACCTACCTTATTCCTCAGATACACTAATACAAATAATAAAACTCATCACTGATAGAACCTACTTTCAGTTTAATAATTTTTA
This sequence comes from Euprymna scolopes, assembly GCF_053919585.1. NCBI lineage: Eukaryota > Metazoa > Mollusca > Cephalopoda > Sepiida > Sepiolidae > Euprymna > Euprymna scolopes. Next base: position 2,588,483 of record NC_136490.1, read on the forward strand.
CTACAGACAGAAATTTTGACTCCCTATGGGTAACCTCCTTAGTGGTGTACTAGCCTGCTTATTCTTAGAATTCTTAGAAACCAACTCTTTTAAACACAGACTTCCTAACAACTCCACATATTTTAGATATATAGATGACATTCTTATTTTTCTCCCTAAAAACACACAAATAGAACAAATTAGAAATAAATTAAATTCAGTGGAACCATTTATAAAATTTACACATGAATCCGAACAAGACCACTCCCTAGCTTTTCTAGACATACTCCACATCAGATCAGAAACCGATCTGAGTTTCAAAGTACATAGAAAGACCACACACAAAAACGATTATATTCATTACTACTCGCACCACAATGATAAAATAAAGACTGGCATGATTATTGGTTTTTTCTTACGTGCCTTTAGAATATGCAGTCCCCAATATCTTAATGATGAATTTCAATATATTACGAATGTTTTAAGAAAACTACAGTATCCATCCTATTTCATTTCTTACGCAAAGAAAAAAGCTACGAAAAGACACTATAATATAAACAGACAGAAAAATAAAACAAATACATCACTATTAAACAGACATCTTTTCATTCCCACCCACACCAAAAATACAAAAATCTACGACACTCTTAATAGACTTGGTTTTGACTTGATACAAACAACTTCCACAACAATAAAGCAGACATTAAAAACTACCAAGCAGTCTCCCAAAAACCTTCACATCCGACGCCGGTATATATTCCATCCCATGTAACAACTGTCAATAAGCGTACATAGGTGAAACACAGCGAAAATTGAAATTAAGACTTTACGAACACAGAAGAGATATAAGGAATGGTAACGCCCTAAATGCACTCTTTTGCCATTGTGCAGAACACGATCACTCATTTAATTTAGATCAAGCGAAAATTATTAAATACGTGATAGATAGAGCTAAAAGAAGACTTTTAGAATCAGCACTAATATTAAATACTAATACTATTACGCAAAGAAAAGGCTTCTACCGTTTAGCCCCTAGCATAGGGAAAATAATAATCAAAGAACAAAATATCAAAACAGATCCTGGCTAACCGTTTTTCCTTAAATATTTCAACAAAATGAATAAGTTTACAGGAGGAAGAAAAAAATGTACATATTTATTTTAACGCATTTTTAAAAGTGTATATATAGACATCGAACAACCCAACCTTCCCATACGTACACATATTTGTCCTTCCCGACCTGGGTAGGATTCAAAAACTGTTCTCTTTTTCGTATGATCTATGACTTTTTCTTTTCTTGCATTTTTACTTCAATATCCTGAAGATGTCCTCTGAAATAAGGACGAAACGTTGATTATTTTAATAATTTCATTCTGTTTTTCTATTTTTCTCCAAACATAACGTCAACCACCGCTGGTATTTTTATATTTTTTATACACAGACACACACACACACACGCACACACACATATATATGTGTGTATTTTAAATAACGATTAATGGGCATATGTAATTAGTGGTAACATAGTTTGATATTTAGTTTCAAATTTGGCTGCTCTTGTGAAAATTTTAAAACGGCATCATTTTTGAATTTGTCCAAATGGTCTTGAAACAATTGTAACTAACAATGAAATACACTTTTTGTTGCATCAACCCAGTATATAAATGCTCAATTATGAAATATGATAATTTTGTAGCTTACCTTTTAAGTCATCTCTCCTTTTTGGCTTAAATTTATTGGTATATGAACAATTACTGAATTATATTAACCCAGTATAAGTTGCAAAACTAAATATATATATAATATATATAATAAAAATAAAAATTTCAAGTAAATTTACCAAAATCGAGCTCCTATAAATATATATATATATATATATATATATATATATATATATATAAGGTGGATGTGTAATGTGGCCTATGCTGATCTCACCGCCAACAGTTCTATAAAAAGCAACAGTTCGGTAAACAAACAACCAGCCTTAAGATATAGCGTGGATGCACGGATGTAAATGTATGAGAAGTGACGTCACCGGCTGGGATAAAAAACAACAATAAAAATAGAAATGCAAGGATATCAGTAGAGATGAGAAAACGTCCGCGATCACGTGTGTGGCGGTAGGGACGCTGGAGAAGGAGATCACTTGGTGCCGTCACAGCCGAAACAACAATGGAAATGATATTGTTACTAAAAGAAAACGCGAGTTGGAGTTATTTCTTATTCTTTGTCTGTGTCGTCTTTGCCATTGGAATTGCACACATCATGTGTTGGTCATCCGACAACGGAACCATCTCAGTTCGAAGTGGATTGGTACTTGATGTGGAACTCTTAAATTAGCATCTTTCTTTCGAAGGCAAAACGCGAAGTTATATCTTTTTAAATATAACACTTATTCATTTTGTGGGATTTGCACTAAGTTTAACGCACTTCTCTCTGTTCCACATTGTCACTAGTAAGTCCAGAAATTTTTCCATGAACCGCGAAAAAAAACTCCCTTTCAGCGTCCGCTGGCCAATCCAGGCTGACTGCTATATTATAACCCCCCCACTTTCTTATTAATTATCTGACGTCACCAACCAGGCCATCTTATTGCTTATTATAAATAGTTGTTTTGTAACTAACATTCCCACCCATTTGTTTATTATTCTGATCTAAATTTTAACAATTATATTTTATTTCCTAGTATTCTTTTTTATTGAAATATTTCATATTCCATAAAATTTGATATGTAACATACTATACAACATTTGGTATGTAACATACTGCAGATCGGGTTATCCAGCGTTTTCCGGAAGTATATTATTTAACACACTTTTATCCGTAGTTATTAAACACCAATTTTCGTCACTTTTCTTTTCACTAACACTCACGCTGGATATTTTTAAGATACAAAATTTGTTCAAATGTGTTATACAGATTTGACACATTAGGTTTAGTAGCTTTCTCTCCTATTTTAATCTTCATAATGAGACATAACTGTAGGACATACATATCCTCTTGATTGAACGATGTTATTATTGGCGTGCATAATTAAATACGTGCCTTCTGGTGGTCATTTCGACAGTGTAATTATACAGAAAAATACACACACAGAAACATATATATATGAATACACACACACAAATATATATCTATAAATGTTAACATCTCATGTAGCATCATTTATGTATGAATATTTACAAATATAAACCCAAACATTATGCAATTTTAATATTAATAAAACCGCATTTTATTTGCATGCATTTCCTATTTTAACGCGAGGCTTAATACTCATAAATTGAGGAAAAAATGAGAAAAAATTATTGCTTCGGAAAAGATATTTCTACAAATAAAATATCATTAAACAATAAGAAAAAATGATTTCATTATAAAAGTGCATCTGCTTTCAATTTCTATTATAAATATCAATATTTTATAAAAAATGAATATTTCTTTATTCAAATACGTGTCACTAAGCATAACACATTGCCAAGACCTGGCTTAGATCCTTGCGTGCATTTTCTATCGCAACGCCTACACCCCCTTTCCCGAAGTTAATACACCAAAATTAAGACACATGAAAAATGTCTTGCTCCAAATATATTTTTCTATTGAAAAATACATAGCGTATTATTATTATTATTATTATTATTATTATTATTAGTAGTAGTAGTAGTAGTAGTAGCAGTAGCAGTAGTAGTAGTAGGAGTAGTATTGCGTTCGTTCACTTCACAATGTTGTGATGGTTTACACTGGTTGATTTTTCACTCACAAATGGGTTCTTACACCAAAGTCAGTGAGCATACTCAAAAGATCAATTAGATAGAAAGTACCTGACGTCGGAAGTTTGCTGTGCTAAGTGGAACCGACTTTCGATGTATGATTATGTATTTTATTCCCAAGGAGTTCAACTGTTTCCAAGATCATCTGGAATTGAGTCAAGAGCACTTATAATAGTTGGCATGATGGAAGTTTTTTTTATTCCAAAACTTAGCAATTTCCACTTTCAGTTTATGATAATTCCGTAGTTTCCCATTCTATTTACCTTTATTATTATTATTATTATTATTATTATTATTATTATTATTATTATTATTATTATTATTATTGTCGTTGTTGTTGTCGTCGTTGTCGTTGTTGATGATGATGATGATAATAATTTCTTATGAATTAACATAGCACACTAGGAAACGTTATTGAAAAAGTATGTGGTTAGAAGCGAGGAGTAGATGCTTAAAGTTGTGGTTAATGAAGTAGAAATAGATGAAGCCAATGTTGAGTATGGGAAGCATGTGGACAGTAGAATTGTTTCTACTTGATAATACTTTACAATATATGAAGTTCACAAGTTATCAAGGTCACAATTTATCAAGGTCACAACTTATCAAGGTCATAACTTATCAACGGCCGGGGTCCACTAGGATTAAAGTTAATGCTGAATAGAAGATACCAAAAAATAAGTTACTATGGAACTAAGGTAGAGTTAGATTATCTAAAATGGCTGCTCAATATGAATTTATGCAGATTGGATTATCTTTTATCCTCAGAATTGATTGAGAAAACACTGTTTTACATTTTAAATATTTTACATTTAAAATATTTTATCAAAATTTAGAAAAAGAGGCCTTTAAAACACGCGATTGTCCAAAACGCGTCAAAATATTAAAAAAAAAAATTTCCATGATTCAAAAAATGAAAATCTGAAATAATAAAACAATCTTTCACGAAAAACACCCGTCCAGCTGAATCCACTGTGAAAAAATTCCCCCACTCTTTACCTGTGACTAAATCAAAACGCGGATTCCATGAACAAAGCTATTTTCTTAGAACTGTACGCCTGTGGAACTCTGTTCCGTCTGCCTGCTTCCCTCCGGACTACAACTTGGATGTCTTCAAGTCCAACCTTAACAAATTCCTAATGAACCGCCCCCTTAAGTAAACACTTCATCAAATCTCCACACTAAACGTAATGTACTTGCAATAACCCTTATCCCTGAGTGGCTTCCGGGCCTTGATAAGTGGTGATCACTGTGTAAAAAAAAGTATAAATAACATAACAATTGTTGGTGATCCCCACTCATTATACACACACACACACACACACACACACATATATCTATATCTCTCTGTCTCTGTCTCTGTCTGTCTGTCAGTCTGTCTGTCTGTCTGTCTGTCTGTCTGTCTCTCTCTCTCTCTCTCTCTCTCTCTCTCTCTCTCTCTCTATATATATATATATATATATATATATATATATATATATTTCGAATTTAAAACTATAGAAAAATATAATAATGTTAATAAACTAGGGAAATCACTTAGGATAGATAAATACTCACTTCCCCAAACCTTGTAAGATTTGGATTTAAAAAAAATAATTTTTAAACGTATTTCGAAATTTTTAAACGTAATTCGATATAATTAAACGAATTTAAGTTTTTAACCGATACCAATACAGATTTTAAAGTTTTTTTATACATAAGGAAAGAGATTTTAAAATTAATTTGGGTTCAAATTAAAATCGATTTATAAAGAAATTTTTTTTTTCGAAATTAGATCTTAAATTTAAATAATTAAAAATTTAAAATTAGGTATTACATCATCCGATAAAAAAGGGGGGGATTTAACAAAACGAGATTTAAGCGTGAATTCGCGAGGTATATATGCTTCACACTTCCGGTTATAAGATAGACGAATATTGGCTGAAGAGAGCTTGATAAGGTTACCTTAAACGGGCCTTATTATTGGGCTTGAAACCGACGGTACCAATGATCTGTCTCAACTAACAACTTTCTGTACACAAAATATAAAACGCTCTTAAAATTTGGATTTTTCTTTTAATTGAGCACTCTGCTGGAATTATTTTTCCAAAAAAAACAAAAACTAATCATATATATATATATATATATATATATATATATATATATATATAGGCAGAAAAGCTTTGAGGGGGAATTTACTAATCAAAAAAAAGCAAATGCAAATTCCAAACCAAATATAAATATAGTTATTTATATCTTAATCCCAACCAAATGAAAAAGCTCAATACATTCACTGACCATAGTAGAGCTTAGGATAAATAATAATAAGAACAGAGGTGTAAAGTCGAAATTAAAAAAAAGTTTTTATTATTCGGCAGAATATTCCAAAGCTGGGTTCTCCTTAAACCGCGGAGTTTCAAAGAATTCTATTCTTTCTCATCAGAGGAAACAACCGTTAGCAAAATAATCAGAAAGTCACGTTTAAAATTTTAACATTTCTATGTATTTGCTTGTTACTGTATAAAAGTTTGATGATTTGTAGTCACAAAACTAAAAAAACAAAACAAATTATAAATCTGGAAAACAGTTCATGTGGACAGTTCATTCAGAGTTAAATATAAAAATAATAACAAACCGAATTTAAAGACGAATCCCAGTGTAATGGAGGATAATATTTGCAAGTCGATGAATAACAGCAGGTGAAACACAATTAGAGTACAAAAAAGTTGAAGACCCTCCCCCCCCCAAATAAAAACCGCGTGCATTATGTGTTTACTAGCGCTAGCGGCTCTTTTGCAAAAGTAGTAGAGATAAATCCGATGTTTAATAGCTCTCCATTCCCTTCATTCTTGTGTCTATGTCCCTAGATGAGTTCGTAATTAAAGCATACTCTAATTTAACTTCCAAATCTGACTCCCAAGATCGCCATGAGCACGGAATATGTGCCTATATAAAAGATGGCTTTCTATGTGGTAGGAACATCTCCAGAGAAGATCCTAACTTACCCTGTATGTGCTTCCGAGTTGCACTTGCTCAAACTACTACATTTATATATCCTCTCTATCATCCCCACAACAGCGGAGTTGCTATCTTTAAAAGCATATCTGAGAAAATTGACCACGTTCTATTTGCTTATCCTTCAGCTAATATTCATATCTGTGGAAACTGTAATGTTCACAATGTGGAATGGTTAACTCACTCAAAAGATGATGAGGGGAGGTTCTGTCATGATTTTTCTATTGCTTATGACCTCACTCAGATTGTTCACGAACCCACCCATGTGCCCGATACTGACGGCCAGTATGCAAGTGTCCTTAACCTTTTTCTCACAACATGCCCTGAACTGTGTTCAGCTTCCGTTTTGTCTCCGACCACTCTGTTGTATCAGTTAAGATAAAAATGAAATGTAATAAATCCTCAGATGTACCTCTCCATCGTACAGTATATGGATACTTCCGTACATTTATACCAAATCTGCCTCCGCGTTCCATGTTTAAAAAGGATGTGTCCTCTATAGTATCAGACCTGACGGAATGGTTAATTGTAGATATAGACCGTTTCATACCCTCGAAATAATTCCAGCAAAAACCTAACAGCCAGCCGTGCTTCTCTCCAGAATGTGTTCCTGCCATTGTGCACAGAAATCACATTTTCCATTGTTTCCGTAATAGATGTACTGAGACTAGAGCTGTTTTCAGGACTGCCAGCAACCACTGTAAAAAAAGTAATAAAGAACGGAAGAGAGTTGTATGCTCAGTCCATCAAGCCCAAAGTAGCTGAGCAGCAGCTTGGTTCCCACCAGTTTTGGCAAATAGCAAATAGGATCCTGAACAGAAGCTTGTCCTCTATACCAACTATCATAAATGGACCTGAGGTAATCTCGTCAGCATCAGACAAAGCCAAACTCTTTGCTAAGAACTTTGCATCTAATTCTACCCTTTGCGACCAACGCCGCCAACCTCCAATATTTCCTTCTGTATCAGAAAACACGCTATGTGATATACAAATATCTGTACATGATGTTGTCAAGCTAACTAAATACATTGATTCCAGTAAAGCAACGGGCCCTGATGGTATTCAAATTATAGTACTCAAAAGACTTAACCAGAACTAGCGCCTATACTTACAAAACTGCTTAAACGTTGTCTTAAGGAGAATTGCTTCCCATCATCCTGGAAAATCGCACGAGTATGCCCTGTATTTAAGAATTCAGGTGATCGCTCATTTCCAGCTCAGTACAGGCTAATAAGTCTCCTGTGCGTCATGAGTAAGTTGCTGGAATCTTTGTGAAATAGAGAAGTAACCAACCGGTTTTCCTGCCCAGCAAGAACAACACGCATCACTTCTAGATCTGTTTCTGACGACAGTTCCTGATGATTGTATAACAAATGCTGACAGCCCATTCCTGAACGCTGATCATGCAGTGATAATGGTCGAAATCGCCCTAAACTCGAGACCCAAAACTGAAGAGCAGGTGCTCAAAGCAACGAGATATTATAAAAAGGCTGACTGAGAAGCCATCAGAGATCTTGTCAGAGATGCCCCTTGGAGAAATATTTTTCTCTTCCTGCTAGACAGTGCGCAAATGAGACCACTGAATGACTCAAAACGGCAATTGAAGCACATGTTCCCATGCGTAAATTTTATAGGAAGCCCCACTCTTCCCAATGGTTTACTTCTACTTGTGCAACTGCTATTGCTCAAAGGCAGCATGTACACCGCAGATTTCACCGACATATGTCCAGTTCAAACAAACAGAAGTATATAGAAGATAGAAGTAACGTTAAGAAAGCTAAGAGAGACTTTATGGAAACCACTAAAAACGCATCGAAGCACAAAAATTAGGAATTCGTGACTTCTGGAAAATCTACAACAGTGTAGTAAATAATGGGCAATCAACAATTCCCTCACTAACCAACAATCACGAGGTTGTTTGCTCAGCAACCGAGAAGACTAATATGCTTGCCAGTCGGTTTGCCTCAAACTCCACACGGGACCCTGCAACCACCCCCTGCCTGACTTTCCTTTGCGGACAGACGCCACGCTAGACGATCTAAAAATCACCCCTGCTCAGATGCATGCTATCATAAAAAACCTTGACACTTCAGAAGCATGTGGCCCGATCTCATCCCAGCTGTGCTATTAAAAAAGTGCTCAGCCGAAGCAACTCCAGTTCTCTCCAAACTGAAAAATGCCTTAATGAATCTTGATTTCCGGGCTGTTGGAAAATTGCTTCTGTGGTACCAGTATTCAAGAATTCTGGCGAAAGAACTGACCCATCAAATTATCGCCCCATTAGCCTCCTCTCTCTTTTCGCCAAAATATTTGAGACCATAATTAACCATGCTCTAGTCCATCACCTTACAGATGCTAAACTGACAAACAATATGGATTTAGTCAAGCCCGTTCCACAGCAGACAACCTCACTGTAATCTCTGAACGTATATACCATTCACTGGACAAAGCGGGGAGGGCAGAGCGGTAGCTCTAGATATATCTAAGGCTTTTGACAGGGAATGGCATGAGGGTATCCTCAGGAAAATAAGATCATACGGTATCACTGGTAGAATACTTAACATAATTAAATCCTTCTTAGATAAGAGAAAAATCCAGGTTGTCCTCGACGATCGTACATCTAAACAATATGATATAAATGCGGGAGTGCCTCAAGGGTCTATCCTTGGACCTCTATTGTTCCTAATATTCATTAATGACCTCCCCGACAAAATTGCCTCTGAGATGGGTATATATGCTGATGACACCACATGAACACATATCTAAGGAAATGGCAAACATACTAGAGGATGACCTCCAATCTGTAGTGGAATGGGGACATAAATGGATGGTCATATTCAATGCTGCCAACACTAAACTGGTTTCCTTACATAATTACAAGAAACCTTCTCTGCCACCAATAGCAATGGCCAGTGACTCCCTGTCTGAGAGTACATCTTTCAAACTCCTTGGCCTAACGTTCAAATAAGACAGATGATGAGGGGAGGTTTTGTCATGATTTTGCCATTGCTTATGACCTCACTCAGATAGTTCGCGAACCCACCCGTGTGCCCGATACACCCAATCAATATGCAAGCCTCTTAGACCTTTTTCTCTCAACTTCCCCTGAGCTATGTTCATGTACCGTTAATTCTCCTCTAGGATCCTCCGACCACTCCGTCGTATCAGTTAAGATAAAAACGAAATGTAAGAAGCCCCCAGACGTACCCCTCCACCGCACTGTATACCGATACTCTATGGCTGACTGGGATAGCTTCCATACATTCATATCTGATTTACCTCCACACTCCATGTTTAAAAAGGAAGTGTCCTCTATAGTATCAGATCTGACCGAATGGTTAATTGTAGGCATAGACCAATTCATACCATCTAAAAAATTCCAACAAAAACCTAACAGCACGCCATGGTTCTCCCCAGAATGTGCTGTTACCATCGCGCACAGAAATCACTTTTTCCATAGCTACCAACGTAATAGATGCACTGAGACTAAAGCTGCTTTCAGGACTGCCAGCAACCACTGTAAAAGAGTAATAAAAAATGCAAGAGAGCTATATGCCCAGTCTGTTAAATCCAAGGTAGCTGATCAGCGGCTTGGTTCCCACCAGTTTTGGCAAATAGCAAATAGGATCCTGAACAGAAGTGTGCGTTCTATCCCAACCATTATCAATGGACCAGAGGTCATCTAGTCAGCGTCAGACAAGGCCAAACTATTTGCAAAGAACTTTGCAGCTAATTCTACCCTATGCGACGAAGGCCATCAACTCCCCATATTTCCTCCTATAACACAGAACAAGCTAGGTAACATACAAATATCCGTGCATGAGGTCGCCAAGCTAATAAAAAACCTAGATTCCAGTAAAGCAACTGGCCCTGATGGCATCCCAATTATAGTGTTAAAAAAGCTTCAACCGGAACTTGCTCCCATACTTACGAAACTATTTAAGCGCTGCCTTAAGGAGAAGTGCTTTCCGACCCCCTGGAAGACCTCATCAGTTTGCCCTGTATTTAAGAATTCAGGTGATAAGTCATCTCCCTCTCAGTACAGACCAATAAGTCTCCTCTGTGTTATGAGTAAGTTGCTGGAATCCATATTAAATAGAGAAATAGTCAACCACCTCAGCAGGAATAACCTTCTTAGTGACACACAATATGGTTTCCGCTCTGCAAGATCTACCGCAGATGTGCTGACGGTTATATCCAACAGGATTAGTGAATCTCTTGACAAAGGTTTCCTTTCTAGGGCAATTGCTCTTGTCATATCAAAGGCCTTCGACAAGGTATGGCATAAGGGTCTACTTCACAAGATTTCCAGCTACGGTGTAACTGGAAATGTTTTCTCAATCATTAAATCATTTCTCTCTGATAGGCTCATAAGAGTAGTGGTAGATGGACAAAAATCGGAGGCCTGCAATATAAATGCTGGAGTCCCTCAGGGATCAATACTGGGCCCAACTCTCTTCCTGATCTACATCAATGATCTCCCTAAACACATACTTAAATCATTCGTTGACATCTATACTGATGACATGACCATCTACGGCAACACATCAAAGGCTGTAAATGACAAAGTTCTCTCTGATTCTCTCTCCTCTGATCTCGAGCGCGTGGTTCAGTGGGGGAAGATGTGGCTAGTTACCTTTAATGCATCCAAAACCAAACTCCTATCCTTACATCATCAACGCTCTGATCCCCAGCTGGCATCGATTGTGATGGATGGCTCTCGTCTGGGTGAGGCCCGTGTTTTTACAAGCTTCTGGGTTTGACCTTTACTCCTGATCTGAAATGGAACACGTACATCAAGTCTGTTGCCAAGGTCGCTGGAAAGATGGTGGGATCCTTTTACCGCTCCAGAAGATATCTCACTACTGATGCAATTCTCTATCTATATAAAAGCCAAGTACGTCCAAGGATGGAATACTGTTGCCATATATGGGCAGGAGCTGCCAAAAGCAGCCTATCATGCCTTGACAGAGTACAAAATAGACTTCGTGGCTTAGTGGGGGATGCCCTTTTCTCTACCCTGCAACCCCTCTCCCACAGAAGAGACGTTGCGAGCCTATCCTTGTTTTATCGTTATTTTCATGGCAGGTGCTCGTCTGAACTCCAATCCCTGGTCCCCCCTCGCCAATCTTTCACGAAAAACACCCGTCTAGCTAAATCCACTGTGAAAAATTTCCCCCACTCTATATCTGTGCCTAAATCAAAACGCGGATTCCATGAACAAAGCTTCTTTCTTAGAACTGCACGCCTGTGGAACTCTGTTCCGTCTGCCTGCTTCCCTCCGGACTACAACTTGGATGTCTTCAAGTCTAATGTTAACAAATTCCTAATGAACCGCCCCCTTAAGTAAACACTCCATCAAATCTCCACACTAACGTAATGTACTTTCAATAACCCTTATCCCTGAGTGGCTTCCGGGCCTTGATAAGTGGTGATCACTGTGTAAAAAAAAAAAAACGTTCACAGGAAACATGAGTTGGAACAATTACATTGAAAGCATTGCCAGGGCCGCTGCGAAAAAGGTAGGCTCTCTCTACCATGCTAGAAAACTACTAACACCCGAAAGTATCATGTACCTCTGTAAGGCCACCATTCGCCCATGTATGGAGTATTGTTGTCACATTTGGGCTGGTACATTAGCTACTAGTCTCTCGCTCCTAGCAAGGTTCAAAAGAGAGTCGCCAATCTGATAGGCCCTGAACTGGCATCTAATCTGTAGCCCCTGTCCCATCGATGAAATGTGTATTCCCTCTGCCTGTTCTACAAGTATTTTAATGGTGAATGCTCTGGTGAACTGCAGACACTTGTGCCCCCACGACGTAGACACCCTCGACAGACCCGACAGGCAGCTAAATCCCATCTCCACACAGTAGAGATTCCTAGATGTAAAATATCTTTCTACTCCAGTAGTTGCTTCCCTAGAACCGCTAGACTCTGGAATTCCATTCCAGGTCTCTGCTCCCCCAACTATACTGACATGCAGAAATTCAAGTGTAACGTGAACCGACATCTTGCTCCCAACATAGTACCCCAGTAGTTGTTGCCCCTGATAGTAGCCCTCTACACCAAAGTGGCAATGCGTCTTGTTTGGGGGTGAAAATGTTAAAAAACGAAAACAAAAACATCTTAGCAAAAATAACCTTCTTGGTGACACCCAATATGGTTTCCGTTCTGCTAGATCTACAGCAGATGTGCTTACAGTTATATCTCATAGGATCACCGAATCTCTCGACGGAGGCTACCTTTCTAGGGCAATTGCTTTTGACATATCAAAGGCCTTTGATAGAGTATGGCATAAAGGTTTACTTCACAAGATCTCCAGCTACGGTATAGCTGGAAATGTCTTCTCAATTATTAAATCATTTCTCTCTGATAGGTTCATAAGGGTAGTAATTGAAGGGCAGAAATCAGAAGCTCTCAGTATTAGTGCTGGAGTCCATCAGGGGTCTATCCTGGACCCAACTCTCTTCCTGATCTGCATTAATGATCTTCCAAATCACATCCTTACACCATTCGTTAACATTTATGCTGATGACACTACTATCTATGGTAGCACATCTAAGACCGTAAACGACCAGTTCTCTCTGATTCTCTCTCCTCTGATCTTGAGCAAGTGGTACAATGGGGAAACAGGTGGCTTGTTACTTTTAATGCATCTAAAACCAAGCTTTTATCTTTACATCATACACGCACTGATCCCCATCTGGCATCAATTGAAATGAATGGCTCTCGTCTTAGGGAAGCCTCATGTTTTAACAGGCTTCTAGGCTTGACCTTTACTTCTGATCTTAAATGGAACACGTACAAATCCGTTGCTAAGGCCACTGAAAAGATGGTGGGATCCTTCTATCGATCCAGTAAATATCTCATTGCTGATGCAATTCCCTATCTATATAAGAGCCAGGTATGTCCGAGGATGGAGTACTATTGCCACATTTGGCCAGGAGCTGCTAAACTGAACTTATCCTGCCTTGATAGAGTTCAAAATAGACTTCGTAGCCTCGTAGGGGGTGCCCATTGCGAGTTTGTCTCTGCTTTATCGTTGTTTTCATGGCAAGTGCTCGACTGAGCTCCAATCTATGGTCACCCCCTCGCCAAACTTTCACAAGAAACACCCGTATAGCAGAAAACACTATTACTAATTACCCCACTCTTTATCTGTGCCTAAACCTAAACGTAGATTCCATGAGCAAAGATTCTTTCTTAGAACTGCACGCCTTGTCTTCCGTTTTCCAATTTTCCAGCTGACTACAATATGGTTGTCTTCAAGTCTAACGTAAACAAGTTTTTGATGAGCCGTTCCATATAAGTTAACAAATTTATGGAATTTCCGTTACTAACGATTACTATATTGTCCAATTTCGACTGTACACTCTTTAACCCTTATCCTTGAGTGGCCTCTTGGCCTTGATTAGTGGTGATGCTTATGTTATATATATATATACCTGAGCGTGTAGCACCTACGTATATACATTGCATACTTCATACTCAGCAGGAAGACACATTTTCTTGCTGTTATTCTTCTACTATTTGAAGGAAACATTCTCGTGGCCATTTAAATAATTTAATGGGAATATAGTAAGACAAAACAAAATTGATAGTTTCAGTGAAAAGCAGCTGGAGTTGACAGCAGCCATTTTCTTCTTGTGAATATGATGTTCGATTTTGTTTTTTGCTGTTTTCCTTTTTAGTTGCACCAGAAGAGATACTGAAAACAATCCGAACGAACACGAACAAGAGACAGCGTAAGACAAATAAACATAGCAAAACACAAGAACAAATTGAAGCTAATTTATAAATGGTAAAACCTTTGCAAAACAACAACAAAAAACACAACAGTTTTCGACATTGTCGATAACAAAGCAAGCAAAAACAACATTAAATATACATAAGATGCGTCTATCGAAAGTGTGCGTTTAGCGGTGATAATTACAGTGCATACAGATATACACATACTTTTCTGAAGAGTAGAAGTATTCCCGAAATACTGGATGTTCCATTAGATTTGGGCAAATTTCAAAATATTTCTTGTATATTTGAACTTTGAATAGCAGTAAGATGAAACTGATATAATTTTGAAATCAAATGCATTAAGTCATTCTATTTTCTTTTATATAGTAGATATGTTCATTCAGCTGGACAAAGAAAACGTTTTGCATTTAAAGAACCTGAATTATGTACAATCATTCAACCTGCATTACGAAATAAATACTAAAAAATGCGTAATATAACGCATATCGCGCGTGTGTAAGAAAATCAGCAGCAGACGTCGGATAGCTGACTAGAGAAATTTAGCAGCAGCTGTCGTCATAGCATATAAGCAAATGAAGCAAGTGTGCATGGGCTGACGTCACGGGGAAAAGGCAAAATAGAAAAAAGGATAGCATATGGTCGAACAAAAGAGGCGATGTAACATGTTTTGACTTTTGAGACGCAAATGGTCGAAAACGCGGAAAGGCAAGCGACGACAAAAACACGTGCTTGAAAATGCGTGTCATCAGATATGTTCACGGCGTGAGAGATATTTTAGAACACAGTGAAGTGCGTTATCGGAAATTATTAGAATAAATACTTTTTGTATTCACCTAGAAAAATGCTGATCGTATTTTGATATGTAGCGACGCGGTTAAAGTGTAACGGCCACGTTACAATGACACTATAACAGATTGGAGCCCTGCGATGAGAAAAGAAGTAGGTGAGCTAGGTTATCTACGCATTTTGGATAGTTAGACTGGAAGAATGGAAGAAAATTAATTGTGAAATAGTAAACATTTTGACAATACGAAAGTAGTAACAATCCGAATTTGTAACAGGTTGAACAGTAATAATAGTAAATGTAAATAATAGTTTGGATAAATATTGAGGCAAAATATTACGTAGAAGTTGAGTTTTAATTTGCGTTTACTATTTTATGATATTATTTTTACATAATCACTCGAACTAAACTTAAATATTATGGTTTAATCGTGCTCTAAAAAGATATTCATTTCGATCTCGGGCCTGTCTTGTAAAAAATATGTCGATTTTATACGAGTGATATTTCTGCCTGTGCGATTGGTCAAAATCGAACTTCCTTATATAATCGGACTTTTTTTATATTATCGGTTTTTAATTTCAGTAAGAACACTCGAATGCATATCAAGCCGCTTCGTGTGAAATTTCTAAAATATCGTTTTCGAATCCATAGGAAAAAAACTCACACATAAATGCAAATTTCGTTACACACACACACACACACACACACACACACACACACGTATATGTATATGTATATATATATAGTTAGTTAGTTATTTTTAATTACTAGAGACACTAGTCTTCCGTCTATTCGGGAATCATCAATAACTGGAAATTACAATTACCGCCGGTTGAATGATTCGAAACCGACTACAAAGCTAACTGATTTCATAAATAACATACTCCTTAGCCGGCGTGAACCGCAGCAAGAATGTGAGTTTGAAGTAACATTTATGAAGTGCAAATAACATTCATAGAGTGACCAAACAATGTAAACATCATTGTCTAAGCACGTGGAATATATATATATATATATATATATATATATATATATATATATATATAGAGAGAGAGAGAGAGAGAGAGAGACAGAGAGATACGCTTAGAGGTATTTAAGGCTAATAACTAATAAATTTCACGAGGGTATGTAGAGTGCTAAATAAAAGAAAAGTGATATATATATATATATTTTATTAATATAGACAACTTTAAATGTTTGTGACATTGGAGATACTCATTTTTCAGACAAATGGTCAATTGAACCTAAAAGTCCTAGTAAGGCAACCTAATAAATGATTGCTTTCTACAGAAGAAACCAGTTCTCACCACACACACACACACACACACACACACACACACACACACACACACACACACATGTGTGTGTGTGTATGTGTGAAAAGAATAATTATTCCGACTAAATAGAGAAATAAACAGATACAAACCAAGATATGTGTTCATCAACGTTTTGTCTTTATTTCAAGAGGAAGTCTCAAAATAAAGACGAAACGTTTATGAACACATAACTAGGTTTGTTCCTTTTTATTTCTCTCCCTCTCCTTCTCCTCTCTCTCTCTCTCTCTCTCTCTCTCTCTATATATATATATATATATATATATATATATATATATATATATATGTTTATACATATATACTAGCAGGGCAACCCGCCGTTACTCGGGATTGAATGATGATCAACGAATATTTCACACTACACTATATTTTTACTGTCATCGAAATCCGTGAAATCGCTCGGGAGGAAGCTTCACATTCCCCCATGCAGTAACTTAGTCCAAAATATATATTATTCTACCTTGCACTCTATACAACTTACTGTAAAAATGTAGAATGTTGATTAGAAATTTAAATATGAAGGAATTTTGGAGGCTTACTTAAAACATTTTTACTTGTGCTAGTTTATAAATATACTAACATAAACTGCATCTAATGTATTAATGACTATTATATATTATGTATTACCGGATATAAACAAATATTTGTCGGATTTCTTACTAAACCAGCAGGGAAACGAAGGAAATACGGCGGCATGTGATTGTCGTGTGTATGTGTATAAACAAATCCCAATAATAGCACGTGTAAATAAGCAAACCACAAAATACTCATAAGCACATACATGCTTATGCAAACGTGCACCCCCACACACGAATCAAGACAATTACGATGAGGCACGCGCACCCACTCACGAGCACGCCCAACCCACATCTAATATAATACAGTTTCCCCAAACTAAGCAAATCACTAGAAACAAAATACACAATTCTGCCTTTATAAAATGAAAGAAAATCTTTCTAGACTAAGGCAATTTTAATCAATATTTATATGTAAGGTTGTATGTGTATATGTATGTGCGTCTGCGTGTGTGTGCGCATATATATGTATATCTATGTATATGTGTGTGGGTGTATGTGGGTGGATGTATGTGTGTGTATGTATACATATATGTTTACTGCTATTTTTATATTTTTATATATATATTGATCATTGATTTTTCATTTTATTTTTGTATATGCATGTGTTTATATGTATATATGTATATGTGCGTATATGTGTATATGTTGAGGACCAACCTTGTGTCTAACTAGATCCTCTATTTCTCCCTATTTCCGTCTTGCATGCACGAACACACACGCACGGACATTCTCGCACACACAAACACGCATATGTGAAAAAGTAAGAAATCAGATTTTAACCTATACACACGCGTACACATACGCAACGCACAACCCTCTCCCTAACACACACATCAAAAATGAAAAAAATCATACAAATATTCACCAAATAGACTTAACACCTCCCAAACCCACCAAATAGACTTAACTCTTACTGATTGAACTCTTGACCTGTCCCACTTTAGGCATGAAGTCACATATTGGCATTTTTCTCAGAAGCACACTCGATGCTTGCAGAAATAACACATTTTCCGAAAAGGAATTCTATACACTTTTATTAAAAATCTTTTATATAAACATATCTGAAGAGAGCTAAACAAGGTTCGAAACGCGTTATAAAAATATTAAAGAATTATAAAAGTCTGAAAACATATATATGTTGATGGCTACACTCTTTTAAATATACACCTTTTTCTCACGTTGGAACCACACAACCATCACTATATATATATATATATATATATATATATATATATATATATATATATATATTATATATAAATGGAAGTGAAAGTTACACGGGATTAATGTTCTGATGCTTATTTAAAAATGTCAACATATCGCGTAAATTACTTTTTCCTCATTACGGTATGAGAATATTTATAAATATATCATTTTTATCTAATTTTCTAATAATATTATACTATCCTATGATGCACATATTTATGTATATGTATTATGAGATAAACGTGGAAAAAAGAGAAATAGAAAAAAGTTACAGAAAGAATCAGATAAAGAGAGATGGATGGAGCGTTAACACTAATTAGCTGAAGCATGAATTAGTGTTTTCTGCAGTTAATGCTATGCTCATTAATATGCAAGGTTTTCTGAAGGTCTTGTTAGTTATTTCCTTCTTTTTAAGGATCTATTGTTTTTATTTGAAAAGAAAACGACATTTCTATTCTTAAAACTTAATTATTCAAACTATAATATTTTATGCGCAGGCGCGCTGACTTTAAAACAGCAACTCGTTTTAATCAGCGTAAATTGATATAATCTGGGGGCGCTAAGTAGTCCCAGGAGTTCTCTATCCCGTTTCTCTAAATATCATGCCAATTAGACGGCACTGAAAAAAGGTCCAGCCGATGCAGGGCCTCCAGAGGCTCAGGTCCATGCATTATTCAAATGAGTTCGGACTTTTGTGAGGCCAATTCTTTCCATTTTACGTGTGACGTCAGTTTCAATAAGACGAGAAAAATTCAGAATCCTTAGAGAAATCAACTTCATCAAGAGGCGCGTACATATATCAAGCCTATCCCACGTTCGTCCAATTCTGGTCTATAAATAAATAGAACACTCTTCAAGCGAAATCGCTCACTCTACAGCGTTCGATATGGTATCGATTTGGTTTCATTCATTAAACGTGTTGCACGTGTAGTTTTATTTTTTTTTACACAATGATCACCATTTATCAAGGCCCGGAAGCCACTCAGGGATAAGGGTTATTGCAAGTACATTAGGTTAGTGTGGAGATTTGATGAAGTGTTTACTTAAGGGGGCGGTTCATTAGGAATTTGTTAAAATTGGACTTGAAGACATCCAAGTTGTAGTCCGGTGGGAAGCAGACAGACGGAACAGAGTGCCACCAAAGAGGAATGTCGTGGCTATGAATGGTTGCAGTGTTCCTATTTACTTGCCTCCCCACCACCAGGTCAGAATTCGACACAATATTGGGTTTTAATGTATATAAAATAACAACAAACATTGCTGCAGTCAAGAAAGATTTCTGATTCACTATATATAACGGTTTTCTACTAACAAACAAAAAACAAAAAAGTTCATATTTTTAAATTCATTGTTCTTACCTTATTCTATAAATCTATAAAAGTCAGAATGTGTGTGTGAGGACATATCTCAACCTATATACTCAACGAAGTTTTAATTTTCTGACTTGAAACTTGGTATATACTGTATTCAGACATGTAGAAAAAATTTAATCGGTTTTCATCCGAATAAAAGGGCTGCTAAGAAGTCAAAATTGAGAAATTTGTTATAAGATTTCTATCTGCTTATAAACTGTTTCACGAATGCGCATGCGTGAATCGTCCATGTTAAGAATATATATGTATATAATAAGTAGGTCTGAAAACACTTCTTAAATATTGTGTCAAGCTGGTCCAATGATTATCGTACTTGAGTAACTTTTGGCTTTGATGTCTTTTTTGGTAACAAGAAGTTAACACGTCTCAACTTTCTTTCCGAAATCCAGCGTTATGTTTAATACCTACAGTAATGTGTTCATAATCTATCTATTATATATACAAAAGTGAACGTGTGTGTGTGTGTCTGGGTGTGCGTGTGTCTGTTTACACTTTCCTACGCAATAACTTTGTCAATGTTCAGTCTACAGACTCGAAATTTGATATACAGGGTACTGAGATTTGGGAAAATCTTTGTAATCCGTTTTCGGCCAGAAATTTGGCTGTTAAGGGGTCAAAATTCAACGATTTGACCTTTGAGAACTCTACCAAAGTTCTCCGATAATTTTGGGTCTAAACACTTGAAACTTTAGATATAGGTTCCTTGGAGATGAATCTAACTTAATAACTTGATTCGAGCCCAAAACAATAAATGTTAAGGGGATATAATAGAGGTCAAAGTTAAAAAAATTGACCTCTGCGGTCTCTATCAAATTACTCAGACAATGTCTAAACATTTGAAATTTTACATAAAGGGCATTCAGAGATAGGGCAAGTTTTTTAATCAGTTTTTGTCGAAAATTTTTAGTCACCAATATATGTATGTATGTATGCATGTATGTATGTTTGCATGTCTGCCTAAAACTTTCGACAGAGGCGACGGGTTTTTACAAGATCAGTATCGTTTTGAAGTTCGACCTTTTAGCAGACTAATATCGAAAAATTGGCTAAAATCATTATATCTTCACCTTCAACTGGGCGCATTTTTACAGAGGGGGTCGCTTTTTTCGCCGATATTTTCGAAAGTAATCCTCTACTTTCGATTGTCTAGCCTTACTTTAAAACTACGTCACTTCCGGTTTGGCGATGGTCGTAACAGCAAATACGTCAGGTTTTTTTCCGTTCTTTTCATCCTTTGCGATACGGGTTCGACCCTGTCTTCCTACTAACACTTTTTGTTTTGCTCAACATACACCTCCAAACATCCGGGTTACGCCGGTCTGAAATGCTAGTACATAATAATGCTGCATTAATTAAAATATTATATTTTGTACGAATTTAACGATCGAGTAATGCAGCACGGTCTGCTAGTATATAATTATTTTTCTTGGTCTAGTTTAGTTTTTTGTTCCACCCGACAAAAGGGGGGGCTATAAATTCACCCCTGTCCGTTCGTCTGTCCGCACTTTTCTCAATAACTACACCTTGGATTTTGTTGAAATTTTGCACAAACATTAAACATGGTATGAGTAAAACTGTAACAGAACGGATTTTTCGAGAGAAAGTCCGCTTGCCCCACATAGGGGGGCCTTTCTGATTAAAAATGGCTAAAATTGACACTTTTGTACTTAAGAAAAAAATGATGCCTTGGATATTTATAAAACTTTCTGAAAAGTTGTAACTGATTTCTATATAATTTTGTTTGTCTATACTTTGCGATAACTCTAGGGTGTGCCCCAGGGGCTCTTTTAATAAAAACGCTGCATTTTGTAGCCTATTTTAACATATTTGTCCAACATTTTCTGTGTATGTCTATTTAGCAGTTTTGCATGGTGCTGAACTTAAACTTAAATATGGTTAGGCCTTGGGACTTTTGAGGCTAAATGGGGGGGGCGAATGATGGGCTTAGTCATTTCTTTGTTTTGCATGTGCAGAACTCAAGTTTACATTTGCCATCCCCTGGGGAAATTTGGGGCTAAATAGGGGGGGCAAATGCTGAACATAGTCATTTTTGTTTATCCCTCGTTCACTGTGCACTTCTCACGGGGACCATACATGCTTAACTTGTTTCACATTTTTCCAAGGAATTGCTGAATTGATAAACTATTGTATGCACCTTTGTTATGATAAAGTGCAGCGATTGACAGGAATTGAAAGATGATATTAATAGCGATTGATCACTACACCATATATAATTTCAGTTTTTCTAGGAATATACTTAGCAGATGTAGCTGAAAATTTTTATCAGCGTTTGTTATGATTATGTGCAACGAAGTATTATGGCATCAGTTCTATACAGCGTTAAGAATTAATAATATTAGTATTTGCACTACGGATTACCAAAAATCTAATCATATTTAAGCACCAGTTCTAAGTCAATCTATCTTTTGCCCGTTTTTACAATGTCTAGTATATATATATATATATGTATATATATATATATATATATATATATATATATATATATATATATAATAGTGTATATGAATGTTTTATAGTCATCCAAAACCCCGGGTTGAAATTCGACTCGCTGGGCGACAGTCGGAACTTCTAACCGTGACGTTATTTGACCGCTGTTAAGATGTATGTGAAATTACAATGATTAAACATTGTTCAAACGCCTAAGCTTCATTTGTTTACACAAAAAGCATTGCATTACAATTGTTTACACGCCAGTTGTAGTCTTATTTCACTCCCACTTCAGCCTTCTATCCTGAAACATTCTAATAATATCTTGAATAAATTTTTCATGAATCATATAACAACAATTCTTATATATTTTAACCAACTTTTATCCTCTTGATTCAGAAAACGTGTTTGTTTTTTTAACTGTCTCTGATAAGATTTTGATATGCTTACGCCGTTCAATGAAACATATGTAAGACAAATAAGCATATGAAAGAAAAACTAAAAATATATATTTGACTTTTAAACATAAATAATTGATATAATAATAATAATAAAACTACTACTACTACTACTACTAATAATAATAATAATAATACTACTAATACTACTACTACTACTAATGATAATAATACTAATAATAATGATAATACTACTACTACTACTACTACTACTACTACTACTACTAATAATAATAATAATACTGCTACTACTACTAATACTAATACTAATACTAATACTACTACTAGTACTACTACTACTACTAATAATAATAAATATAAGAAACCATGAAAACTCACAGTAGTCGCAAACCTCATCACATAACCAAAAAATACAATGTCCTTCACTAGAATAATCAGTGTAATGTTAGTTCCGATCAGGCAGTGAACTAAAAAAAACCTTTTTTTTAGGAAAGCCCGTTCCACTGTAGATATTCTAACTGTAATCTCTGAACGTTTATACCAAGCACTGGATAAGGCAGGGGAAGGGAAGGTAGTAGTCCTAGATATATCTAAGGCTTTCGACAGGGTATGGCACTATCGTCTTCTCATGAAAATAAAATCCTATGGTATTACTGGACGAATGCTTAGCATAATTAGATCCTTCTTAAATGAGAGAAAAATCCAGGTTGTCCTCGATGGGCGTACACCCAAAAGATTTGATGGAAATGCGGGTGTACCTCAGGAATCGATCCTTGGACCTTTATTATATAATGATATTCATAAATGACTTACCTGATAAAATCGTCTCTGAGATGGGTATATTTGCCGACGAGATCAGAGCGTTGATGATGGAAAGATAGAAGTTTGGTCTTAGATGCATTAAAATTAACCATTCATCTCTTTCCCCATTCCACAACGTGCTCAAGATCAGGAGAGAGAATCAGAGAGAAAGAGAGAGCTTGGTCGTTAACGGCCTTTGAAATGTTGCTATAGATGGTAGTGTCGTCAGCATAAATGTCTATAAATGATCTTAGAATTTGATTTGGTAGATCATTGATGTAAATCAAAAAGAGAGTTGGGCCCAGGATGGATCTCTGAGGGACTCCAGCATTAATTCTGTAAGCTTAAATTTTTTGCCTATTAACCACTACTCTTATTAACTATCAGAGCGAAATGATATAATAATTGACAACGCGCTTCCAGCTATACCGTTACTGGAGATTTTGTGGAGTAGACCTGTTAGCCATACCTTATTAAAAGCCTTTGATATGTTAAAGGCAATTGCCTTAGAAAGGAAGCCTCCATCGAAAGATAAATATGAAATAAAGTGGTTTTCAGATCATAAACTGCTTCAGCTATTTCCGTGACTGACCCCTTATGCCCCCCGTTCCCTACAACCGCTTTTACAATAATATGAAGGGAAAGAAATTACTTGTACAGTATTCTACCCAAGAAATAATGTGCTTGTACAGTAGTCTACCTATATGAGAAAACAATAAAAAAAAAGTTACTTGATGATTTGACGTAATTTTCTGTTAAAAAAGTTTATGGACGTTACAAGTAAGATTTCCTTTTTTTTTCATATGGGTATTATACTGTACAAGTACGTTATTCATAAATTTTCTGCTGACTATGTGGTATTTTTTTTCCAAACTGAATGTGCTCTATTTGTGAAACTAAATAAGAATTGTTGAACTTATTTAGAATAACTTTGTAATCGTCATAATCACAAAATTTTCTCGTAGTTGTAATGTTTGCCTTGAATCGAATGAACTTTAAGATGTACTCATCTTGAATGTGATTTTCACAACGTTTCGGTCGATATAACTTTTGAACTTCTTTCAGGTGTATCTTTTCGAAGTCAGGAATGTTTCTGTCGAACTCGGAAATTTGAACGGAATTTCGAACGGAACTCTTTATTTACTTCTCAGGAGATAGCGTGCTCTTGTTCCGTAAGCTATTACTGGATAGAGGTTCTAAGTTATTCGTAATTGTATTTTTCGGTCGCTCACACTGAGGATTGAACCTTCAACCTTCAAGAGCATATAACTTTTTACAATTGATTTTACAAAGTACTTTAACCACTGCGCCACTGGTCCTCGCGGACTACCCCTGTGAAGCAAATAAAAGATTCCGTTCGAAATTACATCCAAATTCCCAAGTTCGACAAGGTACACCTAAAAGAAGGTCGGAGGTTACATCAACCAAAACGTTGTGAAAATCACACTCAAGATGAGAACAATAGTCCGATGAATCCAAATAATACGAATAACTAATCCACATCTAAAAACTTCAGAAACGTCATAAATTTACTTATGTCTTTGTATTTTCTATATTTTATTATTCTCATGTTAATTAGATATCCAGTCATTAGTTATTTGAAAATGCTGCAGTGAAACTTTTGCTTACCATGTGAACGAAATTTTTGGATTTTTCTTGTGATAATTTCATAAAATTTTTGCCTAACCATAAAATAATAAATACACGTCACTTACCATAATGTTAAATACAGCGTTTATACATTCATTCATTATTTCCCTTGTGGTGTTCCTTACATTTTTTGAAGCAATCATTAGCAAAGTCATGAATTCTTAGCTTATTACTTAATTACTGAACTGCAAAAGTACTAAACAACAAACTAATTCTATTAATTTAGCATCAACAGACCAAAAGAGAAACTGATTAGCAAATCAACGTCTATGCTTACGCTTGAAGCACAAACCAAATTTCATCAAAGAATTCCATGATTATTTATCCAGAATCCGTTATGTCTATTGTGTATATTCAGAATTAGTTGCCTGACCTACATTTGCTGGGTAATCGTGTATGAATTGGCCATGTTTTGCCTTCATTAGATGAATAAAACCATTCTTATTTGGATTTGTTCGGTTAATGAAAATAAAAAGTTGATGCGTGTTTGAGACTTAAATGATTGCATCGGAAACGAAATTATCATCTGGAAGCGATGGAACATCGGTATTAATTCATAATCATTAGTACTTACATCATGCACTACGAAGAAAGCACATCAAACAAAGACAGTGTTGCATTAGTAATTGCGTTTATATATATATATATATATATATACACTTGTGCCCGATATTATTCATACCCCTCGGATCTTTGAGATTTCTATAAGAATATTGCTCAAACCAGAAGGTAGACAATATTAAAGGGATTTCAAACAATAAATCAAGCATAAGCATTTAATTTAAACTCAACAAATAAATAAATTATGCAAGTTTGAAACATTATACAAAGAAAAACAATAATGGCACTAGTTCAAAATTATTCATACCTCTCTTACTAATAGTCAATAGCATGCCCTTTATTCTTAATAACTGCCTGTAACCGTTTTGGATATTTATCAACAAGGTTTTTACAAGCATCAACACTGATTTTTGACCATTCTTCAATGCAGTAGTTCTCCAAATCCCTCAAATTTCTAGGTTTCCGCTTTTTAACCTCAGTTTTCAATATGTGCCAGAGGTTTTCGATAGGGTTCAGGTCGGGACTCTGGCTAGGCCATTCCAAAACATTAATTTGATTATCCTTAAACCATTTCTTGACTATTTTGGCAGTATGTTTTGGATTATTATCCTGTTGAAGGACCCAGTTTGGTCCTAAATGGAGCTTCTCCGCATCCTGTCTAATGTTTTTCTGGAGTATCTCCAAATATTGCTCCTTCTTCATGGTTCCATCTATCTTGACCAAACTACCTGGACCACTAGCCGAAAAGGAGCCCCAAAACATTAGGCTACCACCACCATGTTTCACCGTGGGTATGGTGTTCTTTGGGTTGTAAGCTTCTCCTTTCTTCCTCCAAACGTAAGAAGCATCCATATGGCCAAACAATTCAATTTTTGTTTCGTCAGTCCACAAAATACTTGAGAAAACGGACTCTGGAGAATTCACATGGGTCCTAGCAAACTTTAGACGTGCTGCAAGGTGTTTTCCGGTGTGCAATGGAGTCCTTCTTGGTCTTCTTCCTTTCAGACCATTTTCATGCAGAGTCCTTTGCAATGTTTGCCTTGATATTTTTATGCCAGAAGACTCCAGATTTTCTAAAATGTCCTTAGTAGTGGTGGTTGGATTTGCATTAACACTTCTTACAATATTCCGGGTGGCTCTAGCAGACAGTTTCCTTTTCCTTCCTCTACCAATCAAGTTGTTTGTTGTGTGGTGGCTCTGGAATTTTTTGATGATGCTCTGTACTGTTACTGTAGGGACCTCAAATTTCTTGGAAATTGACTTGTAACCTAAACCATCCTTATGTGAATTCACAATTTTAGTCCTAAGATCATTACTAAGCTCTTTTTTCTTCCCCATTCTAATAATTTTTATTCTTTTATTGGTTTTCAGTTGATATCATTTTAATTTCTGAAAAAATGCAAAAAACGCAATGAAATTAATCAAAGGTTGTATAAAAGCATTCAAAATAAGAATCAAACAGGAAACAAACAGTCAGAAACTCGATTAATACTGAAAAAATAAGGGGGTATGATTATTTTTGAAAATTGCAGATTTTATAAATAGCTGTATATTTCTTTTATTACAAGTATCCCGAGATTTTAAAATGACGAAAATGATCAGAAGAGGTTTATTAAGAATATGTATCAATATGGACGTAAACAATAAATTCTTACAAAGTTACACCTAATAAACTCAATTTTCAAGGGGGGGTATGAATAATATCGGGCACAAGTGTATATATATATATATATATATATATATATATATATATATATATATATATATATATATATATGACGAATGCAAGTATTTATCAAAACTAGACCGTTTATGTAAAAAACTGGCTTGTTTGATTAACGCAGGACACATTAACATGCGGCTTGAAAACATAACTTATTAAACAAAATGCCGTATAAACTTGATTGAAAGTTTAATTCATGCTTATCAGGGGATATATATATATATATATATATATATATATATATATATATATATATATATATATATATATATATAATAAAATATTATTAAACATATGGACGAAGAAAGAACGGATGTACACAAATTTAAGACAATGGTAGAATCGTTAGAAAATTACCTCCAGACTGTAGTGGAAGGAAGCCGTAAATGGATAGTAATATTTAATGCTGGTAAGACGAAGCTGCCCTCTAAACAATTAAAAGACGCCTCTCCAACTAGGCATCGGGAATGCTTCTGCAAAGAGGATGGTTTCCCTCTATCGTGTTAGAAAACTACTCACACCTGATTGTATCCTGTACTATTACAAAGCCACCATTCGCTTATGCATTGAATATTGTTGCTTCCTATGAGCTTGTGCATCTGCTACTAGTATCTCCATTTTGGGTAGCGTCCGAAAAGAGTGCTCAATCTAATAGGTCCCATTTTGCCAACTACGCTCACACCCCTGTCCCATCGCTGCAATGTTTCCTCTCTGTGTCTGTTTTATAAGTATTTTAATTGAATGTTTTCTGATGAAATCGTTGCACTTGCCCCCCCCCTCGACGTACATATTCCTGACAAACCAACTAGGCAAAAAATCACACTCCTTTGCTGTTGAGGTCCCCAAATGCCAGAAAGCTTTCTACGCTAACATTTTTCCCTCAAGAGCTAGACTTTAGGATTCCCTTCCTAATACCTGATTCCTTGCATGTATTTGTTCGCTATTTTTGTACAAATATTCGATTTAAGCCTGCGGTTCCTCCCATTAATACGGCGACAGAAAGCTGCCTTTAACGACGAAATGAACACACAAGAAGCGATCCATGCCGAACAGTTAAAGCCGACGACAAATCGACCCGTTTTTGTTGGTGTTTCCAACATGTGCCTATCGTTTGGATATCGTTGGATATCGTGTCTACCACCCGGGGAGCTGGTTGCGTTTCCAGAACGTTTCTCAACCAAGTAACCCTCCCCGGGGAAACGATGGTGTCATACATCATTTCTCTTCTAGATCACTTGCTTTAGGTCTAAACTAAACAAAATAAGGAAAACACATGTTAAAAATCTTTTATGTTTAAGCTGGATTTCACCGCAAAAGTCAGAAAACTTTAATAACACAATTTTTATTCATCATTCAATACACTAGAGATTTTGTCCTAGCATAAAGTAACCGCCGATTTTATTTTCTGTAAAATAAAACAATAACCGGAAAAAAAAGAATCGATCAATCGGAAACATGAGATTTTAAACAAGAATGATTCAGTATCATTTTTTAATCTTTAGTATAACTTCACCAAGGATTGAACCCTGGTCTCCTTAACTATTACGAAACACTAAAACACAAATGAGCCAGTATACGATAAATAAGAAAGATAAATAGCGAATAGGTATAAAGAGGTTCTTGTGTGAATCAGGTTTTCAAATTTCTTTTTATTGAACGAGGTTTCCTCATCATTTTTACTTTCGCCGAATGTCGAAAGTAAACGGAAGTTATTTTTGCTTTTTCTTTTTTCTTTACCAAAGTGGAGCCATCGATGGACGTGTCTTCCTCGGAGTTTCCTGCTGGAATCTTAAAGCAAATCTAAAGAGGACGTAAAGTTTCAACTCTCACTCAGCCATTTAACACCATTCACAGCAACACATCTTGTTCGGTGCTCGCTTGTAATTGATTGATGGAACCGACAGTCTGCACTACGTGTCTCTCATCACAACATCTACAACTCGGGGAAAACTAGAAAAACACGGGAAATCATAAAAAAGGGAGATTCAAATGAAGAGAGGAAGCTATCGACCGAAACGATGTTTATTTGACGATGGACGAGTGTGGAATGATTATGGAAAGGTCAACAGCAAAGGTTGAAGCATATTTGCACGATGAAGCCTTTTCACCCTTCACACTATTGCCCTTCTTACATTCGCCCAATCGCATGTGATAACTTACAATCATTTTGCTATGCTCTTTTCGTAACTATATATGAGATTCTCGATCAGTTCTGTTTGCGTGTGCACGGATTTTTCCTAGTGGCTTCAGGTAGACTACCATACCAATACACACACACACCCACACACACACGTACGCCCCCCACACATAAACACACACGCACGCACGCAGACACACACACGCGCGCGCACACACACATATATTTATATATGTATTGGGAATTCTGAGTAAAATAATGTAGAATTACAAGAAAATTTATTGTTTGACAATGGAGTACAAATAATAAAGTTTTTTCCCTAAATCCATGGATTTTTAATGAACGACTCCTGTCATCGAAGAGAAATGTTATTAGCAAAATAGAGTTAGTGATTATAATTTTTTCTTATTAGCACAAAAATTAAAAATTAAAATTGAAGTTATCACACAATCTGTAATCCTATGAAATATAAGTATTTCCTTTAATATATATATATATATATATTATATATATATATTATGTATATATTTTACATATATAATATATATATTGTTTTAAAAAATATATATATATTAAATAATATATATATATATTAAAAATATATATATATATATCAATATTTTAAATATATATATATATATTTTAAATATATATTTTTAAATAAATATATATATGTATATTTTAAATATATATATTAAATATATATATATATATATTTAAAAAAAAATATATATTTTAAAAATTATATATATGAGGCCACCTATGTGGGGGTACCAAATTGGTTAAAGGGAAAATTATTCCCAACTCGCATTTAGGTAAACATGCACTTTTGTAAATAATTGAATTTGTTCAAGACGTATCGCAAAAACAAAAACAAATAATATATACGTAAATCGTGATATATGCGAACAGTCAGCAAGGTCGACGAGGGGTAAGGGATTAGGCTTCTTACCATGGGGTTCCGATTTCGAATCTCGCTAGATTCAGTAACTCTGATGAGTCGTAGACGACCAAACACGTGTCAGTGGATAATCATATTTTAACAATAATATATATTATTGTTAACATATAATTATATATATATATATATATATATATATATATATATATATATATATATATATATATATATAAAGAGAGAGAGAGAGAGAGAGATAAAGACAGAGGAAGAGAAAAAGAATAAGTTAAAAAAATTAATCACGAAGCAACTGGACGTTTATTGCATTAGTTACAGAAAGAGAAATCACACGGTTTCTAAAGCCGTGGCATTTCAAAGCTAAATACGTTTCTTCAAAATTGGAAACATTTTGGGGTGATTTAATAAGTATAAAAGAGAGAAAGGACAGAAAAATAATAAAAAATATACAAAAAATATATATAACTAACTGAAATAATATTTTTTATTCATAAAAGTATTTAACAATTTCAAACACTTAAAAAATATATAAACTAAAAAAATACAATAAAGTTTAATAAAAAATATAAAAATAAACGTTTTTCTCTGCTTTATTTATATTTTTCAATATAGACAAAAGGAACAAGCAAAATATATTGATAAATTTATAATTACAATAATTTTAAGTAAATTATTATTAAAATATTTATTATTTTATTATTTTTATTTTATTATTATTATTTTATTATTATTATATTATTTATATTATTATTTTATTATTATTTTATTATTATCCTTTATTATTATTTTATTATTGTTATTATTATTGTTATTATTATTTTATTATTATTACTATAATTATCATTTTAATATTATTATTATTTAAAATTATTATTTTATTATTTATAATAATTTATTATTATTCTTTTCTTCTATTTATTATTTAATTACTTTTATTATCATTATTTATTAGCAGTATTATTTTATAATTACTATTTATTATTATTCAATTATTATTATTATCATTATTACTTTTATATTATTATCAATTTATTATTATTATTTTTATTATTATTATAATTTTTTTAATAATCTTATTATTATTATTTTCTATTATTATTTTATTATTATTATTTCATTGTTATTATTATTTTCATGCTTGTTTATTATTATTATTTATTATTATTATTTTTAATTATTATTAATATTATTATTATAATTTTATTATTATTATAGTTTTATTATTATTATTATTTTATTATCATTTTATTATTATTATTATTTTTATGGTCATTTATTATCATTATTATTATTTTTAATTATTATTATTTTATTAAAAGTTTATTATTAATAATATTGTTTATTATTATTATTATTATTATTGTTATTATTATTATTATTATTATTATTATTATTATTATTATTATTATTATTATTATTATTATTATTGTTATCATTATTAATGGATTCAAGCGACGGCGGGGCGCCGGATCAATTATGATTAGAAAATAAACAATTAAATTGGGAAAAATGATTGACATATAATATAACAACATGGAATATGAAAATAGGAAATAGATGTCAACATTTGCATAAACAAATAATTAGATCGATCTGAGGCTTTATGAGACACGGGATGTATGTAGATTTGGGGAGATTATAGGAGGCGGTAGCTGGGCATCAGAGAGAACAGACATCTAAAAAAAGTGAAGTTGGTCTCTCCATGGCACAGGGGGGCGGCGTCATTTCAGACAGCCAAGATGTAAAAACGTGTAATCTCTGAAGATTCCGGTCGTATCATGAAAATAAATGTTCGTAAATAATTCAGGTATGTGTTGTGTTATTTACATCTGTTAAAAAGAACTGTTTGTCTACAACTGTTTCGATACGTTCACGTCAATGGTTTCCAGTTGGAACTGTTGCGTAAATGTTAAAATATACACACTAGACGATCAACTAAATGATACGACGTCTATATATACATGCATTTACACGTACATAAATATCCCAATAAAATATACACCCCCAATATTCAGCTTGTACGTCGTTATATTCACATGCACATTAGCAAAAAGGACCCCTTTAGAGCCGCATAATATAACAGCACCGTCCATGCGAGAATCTTTGGATGAGGACATATGAACAGAGTGATGGCTAAATTGAATTTAATGATTTTCAAATTATATAACTCGAATGATAGTATCGTGGATAATCTGAATTACAATCTAAATAATTTACGTGAGAAAATATGTATAATTAAATAACTAATTAATAAACAAACATGGAAATAACAAAGAAATCTGAACAAAATAATCTGAAAATAAATAAAATATTTGAATAACAAATTTACAAATAAAAACAATTAACATAAAAATTAGAATGTTTAATTAACATGTAAAAATTAAAAAAAATCAATTCACCTGAAACAAATTATTGTTGAAAAATTGGAAATTAACTTTAATAATGGAAAGAGATAATTAAGCTAAAAATTATATAATTAACAGATCCGAAAAATAAAACTAATAAATCTGAATGATATAGAAACAATAATAAATTATACTTAAAATATAAAAAGTCTGAAAATAATAAACTAATAAATTTTAAAAATTATAATTAGTATACTAACTATTTAATTAACCTAATGAAATATAAAAATAATAACTAATAAATTAACATAATAAATATGATTCCTCTAATAAAACATAATTAACCTAATAAATATAATAAACCTAATGAAATATAAAAACAAGTTAGTCTGAAAAAATAAAAATTATAAATAAACCCAGAAACACATATTATGAATTATTTAGAATATTAGAGGATGTTATGCAATAGAAACCTGTTTAAACGTTGCGGATGAAAGTTTGCAGAAAGATTATTATCTCACGAAAAGTAAGTAAATTCATGCATCAAAATTAGAAAATCAGATATTGAAATTCCATTTATATTTCAAACATGGCCGAACATTTCAAGGTGAAGGTGAAACGTCAAGTTGAAAAAAAAACATAGTAAAAGAAGCAGTGGTGAATCTCAAAACTACTCAGAACAGAGATTATCACGAAACACGTGACCTTCACACATTTTGTGACCTTAGCTTTTGACCTGGATAACATAAAATGAAAGCAGGTCTAACTTAAAGAATGATCGATATTTCGACAAATTCTTGCTATCATTGATTAAACGAGGGTGACACCCTGCTTTAAAAACGTGTCATGAGTACTCGTTTGGGAATTTGCAAGAAATTAACCTATAATATATGATCGCATGCGCATATAACGACACATGTCTGCACGTGGGAATTTCTCCGTCTTGACAGACACCAGCCATCTTAATATTTATCCACCCTCACTGTTGTTGTGTGAATTGTTATTGATAGCAAAACTACGTTCGTAAGATGACTTTTCAGAGCAACATTTTATTTGCACGGTCTCATACATATGTCAAAAGTCAAGTTTTTAAATAGGGTCTACTGCATTTGTTTGTGGCATAATCTGTTTATGTGCTATGAAATATTTGTGTACTCAAGTTGATGTCTTGCATTTCTTCAAACAGACTACACAACAAGTATCTTCCCGTTGAGTGAGGAGATTTCTGCTTACTTTGTCTATAATGTGTGATTTTTGTTGTTAATATCATATGCAGCTTTCTAGAGGAGTATATGATCACAAGTTTCACATTTGCAACTATTTACATCAAAACTGACCCATTACATTTAATAAGATGTTTTTGAACTCGAGATGGTCGATTTTCTCTTATTCGAAAACTTCAGTTTCATTTCCAACTATCTTTTTTTTTTTATTTCGGGACGACATTTAGCTAGTGTTTCGCAGTTCGACACAGGCATCTTGAAGAATACAAGATTGTATTTTGCGCAATGCTCTTTGGATCGTGCTGATGACGTTTTCCAGTCTTAAGCTGATCTAAAACAATTGCTGGGTTAGCCTCATCTCCTTTATTCGAACAACGTGACCTGTCCAGCGTAACTAGTTTCTTATGACTATCGCTTAAATGGTTAAATATTCAACTTTTTTTTTCTTTAATATGTCCGCATCAGGTGTCACTGACTGTCACTTTACATTCAGAATTCTATACACATACGCAGAGCTAAACACATACATGCCGACACCCGCAAGCACACGTATAATGAAACAAAGATACACATGCATACACTTATGTAGATAAAAACGCATAGATATTATTCGGCGTATACACAGACGGCAAGACTATCGATGGTAACACTTCATGGACCACGAACGATCGCGAGCTCTCTCCTCCGACCTTGAGAACAATGTGCAATGGTGCAAAAAGTGGCTAATTAATTTTAACACATTCAAGACTAGGCTTCTACATTTTCACCACCGGTCATATTAGTTCCCATGATGAACCGGCAGGAGAGCTCCTACTTAAAACACCATGCATCGCTTTATTGCAAGTCAACATTTAAGAAAAAATTGAAATTGCTATGAAACGCAGAGAAATTAAATTTGGTTCAATGGAAGAGCAGAACAAGGTGCCTTATTTCCGTGATTATTGTGGAATTTGAACAAATATTTTGAAAGTTATGCTTTATAATTGAAAGATTGAGTATGCTGGATTTTGAATGAGATTTCAGCTGAAACATGTATGCATATATGTAGCCATTAATATTCGTATATCTCTCCCTCTCTCTCTCTCTATATATATATATATATAAATTCGTATTTCTGTATGTTTGTTTGTTTTTTTCACAATTTGATTAATACATACAAAATGTGTCTCACTGTAATATTTCATTTATTTCTATATATCGTATGATACTTGGAAAAATATACAATTAAGAGATCATCTTATTTGCATATGATATTAAGAAAATTTGATATTACTAAATAGCGGTATCTTAGTTAATGTTTTTAGCGAGAGAATTATTTTAAGTATTCTATTTAAAATTGTTATTTAATAAATTTTAAACAACAATTATATTGATAATATATTTAATTTATTTTGGAATTAATATTTCCAACAGCGACCTTTTTCTAAAACTTTTTTAGAGTTATTTGCCCCTAGATGCTATCCATAAAAAAACAAAAACAAACGTTTACCAAATATCTTCTTTAAGTTTCTAGCTTGAAAAATCATTCCGTGTAGATAGAAAAAATGTTTGGCGTTTATTGTTTTTTTAAATATTTAAAAAAAAGAAACAAAGAAAACACTTATGAAAAAAACTGGAAAAAATTCATTTGTTTATTTTATTTTATTCCTTACGGCAATACAGAAATCCGTAAATTTCTACCACGTAATCCAGCGTCGTTTAATACCTAAAAAGATGAAGGTCTACTGCCCCCTCTAAATTCCACAATTTACCCGTTTTTTTTCTTTTTTCGCGTTAATTTGATCGATTATAAACTTAATTTTCTAATTAGAAAGGCAACTTTATACGATGAGACCCAGCGGCGTTTAACCGCTAAAAAATGGAGATATACTTTTTTCTCAAACAGCCTTTATAAATATTATGAGAGAAGAAATTTTGAAAAAAATATAAAATAACATGTTAAAGGGGGCATCACTTTTCTATACAAATTTAACGTAAAATGAGCACCCACGTTTTGGCCACCAAGCGTTAAACGAGACGTGTCACCTCTAGCATTTTTTTCAAGTTTGGCGATTGAGGGGGTCGGAAAAAAACTTACAAATACAATTTGTTTTGTTTTTCTAGTGGTGGTGGGGGATTACATTGGAAACATAAAATAACGATAAATTTAATTATTTTTATGAGACCATTCTCTACTTTCACCTTACAATTTATTAAACAAAACAAAGCCCAAATTATGACAAATTCAATATTTTTTTTGGTGGGGGGAGGAATTACATTAGAAACATAAAACGACAAATAAAAAGCAAATCGAAAAGCTCCCCATAAAGAAAGCAAATCTAAAATTTCATTTATTTACAAAAAATAGTAAAAAAGTGCTCTTACAAAAAATAAAGGTAAATGTGTAGTTTAGCGGCGTAAATTATTTGGCATACAAAAACATTATAAAAACTATTCATTTTTATATAAAACATTATTAGACCAAAGGCTGAAATAAAAAAACAAAACATTTTTATATTTTTATCATTTTATCATTTTTTATCATTTTATCATATTATTAGACTAAATGTGCACGCCTTACACGTTTAAAATTTGGCCTCTTTCGGGTTTGGCAGATTGTCTTTTTAAGGCCAAATTTGGCTTTTTACACTATTTCATTGCGAAAAAAAATATGGCGGCCAAAAACAAAGTTTATGAAAGAGCTTAAAAAGGCCAATCTGCCCAACCTTAAAAAGGGCACATTTTAAAAGCAATATAGCGGCTTCGAATAATAAATATAAATGATAAACAAATAATAAAAATGTATTTTTTTCTGGTTTTATTTCAGACGTTGGGTCTAACAATGTGTTTTATATAATAATAAATAGTTTTCATATTTTTTTTGCCTGGCAAATAATTTACGCCGGTAAACTACACATTTACCAAAAATAGAAAAATAAATGCACGCATTAATATTTATAAACATTATTTTTTTAGGTTCACAGAATCGTGTGTTTTCTTAGAACAGCGATCTCTTCTGCAGAAAAATTTAGTGGAGAGGGTATCAGATACTTCTTTTTGGGGGCGATTACAGTTATATGTTTTTATCCGTTCTTTTATTTTTGAAATTGTTGTGGGGGTACTCACGTTACCAATGATGAAAATGATTAGTATAGCAGGCGTGTTTCAAACGGAACTTCATGTCAACTCAGGCAAGACCGGGTACCCACGCTAGTACTATATATGTGTGCGTGTGTTCATGCCTGTGTAGTGCATATGTTATGGACTCTAAGTAAAATAAATTCTCTGAGTAGATGCACCCTCGAATAAACACGCCTAGCAGGTAGACGAGAAGACAATACTCCACGCAATGATGTATCGGCAACCTCCTGCAAGATGCTTTCCCGAATCTGCATGACAACACCTGAAGTGTGTTACGCCTTGTGGATCACCCGAACCTGCATGACAACATCTGAAGTGTGCTACGCCTTGTGGATCACCCGAACCTGCATGACAACATCTGAAGTGTGTTACGCCTTGTGGATCACCCGAACCTGCATGACAACATCTGAAGTGTGCTACGCCTTGTGGATCACCCGAACCTGCATGACAACATCTGAAGTGTGTTACGCCTTGTGGATCACCCGAACCTGCATGACAACATCTGAAGTGTGCTACGCCTTGTGGATCACCCGAACCTGCATGACAACATCTGAAGTGTGTTACGCCTGTGGATCACCCGAACCTGCATGACAACATCTGAAGTGTGCTACGCCTTGTGGATCACCCGAACCTGCATGACAACATCTGAAGTGTGTTACGCCTTGTGGATCACCTGAACCTGCATGACAACCACGTTTGCCGTAGCGAACGGTAACATCTGAAGTGTGTTCGACACAAAGTTATGCCTTGTGGATCACCTGAAACACTTTGTAGCTGGGGCTGGCTAAATCCTAATTGAACAACATGTATACTTGTATTCAAGTTCAGCCAAGTATTTCCACGGGTAGAGCAATGTGTTCACACTCTAAGAAAACTATGGTGGTAGAAGTAAATCCCATTTTTAAATACGTATTTTTTTATTAAATGAGAGAGTAGAGAGTGAAGCTTAGGTTTACTTTCTGACTGTAATTCAAGTTGCTATTAGTTTTGCTTTGTTCCTCATATTCTGTGAGCAAGGTTTCTGACAAAGAAAAGGAAATACTGTTTTGTGGTTATAATTTATCCATCTCGTACTTATCGTTGACTAGTTATTGAGCTTCAAATAATATTGTGTTTGCCTCTTTTGAGCGAAAAAGATCTCAATACTGCAATGGAAAACACACACACAAATATATATATATGTATATATATATATATATATATATATATATATATATATATATATATATATATATATGGCGGAAGCTAAAGAGTATTAGAGAAATTCTTTAAAAGGACACTTATCGGGATGATGCAAAGCGCAACAATTGAGCATGAACTTTTATAGAAGAAAAGGCATCACATCTCTAATATGTTTCCTAGAAAATTTGTTCTTCTCCTGATGAGAATCATAAGACTTCAATATATATATATATATATATATATATATATATATATATATATATATATATATATATATAAAGCACATTTATTTTATGCTATTAATATCGAATCCACAATAAAATTCATGCTAAACTTTCGTGAGGCGCCTGGTTGACCTTGCCAATAGATCGA
Organism: Euprymna scolopes; assembly: GCF_053919585.1. Lineage (NCBI taxonomy): Eukaryota > Metazoa > Mollusca > Cephalopoda > Sepiida > Sepiolidae > Euprymna > Euprymna scolopes. The sequence continues at coordinate 2,627,140 of NC_136490.1, forward strand.
CTATTATTATTCAAAGTTAGATGTTTATTTAGAGAAGCTATTATTATAAAAGAACATTATTATGATTCTCGTTATGAATATTAGATTGTGTTACAAGGACAAATAATGTTTATAAGATTTTGGAATGTAGTGGAGCTCGCAGCAAAAATAAACGAATGAAAAATGTCAAATACATAAAAAAAAATTACACCTAGTAATAAACAATAAATTTGGCTAGAGAAAATGTGTCTAAGAAGTCACCTGTAAAATCTTTGTTTAGTCGAATGATGTAAGCACAACATATTAGTTTTAATATATACAGAAAAGTGAATTAGTTAAAGAGGCGACATCAGATAGTTCAGACGGAACGGAAAAGTGGAGAAAAGAGTAAATTTTCATATATATATATATATATATATATATATATATATATATATATATATATATATATATATATATATATATATCAATTAAGAAAGTTTCAAACCTCTTCAGTTTCTTCCGACCATATTAAGAAAAAGAAATAATTTGACGTTATTAGCATGCTGACAAAAGTATCTCATAATATGCCGAGTAACGTCAGGTGTTCCTGCTAGTATCTATCTATCTATCCATCTTTTTCCCCCCTTCTATGTTTCCATCTATCAATATATCTAATAGTGTATTATTCTTGTAATCTATTTGTTTTTGGGGTATACATTTTTCCACCGCGCACTTACTCTGCAAAGTGGCTTTCTTTTCTGCGTCGCTATTGACAGGTTGGCGGTTAAAACTGGAAACTGTCTCTTTTGTAAGCAGTAATTATGGGTTTTGTCTATGGACGATTGTTGTCACCAGGAAATAAATTTCTTCGACTGGAAAAAAGGAAAATTAGTATAAACGTGAGGATAATTGGCGGCAGGATTTTATGACGAACATCTTCAGTAGATCGATATTCTTACTCTGTTAAATCCGATTAATCGATCGTTCGAAGTTTGTTACTGTTTGTTCAAATCTTCCCTTTCTATCGAACTGTATCTGTATTCTTTCATCCGATGGCTAGCAAATAATTATCCAAGCTAGATTATATCTATCTATCTATCTATCTATCTATCTATCTATATATATATATATATATATATATATATATATGTGTGTGTGTGTGTGTGTGTGTATGCATATATATATGCATATGTATTTATATAGATGTACATATATATATGTATACGTATGTATATATGCATTTCAGCCTTGCGTTGCCCGGGTATTCGGAGGTGTATGTTGAGGCAAAAATAAAAAAAAGTGTCAGTAAGAAGGTAGGCTCAAACCCGTACTGCGAAGGAGGAAAAGAATGGGTAAAAAACGTGACGTCTTTGCTCTCACGACCACTGCCAAACAGGAAGTGACGTAGGTTTAAATTAAGGCTAGACAATCGAAAAGAGGGGATGGCCTTCGATAATATCCTCGAAAAAAGTGACCCCTACCTGTAGAAAAATGCCCAGTTGAGGATAAAGAAATTAATGTTTTTAGCCAATTTTTCGATGTTTATCGTCTGAAAGGTCGAGCTTAAAAACGATACTTATCGTGTGAAAATTATCCTCGTCTGTCGATAGTGTTAGGACAACATGCAAACATACATACATACATACATTTATATATTGGTAACTCACATTTTCCACCCAAACCGATTAAAAAGCTTGCCATTTATATGATTACCGTAATGTAAAATGAGTAATTTAGTAGAGACCGCAGCGGTCAATTTCATTTTTTAATTTGACTCCTATTATGACCCCTTAACATTTATTGTTTTGGGCTCAAATTTAGTTATTAAGTTAGATCCATGTCCAAGGAACTTATATCTAAAATTACAAATGTGTACACCGAAAATTGGCGGAGGATTTTAGTAGAGTTCTCAAAGGTCAAATCGTTGAACTTTGACCCCTTAACAACAAAATTTCTGGCCGAAAACGGATTACAAATATTTTCCCCAATCTGTATATCAAATTTCGAGAGTGTTGACTGAAAATTGACAGATATATTGTGTAGGGAAATGTACACAGACAGACACATAGACAGACAGACACTTTTACTTTTATAGATAGCATGAGTGCCCGGCGTTGCCCGGGTGTTTAGAGGTGTGTGTTGAGCAAAAAACAAAAAACAAAAACTGTCAGTAAAAAGGCAGGCTCGAACCCGTACCGCGCAGGTGGAAATAAACGGGAAAAAGGTGAGGTCTTTGTTGTTACGACCACTGCCAATCCGGAAGTGACGCAGGTTTAAATTAAGGCTAGACAATCGAAAGGAGGGGATAACTTTCGAAAATATCGGCGAGAAAGGCGACCCCTTCCTGTAAAAAGTGCCCAGTTGAGGGTGAAGACATGAATGTTTTTAGCCAATTTTTCGATATTTGTCGTCTGAAGGGCCGAGCTTCAAAAGAATGCTCATCTTGTGAAAATCCTTCGCCTCTGTCGAAAGTTTTAGGCAGACATGCAAACATACATACGTTTATATATTGGTAGCTTAAATTTTCGACCCAAACCGATTAAAAAACTTGCCCCATCTCAGATTTTTTTTACAAGCAAGTCACCACTTATCAAGGCCCGGAAGCCACTTGGGGATAAGGGTTATTGCGTGTACAGTAATCAATGGGAGAGTATCGTAGTAATTGTTAGTATTGGAGATTTGATAAAGTGTCTTACTTAAGGGGGCAGTTTGTCATGAATTTGTTTATGTTGGACTTGAATGCATCCAAGTCGTAGTCAGGTGGGAAACAGGAAACGGAAGAGGTTTCCACAGGCGTGCACTTCTAAGAAAGAAGCTTTGTTCATGGAGTCTACGTTTTCATTTTGGCACAGATAAAGAGTAGGGAACATTTTTGACAGTGGTTTCATCTGGACGGGTAGTTATCGTTAAAGATTGGCGAGGGGGACCAGAGATTGGAGCTCAGACAAGCACTTGCCATGGAAATAACGATAAAACAAAGACAGGCTGTCACCGTCTCTTCTGTGGGAGAGAGGTTGCAGGGAAGAGAAAAGGACACCTCTCCACTAAGCCACAAAGTCAGTTTGTACTCTGTCAAGGCAGAATAGGCTGTTTTTAGCAGCTACTGACCAGATGTGGCAGCAGTACTACATCCTTGGACGTACTTGGCTTTTATATGGATAGAGAATTGCATCAGCAGTGAAATATCTTCTGGAGCGGCAGAAGGATCCCACCATTTTTCCAGCGACCTTGGCAACTTACTTGATGTACGGGCTCCATTTCAGGTCAGGAGGAAAGGTCAAGCCCAGAAGCTTATCAAAACATGGAGCCTCCCCTAGATTAGAGCCATCCATTTCAGTGGATGCCAGATGGGGATAAGAGCGTTGATGATGTAAATTGGTGGGTTGTTTTTGTTTTACGGCATATCAAATCTTTTTGTGTTATTTAATGCCAAATCCAAAGATTTTGAAGAAAAAATTTTAATAGAATATATTTTTTGTTTTCAAGTCGGTTTCTATTTAAGCCATAGTTGGAACCCTAACAGGTTCTACCACTCCAGGTCAGAGTGGACTTTGGAGAAATTAAAGAGTGGGTCCAACCTCGCCAAATCCCGCAAGCTTGGGCCTCATCACTGGATATAGTTTAAGGTCATATCCAGGATCATGATGATGTAAAGATAGGAGCTTGGTTTTAGATGCATTAAAAGAGACCAGCCACGTCTTCCCCCACTTTACCACGCGCTCAAGATGAGAGGAGAGAGAAAAATCAGAGAGAACTTTGTCATTTACGGCCTTAGATGTGTTGCCATAGATAGTCGTGTCATCAGTATAGATGTCAACGAATGATTTAAGTATGTGTCTTGGGAGATCATTGATGTAGATCAGGAAGAGTTGATCCCAGGATTGACTCCAGCATTAATATTTTGGGCCTCTGATTTCTGCCCATCAACCACTAGTCTTATGAGCCTATCAGAGAGAAATGATTTAATAATCGAAAATACATTTCCAGTTATACCGTAGCTGGAAATCTTGTACAGTAGGCCATTATGCCATACCTTATAGAAGACCTTTGATATTTCAAGAGCAATTGCCTTGGAAAGGAAACCTTTGTCGAAAGTTTCACTAATTCTATGAGATATAACCGTTAGCACATCTGCTGTAGATCTGGCAGAACGGAAAGCATATTGCATGTCACTAAGAAGATTATTTCTGCTGAGGTGGTTGACTACTTCTTTATTTAATATGGATTCCAGCAACTTAGTCATGACACACAGGTCTGTACTGAGAGGGAGATGACTTATCACCTGAATTTTAAATACTGATGAGGTTTTTAAGGGTGAATACCCTTTATGTAAAATGTTTAGACGAAAAAATGGCTTAGTAATTTGGTAGAGACGGCAGAGGTCAATTTTTTTTTTTAATTTTGACCCCTATTATGCCCCCTTAACATTTATTGTTTTGGGCACAAATCAAGTTATAAATTTAGATCCATATCCAAGGAACCTATATCTAAAATTTCAATTGTTCATACCCCAAATTGGCGGAGTGGTTTGGTAGAGTTCTCAAAGGTCAAATCGTTGAACTTTGACCCGTATATATATATATATATATATATATATATATATATACATATATATATATAACTTTATAATCATTTTTGTGGCAGAAGTGCGCAATCATCAAGAACACCTCTCCTGCGTCGACATTGTTAAATACCAGTAGCAAGTGAAGTGTATAGGACAAATGGAAACAAATGCCGAGATAAGCGGAGAAAACATTTACCACGTAGAATTCCCAAATGCTCAGTAAGTTGTGAATATATATATATATATATATATATATATATATATATATATATATATATATATATATATATATATATATATGTGGAAATTAAGTTACACAGAATATTCTGCGTTTCATCCTCGTGAGAATTCGTTGGGTTCATGTGAAATGTTGTGGTTATCGCGCATTTATATATATATTGTATTTTCTAGTCAGCCAATCAGCTTCCTAGTTGCCACCCGCCCATCATAATGAGCGAATGGGCGGGCATTTATATGACAAAGGCCCAGTCGACCTCCGATTAACCTCTTTTCTTTGTGATTTTTATAGGAAGGGTAGATATTATTTGGCTGTAGTAAACTGACCTACATTCATCCTTGGTGTAGTTCGATATGCTATTTTGTGTTTGTCTAAATTTTTGATATTATTTTAGTTTTATACAGATACATTTATTTATTAACGGATATGCATGTTTATGTTAGTTTTTTAAAATTTATTTATATATTTATTTATTTTCTATCGTCTATGTCCCTACATGAACTTGCTTGTCCACTTTATTAGAGTTCACAGTAAGGGTTGCTATTGCTGTTTTCAATCTGTGTTTTTTGTTTTTGAACGCACTTTAATAATCATATCTGGTTTTGAAATCTAAAGAGGTCATACCTATGCAGTATTTCTTGTTATTCGAGGTTTCTTTAGCAAATATATACTATATACTATGCTTTTGGTCAGACATTTATTTTGAAGTGGCAAAATGGTGGGATCTTTATATCGATCCGGTAAATATCTCACTGCTGATGCTATTCTCTATCTATATAAGAGCCAGGTATGTCCAAGGATGGAATATTGTTGCCACATCTGGGCAGGAGCTGCTAGAAAGGACTTGTCCTGCCTTGATAGAGTTCAAAATAGACTTCGTAGCCTCGTAGGAGATGTCCTTTTCTCTTCCTTGCAACCTCTATCTCACAGAAGAGATGTTGCGAGTTTGTCTCTGATGTATCGTTATTTTCATAGAAGGTGTTCAACTGAGCTTCAATCTATGGTCCCCCCTCGCCAAACTTTCACAAGAAACACTCGTCTAGCTGTACACACTATCAATAAATCCCCTCCACTCTTTATCTGCGCCTAAACCTAAACGTAGATTCCATGAACAAAGCTTCTTTCTTAGAACTGCTCGCCTGTGGAATTGTCTTCCGTTTTCCTGCTTTCCGGCTGACTACAATATGGTCGTCTTCAAGTCTAACGTAAATAAGTTCTTGATGAGCCGTTCTATATAAGTTATCAAATTTACCAAATTTTCATTACTAATAATTACTATATTGTCCAATGTCTACTGTACACTCTTTAACCTTATCCTTGAGTGGCCTCTTGGCCTTGATAAGTGGTGATGCCTATGTAAAAAAAAATGTTCGGGATCTACAGTTGATTTTAACGTGTTCATTATAAGAATTGTTACATTTATTTCTATTAGAGTTGTTGTTGTTTGGGCTTGTTTTATTATTATTATTATTATTATTATTTCTATTTTATTATCATATGCTTTAATTATCATCTTTAAATTTTCGCAGCAACTGTATGATAACTGTAAGGGATTTGTTACGGGGAAATGCATTTCGATAACGTCTAGAAATTAATTGCAAAGCTTTGTTTTTACATTTGATTGTATGGCGCCATATTCCAGATTATATTTATTTTTCTTCTATTTTTAATTTTATTATGGTTATCGGTGTTTTGTTGCTTATATTTATTATCAATATTTTGTACCAAATATTTTTTAAAGCTGTGTCGTAGATATTGATTGGCCCGTTAAATGCGTTTTCTCACTTTAGTTATTGATGAGTCTACACACGATCGAGTTAGGAATATGTTTTTTAATTGATGGTTTTCGAATTTACATATATTGGATTAGCGTTATGTTTTAAGTAGGGTTCATGTGTATATTTGTCTAAATTAAACGTAACGTCCAGGAAATTTACTTTAAGACCTTTTTTTTTGTTTTGCCACTTCACTTCATTGGAATCGTTTATTATAGTTAATCGATCATCTCTATATAGGCCGATATCTGTAGTATCAAATCTGCTTGTGAATGAACAATCCCGCAAATTCTGATGCCTCTGCAGAGTCTAAAACCCATTGCCAAGTCAAAAGAGTTTGTAATTTTAGTTTTCATCCATTGGTTATTGTTATTTAATAAAACTTATTTTCTACATTTTTGAATAATGAGGATTTCTTCCGAGCATATACCGGTATATGTCTCGGCAAACTCCAGGGCGATATATATATATATATATATATATATATATATATATATATATATATATATATTTATATATATATCCGTATGTATGTATGTGTATGTATATATATATGTGTATGTATGTATATACGTATATATGTATATAATGTTTAGTCGCCGGTGACCCAACCATGAGGCAGGTAGTACTGGGTTACATGGTACCAGTAGCATATGACATGACCTGACTTTTTTGGTGAGGAGGGCGGCTAGTCTCCCTGAAGGATTAAAAACAAGACCTTCCAAAGGGCGAATGAACTCTTTTTCTGAGTCAACGGCCAACTAGCACCGTGTATATTTGTGTGTGTGTATATGTGTATTGGGGTAGAGAGGGCTCCCGTAAGCCGTGGTGAAGGCAACCTTTCTAGGAGAAGCAAATATCTGATTTAAAAGACCATAAAGCGGAAGACCAGTACCCGCATTAAGCTGGTCTGCAGTTTAATTTGTTGCTGGCTATCTTGCTCTTGCTTGCTGCTGGATCTCAAGATTTTGAACCGAGAGAGAGACTTAGCTGTCGTACAAAGCTAAGACTCTGTAACATCATATTTGTATAGATACTCACTCAGACATTTGGGCTCATGGATTTTAAATGTTTTAGGGAGTGGCACTCGTCTGACAAGACGTTGCAATCATCATGTATATAATGTATTCGGGTATGCAGGTATACCTACTACCTCAGGGAGATTAACGCCCCTGCCTTGCATAGTTTCAGGTCACCATGGGCAATGTGTAGTACCTGTTAGCCTCCCTCTCAAGTTCTGGAGGGTTACTATATTGTGAGAACTAGGGATATATATATATCTACATATGCATGTTTGCTTGCTTATGTGTATGTGTGTGTATGTCCAGCTGCCGGAGAAGTTAAAACTCCGTGATAATAAAACATGCACACTATGCCACTGCTCAGTCATCTCACTATTTCAGTTTGTCACTGTGCAGCCAGTGGTAGGGTGCGAGAGGGCACAATATGTGTAGCACAAGCATGTTGTGTCGCGATCGTTATGTGCAGATATCTTTCGAAGAAGAAAAAGAAGAAGAAGAAGAAGAAGAAGAAGAAGAAAAAAGTAAAAGTCCTATGGCGGTAGGTGAGTGGCAACGTGTACAGGCTTAGTGGGCTGGAAGTGCATAGCTGAAAATCTGCACATAGGCGGTCAGTGATTTCTCTAATATTGATGAAGACGTCATCAATGAAGTTTTATCACAACAGAAGCTAATCTATGAAATGTCTGTGCTCCAATCTGAGAATGAAATTAGAGATTCAATCAAAGAAGTGAACATTGGGAGGGCTCCAGGGCTTGATGGTATTCCCGTGGAAGTCCTCTTACATGGGGGCGATAAACTTGTTCATGAAATTCTTCATTGATGTCTGGAGAGGTGTTCCCGTCCATCAGGATTGGGTTGATGCAATTCTTATATCACTGGACAAGGGAAAGGGGCCCAGGACCGACTGTGGAAGTTATCGTGGGATATGTTTGTTGGAAGCAGTTGGCAAAGTAATTTCCAGAGTTCAACTCAGTAGATTGTTAAAGTATATTTGTCCATCAGTCATTCCAGAAAGCCAAAGCGGCTTTCGTCTGGGCAGAGGAACCGTGGACATGATCTTCTCTGCTAGGCAGTTGAAGGAGAAATGTACTGAACATCGTGTTCCGCTTTATCAGGTTTTTGTTGATTTGACTAAGGCTTTTGATACGGTGAACAGAAGTGTCCCATGGATAATTCTGGGGGGGGGGGATTCCGGTTGACAATGGTGTGAAGCAGGGTGATATCCTAGCACCTCCACTTTTTTCAATTTATTTTGCAACTATGTTATCGCATGCCTTTAGGGAATGTTTTCTAGGTGTTTATTTGCGTTTCAGAACCACGGGTAGGGTCTTTGATCTTCGTCGTTTTCATGCTTCTACAGGGAGCTTTCAGCACCTGGTTCGTGAATTGCTTTATGCGGATGACGCCGATCTCGTGGCCCATGGTGAGAGGGATATGCAGGGTATTATGGATCTGTTTTCGGGGGCCTGTGCATCTTTTGGTTTTACTATTAGTCTTAAGAAGACTAAGGTCAAGTTCAGATGGAACCATGGATGCTGAGGTCAACTATAGCGTGCCACTAAGGCTTTTATTGGTTAGAGAAGCGAGTATGGTCTGACAGGGGTATAACTATTCATACAAAAATCAGTGTCTATCAATTTTGTATTTTACCATCCCTGCTTTACGCTTCTGAGGCCTTGACAACTTATGGTAGACACATAAAAGTCATGGAGAGAGTGCACCAGAAATTCCTGAGACACATTCTGGGCATCAGGTGGAACACTTTTATACCTGATATGGATGTTCTCATGCGGGCTGACGTACCTTGTATCGAGAAGTTGATTATACGCAACCAGATGAGGTGGGCTGGACATGTGAGAAGGATGGTCGACGATAGATTGACAAAGCGCCTGTTCTATGGTGAAATTACACAAGGAAAGCGTCCACAACATAAACCAAGGAAACGCTTTAAGGATAACACCAAAGATAATCTTAAAGCTCTTAGTATTGACGTTTTCAGTTGGGAAAGTGCTTCCAATGATCGTAAAAAGTGGCGCTCCTTGATCTATCATGGCTGTGATAGTTTTGAGAAGAAAAAATATGAGCATGCAAAAATGAAGCGTGATATCCGGAAAAAATCTGTCAGATATATCAGGTATGTCGGAGGATTTCATGCAGAACCACACTTGATTTATGCGGTAAAATAAATTTATACGCAGCTGGCCTAGCTAGCCACAAGCGTTCACATGGAGACCAATTTTTCTTTGATGGGGAAAACATTGTAGGACACAGATGTTCTGTTTGCTCTGTGGTCTGTAAATCGAGTGGAGGCCTGAAGCGTCATATGAGCGTCCACAGTAGAGCAGTACCAGTTGGCATCCCTCAATCTCAGTTTAAGTGTGACCTTTCCAACAGACTGTGTAAGAGCAGGGATGGTCTGAAGAGCCACCTTCGTTCACACAGAAAATAGGAATTGATGCATCTTGATCACATCTCAACATGTATGTATTTGTGTGTGTATAAGTTGTATATATGTGTATATAAATAAAATAAAAGATATTTCAAATTTACATGAAAATGATTGAGTAATCAACAATAAAGCAAGGGAAAGATGGTCTTCTTCTGTCAAGAAGTGACAATCACCATCACCATATAATGTATATATGTATGTATATGCATATATATATATATATATATATATATATATATATATATATGTGTGTGTGTGTGTGTGTATATACAATTTTATAAAACATTTCAAACTGTGGTCTTTTGCTGCGTATTACACATGTTGCATTGAATAGCATGAATATACCACATAAATCATCAAAGACTTAGATATTCCTAGGAAAAAGTATACAGTTTTGCATACAAGTACACAGACACACACACACACACACACACATATATATATATATATATATATACATATATATATATATATAATAGTAGGACACAAATACACATACAGTTCCACGCAAAAGTATTGTATACTTTATATTTTTCTTCATAACTTTTATTAGGGTTCAAAATTTTACCAAAAATTGGGTCAGTACATTTCTATTACTATTCTAACTAATATTTGGGGTAGTAATTACAAAATTAAAGTTTTGAAAGTTTATATTTAAGTAAAAATATAAATCAACTAACGCAAAAGTATTGGATACATTGATTTAATATTTGGTTGCATAGACTTTATTGCGTTTAACAGCTTCCAATCGCTTTCTATAGTTGCACACATGTTTATTTGCAAAGATATGTAGATATTTTGCGCCATTCTTCTTTGAAGAACTGTTCTAGTTGTTGAATACTTTGTGCATTTCATCTTGTGAACATTGATCTTTCATATTTTCCACACATTTCTAATTGGGTTTAGGTCTAGAGACTGACTGAGCCGAATAAGGACGTCAATTCCGTTATTTCTAAGCCATTCTTTGTTTAGTTTGGCAGTATGCTTGGGATGGTTGTCCTGCTGAAACACAAAATTGCTATTATGTCCCAACAAATCAGCAGCTTTCTGGAGGTTTTTCTCCAAAATCTCCTTGTACATACGTCCATTCATTCTACCATTGATGATTTCTAGTTCACCAGTACCATTGGATGAAAAATAACCCCATATAATCGAACCACCGCCAAACTTTACCGTAGGAATGGTATTCTTTTTTGTTATAAGCGGTGCCATTTTTACGCCATACATGTGTTGCTGTGTTTATTCAAAAGATTTCGATTTTGGTTTCGTCTGAAAAGATTTCCTTGTTCCAAAATTCTTGGGATTGCTCCCCATATGTTTTAACATAATTCAAACGTGATCTGACATGTTTAAGCTTCAATAATGGAACCTGCACGATCTAATGATTGTATCCTTACTCACATTAATCCCAGAATCTCTGAGGTCGGTCTAAATTTCACCAACAGGAAGAAAAGGGATTTTTGTACCTTTCTGTTTACCCACCTTGATTTTTTTTGTTTAATTTACTTGGTCGACCACATCTTGGAAAATTTGCAACAGCTTCACCAGGGGTTTTACACTTTCTAATAACGTTTCCAACTGCACTTAGTGGTAGAGTAAGTTCCCTTGATATTACTCGATACTCCTTTCCTTCTTTGTGCTTATCAATGATTTTTTGACGAATGTCTATTTACAACTCTTTAGTTTTAGTCATTTTTTATAAATGGACTGGTTGACTTTGAAGGAGTGAGCCCAAACTGGAAGACTTTTATAAAATTATTTTAATATAATATTTTGGTCAGTGATAACTCGTTTGCATCATTGCAAAATGCTAAGCAAAAGTAATTAAAATTTATTTCAGAATTTTTTTTTAAAGTGTATCCAATACTATATATATATATATATATATATATATATATATATATATATATATATATATATATAATCTTTAGAATATTACTCACCTCAAACTTGGAAGCTTTCAGCTTTTGTGCTAACCAGTAAAATCAATGCTAGTAATTATTAAAGTTATTTTACTTTATTTTTTACCTTTAAAGAAAAGAACCATATTTTTAAATTCAATGGAACAAAGAAATAATTAACTATATTTTGTACTATTTATTCTAATTATAAATTTTGTGAATTGTAATTTGAAAAAAAAAATAATTCATTTCATATACCGATGTTTATCACAAATATTGAATATCTTCATCTGGATAGGATTTTTCTTATAAATATTAGAATTAATATTTTTATATCTATTAAAAATGTTTATTATTATTTAAATGCTTACTATTATTGTTTAAAATCTTTTTAAAACATTTAAATGTTCAACATTAATCTTTATGTATATATGTATATATATGTATATATATATATATATGTATTGAGTATAAAGTATAATAATTGTAATTAATCAGTTTCATAAGGAGAAAAAAACCCAAAATCAAATTGTTGAAATAATCATTTCAACTATTTGTGGCCAAAATACAAAACCAACATACCCACAAACTTTAAAACAACATTTCTAATGCAATTGAATAAGAACTATCTAATTTACAGAAATGCTAGTCATCTGTTGGTGTCTTAACCCCCCTTTCGTACTGATGTTCGATGAAACATTATTTGTCAATTACTTTCAATGTTATTGTCAATGTAAATAAAATAAGTATCGTTTCCGAAACAATCGTACACACAATTTGATTTTGTTTGTTTTCTCTTTATGAAACTGATTCATAATTTAAAATTATAAATGTTTATACTACATATTAATATGGCTCTAGGTAAAATACACCTATATATCTACAATACTATAAGCACTCTTCTTTTAAAGTATTATTACATAAAAATAAACTTTACCCTTTTTAAGCTCAAGGTCTAATGCCCTCTATAAAATATAAATACAATATATATATAGGCCTTTGTTCGGTAAGTGCATATTCATTGGCTGATAGGAAGGGCGCGGTTGATACTAGAAAGCTGATTGGATAACTAAAATCTCTATAGAAGGTGCGTATATAAAAACGACAGACAACCACAAAATTCGCGCATAAACCTGAAGAGTCCGAGAGTGGATGAAACGCGGAATATTCAGTGTAGCTTAATCGTCATATATATTTTATAACTTACTATATATATATATATATATATATATATATATATATATGTATATATATATATATGTGTGTGTGTGTGTGTAGTAGTAGTAGTAGTAGAGATTTAGAAGGCTATCACAATGCGAGGAATGAGATATAGTCGGTGTTGATGAGAGAAGACGAAAACAAGTGGCGATTTACAAATCAATAAGTACACACATATATGTCGAGATATTCAATTGTATTAAGTATTACTGCTTATGTCTGTGACCATATCCATTATATTTCGGGAAAAATGGTAGATGCGACAGTTCGATTCAAAGCATGCCGCATGAAGCGAAAAAATGGATTAAATGGCTGTGTGGAGCCTCGCAACTAATGTAAGGATATGTATCACGTGTTTTAGGTAATTAACATAATGTTATACTTGTTAGATTTTTTTAATGTAATGTATCACGTGTTTTAGGTAATTTTTAATTTTTTTAATGTAATGTATTTAATTTAATTTAATGTAATGTATCACGTGTTTTAGGTAATTTTTAATTTTTTAAATTTTTTTGTTAGATTTTTTTAATGTAATGTATCACGTGTTTTAGGTAATTTTTTTAATGTATGTATCACGTGTTTTAGGTAATTAACATAATGTTATACTTGTTAGATTTTTTTAATGTAAGGATATGTATCACGTGTTTTAGGTAATTAACATAATGTTATACTTGTTAGATTTTTTTACACACACACACACACACACACACACATATATATATATATTAGCTTATACTTGTTGCTTTTGCATGAACTTTATTTTATTTTTTATATTCAATATATATTTAGTTATCTTTTTTCTGCTGCTACGTATTATTCATTTATTCGTTTAATTTATGTATGTCGCTGCTGGTTAAAAACATATTTTCGGGGTTATTTATTTATGTTGGTAGTGTAGAAGATAATATATGAATGTTTTTAAGAAAGGTATATTAAAAAATGGAGAATAAATTAAAAACAGAGGAAGCCGGTGGGTAAATCGCCGTTGTAAAATGCTCTTATGATTTTCAACGGGTTAAAGTAGATTTACTTGTAAGAAAATCGCATTAAAATATCTTAAACGTATAACGAAAATGAATAATGTAAAAAAAAAGCAGAACGTATTAACAATTGCTTATTTGGATAATTTAAACGCGAAAAAAAATGAGACGCTGAAACCGTACACAGTAAAACAATACGTTTTATTGTCACGTTGATTATTTAGTATAATATATACATATATATATATATATATATATATATATATATATATATATATATATATATATATACCATATATTTGAAACAGGTCGATGATTATACACATCATTTGTAATCACGTTTTGCGTTTGCTTCCCATATCTTGAAGTTTTTTATTCAATAAATTTAAGATATTCGCTTTTCTAAGGACGTCCGTTTGTTCGAACGAAACGGGTCCAGCGATTTGAGTTTATTTGTTTACAATTTTTTATAATTATATATATATATATATATATATATATATATATATATATATATATATATATATATATATAAAAGGACTGTAAGTAAAAAAGTTAATGTGCTACGAACTGAAAAGTGATACCACAAAAACGTACGACTTTTCGCGTTTCGGAATTAATTTTTCTACATAGTCATTACCATTCTCAATGCAGGCTGGTCAGGAATTCAAGGATGTATCTCTGCTTCTGATGCCATGGAGTTCGCCCGCTACAGCATTGACATCGCTGTCCTTAGTGAGACGAGATTTGCTGATGAGGGGTCACTCGAGGAGGTCGGCGAGAGCTACACGTTTTTTGGAAAGGTCTTTCGGAGGATGCCCGTTACATTCACGGTGTCGGCTTTGCCATCCGGTCATCTCTGCTTCGCCATCTACACTAAATACCAACTGCCATCGTTGAACGTCTCATGACCTTACGGCTTCCCATGATTAAGAGTCGTTATGTCACCCTGTCAGTGCCTATGCTCCTACGCTTGACACGGAGGAGGTCGGGAAGGGCCGTTTTTATGACAACCCCAGGGCTACAATCATGAACATCCCCGGCAGTGATAAAATCATTCTGCTGGGCGATTTTAACGCCAGACTTGACAAAAACCATGAGATATGGCCAGGTGTCATTGGACGACATGGAGTCAGAAATGTAAACAGAAATGGTCTCCGACTTTTTTCCCCTTTGTGCAGAGCTGGGTTTCACAATTAGCAACATTATCTTTCAGCTATGTGACATGTTCAGGACGTCCTGTATGCACCCAAGGTTCAAACACGGACACTTTATCGATTGTGTCATCGTCAGACACTGTGATCTCCGTGACGTGCTCTTGACCCGTGCTATGCGTGGTGCTAAATGTTCCACTAAGCACCGCTTGATTCGCTCAACTCTCCAGCTAAGTGTACGTCCACCTGCCCGTCGGCAGAAGCCAAAACGGCGACTAGACCTGTCTTCTCTACGGGATCCGATAATCTCAGCCAAATTGTGTGTCCCTCCTGCCCCCCCCCCGCTGCTGTCTCAGCAGTGAACTCTACTATCTTCACGGTAGAATGGTAAAGAAGCTCAACCGCTACTCATGGTGCCTCAGTATCCATCCTTGGCTACTCTGAGAGGCGACACAAGGACTGGTTCGATGATTGTGCAGGGGACGTGAGAAAAATGCTGGTCGTGATGCTTTTCTTTGAAATCCAGCATCTTTCACACCCCGCGAGCGTTTCTTCTCCCACCGTGCCATGGTGCAGTGAGAATTGCGTCAGCTAGAAAATGAATGGCGGGAGAAAAAGGCTTTGGATATCCAAAGCCGTGCGTACCTTGGAGACACTAACAGTTTCAATGAGGCGGTAAAAATGATCCATGACCCACGGTAACCCTGCATGCACCATGTGCGTAGTAAAGAGAATGTAAGGAGAGGAAAATGGGCTGAACACCTGCGGGAGCTGCTTAATAGGATCAATACGACCGATTCCATCCATTGACGATCATTTCCCTACGCTGCCATCTATTCTCTTGCTGGATAACCCACCATCAATTAGCGAAGGAGGCCATTCGCAGCAAAAAAAAAAAAAAAAGCAAAACAAAAAACAAAAAACAAGACAGCTGGTCCCGCCAACAAACCCGCTGAGATCGTCAAGTGTGACGGAACTGACCCCCTCCTGCATCTCCACCAGTTCATCCTAAATTGCTGGTCAGCAAAGTATCCCCCATAGCAGTGGAAGTATGCTATAACCATCCTCGTCTACAAACGTAATAGTGACCACGCTGACTATGTCAACAGTCGAAGCATCTCTCTCCTCTCTGTGGCCGACAGAGTATTGGCTAAGATCATGCTCAACCGACTTTTGGTGACTGTAGTCGATCTTGCACTCCTAGAATCACAATGTTGCTTCCGCTGAGAGCGCAGTAAAACTGATATATTTTTCGTTGCTCATCTCACCAGAAGAAGTGTCCTGAACAGCATCGTGAGCTCTATTTGGCCTTCAAGTAAAGCCTTCAACATCGTGAACCGTGAACTGTTATGGAATATTCTCCGAAAGTTTTGTTGCCCTCCTACTTTTCTGTCGGTCCTCCAGCAATTTCATACTAACATGCATGCTCGTGTTACCATGTCAGGTGCAGAATCCGACACTTTCATCGTGATGTCTGTGTGAAATAGGGTGCGTTTTGGCTGCGATCATTTCGAACCTGTTCCTGGTTGCCGTCATTTCGGTTTCGCACCGTAATCTTTAACTTCCTTTGCTTTTTTGATAGCAGCTTCCTTTACCTGAAACGTCTGCAGGCCAAGACTAAAACCTCTTCGACTCCGATGATGATGCATTTCCTAGCCATACCTCAAGCGAACTTCAACTTGACGAAGTCTCCAACACCTACGATCGAGCTGGTCTTCTTATCAACACCAAGAGTACGGAAATCCTGCCAAACGTGTCCCTAACTAAATTTGTTGTTCTGTCTTTTCTGATTTAGTTTCAATAGTTTCGTTTCGACACGCCTTTTTCCAACACGCTGTCTTTCCCCTCACCGGTGGTTCCTTTCCCTTTCTGTTTTATACCCGTTCAACAAATTTCCTTGCCTCTAATTTACATATCTCACACGTAAATTTGCATGACCGTCATACATATAAATGCGACGTCGGCATTTGAACTTTTTTTTTCTTAGAGGAAAAAAACACGAAATTCGTGCTATTCACGTAAGTTACGGTTTTCCCCACAAGTTTCAACTTGAAGTCTCCAACACCTACCACCGAGCTAGCCTTCTCATCAACACCAAGAAGATGGAAATCCTGCCAAATGTGTCCATAACTGTTGCTACCTATCTTCACCGTCAACAGTATCCCTCTAAAGAATACCAATAGCTTCACATACCATGGCTCCAACCTTTCATTCTCCTGTGGCCTTAGAAATAAAGATCAGCGTTGTTTTAATCTTGCCTCTTTTGCTTTTGGCCGCCTAAATGACTGAGCGTTCGCCAACCGCAAACCTATACAAGGGTTGTTGCTTACAACGCAGTCGTCATACCCTTCTGTGCAGTTCTGAGGCATGGGTTCCGTATCGCCATATCATCAGACTTCTGGAGTCATTTCACACGAGACAACTACAGCAGATCATCGGCCTTATATATATATATATATATATATATATATATATATATATATATATATATATATATCGGTGCATAAATCGGCGAAACTAAAATCACAATTTGTTATTTGTCATTCTAGAAGTGTAAGCCATGTTTAGTTTCAGAACAGTTTCAGATGGTTCATTGTTCTAAACAAGTCTTGAGAGGTGACTGGTTTGCAGTAGACAGAACAGTTTCCGATGGTTCGTTGTTACACACAAGTCCTGAGAGGTGACTTGTTTGCAGTAGACAGTTCCACAGAGCAAAATATTCTTACCGTGACGAAACGGAAAAAACGTGAAATTTCTACAGAAAAGTTTTAATATTTATGAAGAAATTCTGGTTTCTGATTAGTTGGTAGCAGGACGTGAATTAATTCGATTCGTCAGTTCCTAGCAGCATCGTCTATAAATAGAATCGTCCGGCTGTGTGGGATCATACCCCATTACACCTCCATTGTGATGGGATGTGTCTCCTCGCGGCTTCGGCTGCCGGGAGACAGGGTAGTACAAGTCAAGGATTCGTCACTTGACACTCAGCCCAACAGGTGAGGGGCCGGGAACCGGCCCAGCACCTGTTGGACTGAGGTACACCGCCTGGGTAATACCTAGGAGGTCCACCCTCCCAGGCCTTGCCACCGGGCTTTCCGGTGGGGCAAGTTTATTGCTTGCTGCCTGAGGCGCCCCGACCGGGGAATGCCGACGGGGTTACTCGGGCAATTTTTAGAATTGCAGGAGTGCCCCTCCTTTAGGGGAGCCTGCGGGTATCCCACTTTCCAGGCTTTGTGCCAAATAATGCTGATGTGGGCAGCATTTAAATAAATACCCCATTACGCATCCAAAATATTGCAACAGTCATGCTAGAATGAAAGAATCTTTAAAAAAACGGAAACAACTTCTTGATATCCATATCACAAATACAGATAGAAATGACTTCTTCTTGATATCCATATCACAAATACAGATAGAAATGACTTCTTCTTGATATCCATATCACAAATACAGATAGAAATGACTTCTTCTTGATATCCATATCACAAATACAGATAGAAATGACTTCTTCTTGATATCCATATCACAAATACAGATAGAAATGACTTCTTCTTGATATCCATATCACAAATACAGATAGAAATGACTTCTTCTTGATATCCATATCACAAATACAGATAGAAATGACTTCTTCTTGATATCCATATCACAAATACAGATAGAAATGACTTCTTCTTGATATCCATATCACAAATACAGATAGAAATGACTTCTTCTTGATATCCATATCACAAATACAGATAGAAATGACTTCTTCTTGATATCCATATCACAAATACAGATAGAAATGACTTCTTCTTGATATCCATATCACAAATACAGATAGAAATGACTTCTTCTTGATATCCATATCACAAATACAGATAGAAATGACTTCTTCTTGATATCCATATCACAAATACAGATAGAAATGACTTCTTCTTGATATCCATATCACAAATACAGATAGAAATGACTTCTTCTTGATATCCATATCACAAATACAGATAGAAATGACTTCTTCTTGATATCCATATCACAAATACAGATAGAAATGACTTCTTCTTGATATCCATATCACAAATACAGATAGAAATGACTTCTTCTTGATATCCATATCACAAATACAGATAGAAATGACTTCTTCTTGATATCCATATCACAAATACAGATAGAAATGACTTCTTCTTGATATCCATATCACAAATACAGATAGAAATGACTTCTTCTTGATATCCATATCACAAATACAGATAGAAATGACTTCTTCTTGATATCCATATCACAAATACAGATAGAAATGACTTCTTCTTGATATCCATATCACAAATACAGATAGAAATGACTTCTTCTTGATATCCATATCACAAATACAGATAGAAATGACTCGTTTATCTGACAAGCACAGACAACAGTGACAGACTTTAACACATTTTATCACTTTTATTGTAGCAGTTCTAACGATCATTTCGCTCGTCGTGTTTTGGCTACTGTGCTCAATGCCAATGTAAACAAAGATTAACATATTGTGAGTCTTTGCTTTGTATTTATAAAGCTTTCTCCGAATACACAAACACACATACGCACTGATAACTGCCCTTTATATAAATTTTCAATGCTTTTGTTTATAGCGGACTTCGATCTCGCTATCGATTGTCATGCCTAAATAAAAATATAAATTGTTATGTTTAAAAATTATATTTTGGAAAACATTTATATAAGAATCTTTAAAAGAATCAACATTCATCTCTAAAAATTCTTAAAAATAAAAATGTTTGATGGTTTTAGATGAGAGTAAGTATAAACAAATTAGGTAAACAATAGTTTAGAAATGTTTATCTCTCACGAATGACAACTTTAGGTATAAATGACCACACAGCCTGCTGATCGAGCCGGTCCGTTTAAAAGCGATAGGGACCAGTAGAAGCGATAGGACCAACAGTTAGAGAGATGGAATTAAAGAGCGTGCAGCTTTTCAAGCCAAGTATGGGTCGACCCCCCCCCTCAACTGCGTAGTGAATGTGTTAAAAAAGGTATTGTGTCTTTTTTTAAACAGACTGTGTTTGTGATTGGCGTGTATATATATATATATATATATATATATATATATACATATATACATATATACATATATATATATATACTAGACCACCCGTGACCCGTTGGGTCAGTACGTTATATTAGCTATGGAATTCATGTATGAGCGTGACACTTGTGGCATAAAGAAAATAGTTTTTTTTTACATAACAGGAGCATTTCTATGAAAGTATATTAAAATGAAAAAAGAATATAGATAGATTTCTATGAGTCGTTCTGTTTATTATAATTGTTATTTTTTTTCTAAATTACAGTTACTGAATTATAAGTGGTTGGTCATACTTATAGGTAAATATGCACTGAACAGGTATCATAATCCTTATTATAGTTAAATTCAAATTTTGATATATCATCTTTTAAATGAAATTGTTAGTTGAAAGTACAGAATAATAAAAAAAACACTCTCCACATGTTAATAATGGCTTTTTAAATAGAAAATGAAAATAAAATGTAACTTTTTTCATTTAATTTAAGCAAACATTCAGTACCCATTGTGTAAAGGAAAACACTATTTAATGTAATAGAAATGTGTGCATTTACCGATTTAGCTTTCCGTTTGGAAATGTAAGCAGACGACTTTAAAAAACATGGGAAGAAGAAAAAGAAATTTTTTTGTAATAACGCCCTCTAGTAAAAAGGTCTGCATTAGTTAAGGGGGATAACTCTATCCAATTTTACATCGCTCTCTTTTTCTCTCTCTCACACATACACGTAACTATTTCTCGCGTACGTAACGAAAACAGAGGGAGTAGGAGTGTTGAAATCTATTAGAGGGAAAGTGAGAGGTGTTTTCTTTCCATAAATTGTATAGGGTAATATTTCATATTATTAATAGATTCATAGATAAATAGATTTTATAATATATATTATAATTATCTATGAATCTATGTATTATTTGTATATATAAATAACTATTTGATCAAATTAAATGAAATTGTTTGTATTAAAAGCGATATAAAAATTCCGGAATTGGAATAACGGATTGAAGACGTTGCTATTTACGCATGCGCAACCGGATGTTGAAAACCGGAAATCTGATTACAAACATACAAGATCCATAGACTTTTAGTATTATATAGATATATATATATATACTAATGGATTAACACAGCGGATCTCGTGAAATGCTTCATCAGCATTGCGAACAAGAAAAAAATGTGCCTTTATACAATTTGACATTATGGATTACTACCCATAAATCACAAAGGATCTTTTTGAAAAGGCTATTTCATTCGCAAAGATTCATACCTATACCTTCGTTGATGATATTGAAATCATTAAGACATTCTGTACAACTGTTCTTGCATGTAATGGCCAAAATGACTTTTGGTTATCGTTAGACTCTGCAGAAAAACGTATCTTGTGGGACTTTATATCCTTTATAATTTAACAAAAATAACAGTATTGATGTAGCTGACGTAGGCCTGTATCGATATGATAATTGTAAAGGACGGTACAAGTGTAAAATGTGAAGGAGTTAGAAGAGCAATCCATAGGAAGGTGAATAACTCTGGCCTTAAAGTTGAAATTAATGCAAACGTAAAGCAACTTTATTTCCTCGACGTTACATTTAATCTGGAATGAAACACTTATAAACCCTATATTAAGGAAAACGCTAACCCTATTTATATACATTATATACAATCTAGCTATCTACCATCCATTATTAAACATATACCGTCATCTATTGAAAGTAGAATAAGTAACAACTCATCTGATTAAGTAACTTTTAATGGATGCAAAGGTATTTATAATACGACACTTAAAAATAGTGGGTACAAAAACATAGATATAAAATATAAAGTTAGTAATACTAGCACTAATAGATCTAGAAACCGAAATAGGAAAGTTATCTGGTTTACACCTCCTTCAATCAATTGCTAAAAACAAAACTTGGTACCAAATTTATACAACTTATTAACAAGCATTTCCCACAAAGTAATATGTTACATAAGACTTTTAATAAAAATAGATCAAAATTGAGTTATAGCTGTGCTTATAAATTAGGATCATAAAAAAAGCATAAGAGAAGAATATTAAGGATGAATAATAGGGAAACTATGAATAGTAGTGATAATGCACTGATGATTAACTGTAATTGCCAAAACCCCGAAGATTGCCCAATAAAAATGAATGTTTAACCCCCTCGGTGGTATACCTAACTAGAATATTCCCAGAATAAAACCTACGGGAAGAAAAATCCTACATAGCAAATAACAAAATGGCGTCCAAGAATACATTTATGAAAAAGACACCTCGTTATCGTTACACTATTGGAAACTAGTTAGGGCAAACAAAACACTAAAGATAGAATGGGAAATTATAAGGAAAGCCAATACATGCCACTGATGAAACTCGGCATATCCGTTATGACTATCAGAAAAACTTTAGATAACAAGGTTTAAGGACAAAGACTATTAAACATTAAACAACAAACTGCTATATCCTGCAACATTTCAAAGTACATGGGCTTTAAAAACTTTAAGTTAAAAAGATCTGACCTCAAAAGCATGAGTGTCGTTATGATTACGATTCTATCCAATTAATCATTCGATAAGTCTTTTAATATTCTATTTTCTCAGAGTATACTAGTCTTGAAAAAACACTTATATAAATATATGTAAACTAAACGAGTGATCAAGAAATTAAGCGAAATACTAAATAATATATAGGTATATTCATACAATGATTAAGGTAAGTATATAAATATGAAAAAGAATTGTACTCCGTTTATATAACATTCATGTTCAGTTCTGTATAAACATTGATTTAAAGACGGGCCTTTTGACTTAAATGAGCATGAAATACTAGTTTTATGTAATGCGTAAAATCTACAGAAAAAACGATTTGCGTTATATAATTGTGTAAATATCTATTCCTGTATATAGGTATAGGGTGTTGGTAAAAAGGTTACGTATAAAACACATTTATAAATAAATAAATAAATACATACATACATATATATATATATATATATATATATATATATATATATATATATAACTACCACATTTAATCACATAAATTAATATACGAAAATATAATTTATGTGTAAATTTTAAGCATTTACTTCAACAGTGCTCAATACATAAGTAAGCTTGGTAGTAAGTTATAAAAATACAAATGACAATTAAGCTGCACAGAATATTCCACGTTTTATTCTCGTGAGAATTTGTCAGGCTTATCTTAGCTTGGCGAATTCTCACGAGAATGAAACGTGGAATATTCTGTATAGCTTAATTGCTATATATATTTTATAACTTACTATATATATATATATATATATATATATATATATATATATACAGGCTATTGAAATTGGTTACCTCATATTAGTGTATTTATTGCATGAGGTTACTATACTGCCGAAGTAAGAGTGTACTTTATTAATTTATAGTAACTAGCTCCGAATAAATTTTGACCATTAATTAATATAAAGTTTATTGCATAATAAATTAACTATAGAACATTAACTATAGCTAGAAAGACAAAAATAGTATCACAGGGCTACAGATGTATACAACCGTCGTTATGTGATGTGTATATGTGTGCGTGTATATATATATATATATATATATATATATATATATATATATATATAGTTATGTATGTATAGGTGCGCGGTTGTATGCGTATATATATGTCGAAATGGTATAGGATTATGTTTTATATGTTTTTAGGTTGTTTTATATATTTTTAAAATTTATTATTGCTAGTTTTATTAGCATTGGTAAAATCGTAGTAATATTTTTTTGTATATGTATAAAATATGCCATCTACATACTTACTTTATTCTTACGGTAAATATTTCCTCGCATACGTATGTAGTGGGTCATAATGTTTAGAATGAGCGAATATTTTTATATTAAGTATTGACTAATGACAGCTACGTCTGTATGTTGACGATTATTTTATATAAGTACGTTTTAGACGTATGTGTATATGAAATACGCAGGTGATGAAATTATGTAAGTTTGTGTAAATATTATATATTTGTACGTGCATGCATCTCAAGTAAAAAAAATATGTTTGGATTCCATCAGCTAGAAACATTCACAGCTAGCAACGTTACCATTGAACCAAGATGACACGCATATGAATTGATAAAAAATAAACAACCATGTACAAAATGTATAACAATTTTTTCGTTATACATTCTGGAAGTAAATGTAGCAGATTATATTTTTAATTGACCGTTCTTTTTGGTATTTAGTTTTTTTAGGTGTCAAAAAAGGGTTATTAATGAAAAAAATATTTATACAGTTGTTACATTCATTTTAGTATATTTTTAATCAGTTCATGTGCGTGTCACGTTGGTACAGTGGTAACGTCACCAGCTTTGAATTCTACAGTTTTTCTTTAAGTTTCGCTTCAAACTGACTCAAATACTTTTTTTTACTTTTTAAATCACGACTATATAATTATATATACGCTATCTGAACAACTAAAATATCATATTTAAGCGTATTTTACGACCGGGAAAAGCCGGTCGCTCATCTGCTAGTAACTGCTAAAATAATGTGCAATCATAAATTATTCTGATAGTATTTGCCTTGTAGAAATTTAATGCAAGGCTTTACTTACGTCATTTTCATTATTAATTTGTATCTGTTTTGATTATAGCTGGATGAATGCATGAAACGGATTAATTGTAATTAATTTCTCGCCGCAGTAAGGAATTAGATAAGCTGATAGACTAATCACTCAGCGCAGATTCATTTATTTACATATAACAGCAAATAGTACACAACAAAGGGTAAATACTACAAAAGTACGACATAAATCTAAAGTGGAAAACGAAACCTTCAAAATTAGATGTCATTCGACAGATTCCAAATTCAATGCAAGGAACACATAGAGTTAGAAAAAAACTCCTTCTGACATTTTATTTAATTAAAATAAAGATGGATGCCGAAGTAGTGAGTCATATCTTTTATTTTGCCCGAAATAAACTAGAAGGGACTGCAAATTGCATTGTTATGATGACTGATCTTATGCATTCTTGACTTGGAAGTTTCATCTCTCTGTCGCAAATATTAACGGCGTGGTAATCTAAGAAAACAAACCGTACTATGGACGTGCGACAGAAGCAAAGATGCACCATTAAATTCCTGCCAAAATCGCATTGAGAATGTAAAAAATAATTTATTGAGCATAAAAATCGCTCGTTTTAATGGTACTACACCTGTCGTGTAATCCCTCAACTTTCCGAGTAAAGAATAAGAGGTTTACTTTTATAACGACTCTCGTATGATAAAGCGCGATCCGGACGCCCATGCGCAGCCATCGTTCATGGTTGGCAAAAGTGCATTGAGAATGGTGCTTACTGTTCAGAAAAATGAATTCTGGAGCAGAGAAGGTTGCTCGGTTTTATAGTACAACTACTGTTGTTGCAACTTTTACACATTTTAAGTTAAAAATAGGCGACTTTACTTTTGGAACAACTTGTATTGTTCAGTATTTAACTTTATTGTCTTGTACTTTACAGTAAGATTACTTTGCTCACAGATATTTCGGCAAGCTATCTGTGGAAGTTGATTCAAATAAATCTAAAACAATTTAAAGTCGAATATTTAAATAATTGAAAACATGAAAATGAAAATTCTAATAGAATTATAACGTGATAGCTATAGTCTAACACATATCCGACATTGTGTATAAAACTCTCGCAAAGAAAGAAAGAAAAAAAATTGGCGCGAATTTTTCTAGTGGAGAAAAATACATTTCTTACTGGTCATTTCCACAGCAAGCCGCGTACATTTTCCAAACCATCAATAATATGGATGCATTCCCTGCTTTTTCTCTCGGACTAAATTCACAGTGCCTTTGTTTGCAGCTATAACCAACTGCTATCTCTGTAATTCGTTCCACTGTATAGTGTCGCCCGAAAATCTTGTTAAATTTTCGCAGGATGAGTCATGCATCTTGCCTAAAACTCTTGTCGTGCCGTCACGTAGTTAAAAGTTATTCTGCCGTGTTGACAATGCTTAAATGTTTCCTTCTCCACTGCTTGCTGTTTACTTTGCTTTTTTCCTTTTTCTTTCCCCGATCTCGCTGTAGTGTCACATCCATTCCAATGGTAAAAGTTATTTATCATTTAATAAATAGTTAAAAACAACGCTTTAAAGAAAAAAAACACTCCTGTAACAGTTTAAATTTCACTGAATCAATGATGAGATTTTACTGTCTAAGATTTAATCTAGTTTCGAATGTTAACAAAATATTTAATTACCCGTTAAAATGAGGCAAAACCAAAAGCGTATTTCGTGGAAAAGTTATTGATGTTGGTTGTTCTTGCTTCGCTAACTCTCCCCAACTTAAACGGAATATTCTTCAGTAATAAATCAGTTGTCTGTCGTTTAAATCGACAGTCTTCAAAACTGATATATTACAAGATGTTTTGTATTTCTTTGGTCGTCTGACTTTTTCTTGCATTCTTTACTCATTTTCTACCCCAACATTTGATCCTCCCCAGTTTAATCTATTTCTTTCTTTGATGGAATATTTTCGGGCCAACTGTTAAATTAGTTTTCTTTTGGTTAAAACGTCCTCTCCAAAATATTTGACCAAACTAGTTAGCATATCTTTTTGCCTCGTTTTTTGCCTCCTGCGGCGAGATTATTCGTGATAACAATAGTTAATATAACCCTTTGTTTAGTCTTACGGCCCATTTGTTTCTTAGTTGCTCAGCATCTTATGGCAATATTGTTCGATACGATTGCGGTTGATACCTGACTCAAAAGACCCGAGGCATTCTCCATACACCCAAGTTAATGGATATAAACATATTATGTAACAATTCTTAAATTATCCTACTTTATCTCAGTCCAATATTGCCTGCAGTACGAGGGCTTGACCTTATCATTTACTCTCGGCAGTACTCCCATTCCACCCACCAACTACTCCTATTTTCTGTTATACGCTACATTATCCTGCTTCGTTCGTAAACCGAATCCTCAAGCTCCTCGTCACTAACTTCCATGCCCCTTTCATCCTTCATGCTGTAGTGACGTTCCATCAGTGGGAAATCTAATTCCTTCTTCGAGTTCTAACGTTCACACAAATTCGTCTTTATCCATATCCTCTATTTCTGTATCCAAAGATTGTCAGTATCTTAATTGTTTAGTGAACACTTATCTTATAACGAAAGTGGCAATGCAATCGCTGCACATTATGCTCATACAGAGCTTCAGTTTAAGTTTATAATTTTCAGTTTATATCAGGTTTATTACTTGGACGCCAATACATTTTGTTCGCCATTAGTTTCAAAATTAAAGTTTAAGTTGAATTTTTATGTATTCGGTATAAAATGTATAAGAATTGCAGTAACAAAATCCTAACAGTAAGAGCACCAGCAACGGTTTAAAAACTTACAAAGAAAAAATATAGCTTGTGCTTTTAGTTTTAAACTTTAGTAAAAAACAAAATAACGGAGGCATTTAGTATTCTAAGCTGGGGTTCCTCATCTTGGTTGTTATTGTCACAACGTTTCGGCCGTTTTGCTCTCCAGCCTTCATCAGGTGTTTTGTATCGAACTGGGGAACCGTTTGTTAGGAGTCTCGAACCCAACCCTTTATTATTATTACGGGGGTACCGTGTTCGGACTCCAGCTAGGCTTTGGGACATAGTTGCTGATTCTCTGTTTTTTAATGTTACTTTTTCAGTGCCTTCGTTCAGGATTGAACTCAGCACCTTTCGGGTAACTTGTTACAGTTTCCCTGAGCGGGAGAGAGACAAACATAAGTTATTAACATAAAGTTAAGAAAATATTTCATAATATATGCAAATGACGTTACTTATTGACTCTATATTTGGGTTGAATGAATTATATATGTGGAGATCATGCTGCAACAAAAGTATATGAACTTCTGTTTTCAGTATGAGAAATAACTTTTGAAACAATATAACTTGTGTACATATCAAATCAAATTGTAACGAAACAGAAAGGAATGCAACTTTGTTTTATTTATTCTTTATTATAGAAAGCATCGTGAAGAGTCTAGGCGGATTGATTAACGTTTTAACATTTTTATGTCTCTTGAGGACTTTTTGAGGGTTTTGTGTCCTGGGGAGACATGAGAACATTGAAATATTGATCGATCCGCGTAGACGTCTTACGATGGTTATATAATATTTATTTATATGATCTACACACGTATTGAGAACTTTAAAAATACTGGTTGTTGGTTCATGTTAAAATATACTTATTTGATCAATTAATGTAGCTATAATATAAAGCTGAACGTCTGTGTGAGCACGCGCGTGTGTGTGTGCGTGTCTGGTCACGAATAGGCCTCTATATGGTTGACTATTTAAAAAAAAACTGACTACATATAATGATAGAAGATGCATCGAGGATAACGAATAAGTATGTTTGATCTGGAAAAACGGTGGTTCAGAGAAATTGTGGGGTCTGCGTTCGCGTCTGACCCCCGAAGTGTGGAAATAAAAAATGAAAAAAAACCTTTACAAGGGTTTTTGATATAGATGTTCATAAGAATACTTTGATAAGTATATTTCAACTTAGATAGTGATGGTATAATAAAATTGTGGGTCTGCGCTCGCGCCTGTAATCCATGGAAATATGGCACAAACTTTTACAAAGACTTTTCATATCTATTTGCGTAAGTATATTTTGATAATTATGTTTTAGTTTGAAGAAATATAGTATAATAAAATTATTGGGTGTTCCTTAACGCCTGACCTCCATAGAATGTAAATATGTCACAAAGTTTAACAAGATTTTTTAAAAAGTCGTGAGGGTCCACAATAACACCTTGATTTTAATCTTAATTCACGTTAGCTTTTATTTTTTTTTGGGGGGGGGTTGAATCATATTGTGTCAAATAAATTCACCTCATAAATTCACGTTCTTATTAAAGTAGAACCCCCCCCCAAAAGTAGAAACTTTAGACACTTCTCGACACAAATTTTGCATAACTCTGTCTTTTTCCTTCTCCACTTGCACGTGGCACTATTTCGAAAATAGATAAATAGAAAAATAATAAAAAATAAGGACGTTACTTATTATCCTGTCAAAAGAAGGAAAACATCTTGCTCACGATATTACGTGTCTTTTTAAAAACATTTGCATAACCTTTTGCTTTTTATTTATAAATCTGTTTAAGCTTTTTTTGTCAGTGTACTAGAAGGAATTCAGTTGACTACAACCCTTTCTGCGTGTTCTTTACAGTACTGAATCCGACGGCGCAATACTACACCGTTAAATACTATAAAACTGAAACGAAACTGTTCTGCTTGAACAGGGCGCCATTTTCCTCTTATTCATATTTATATAAATTTTTTGCTTTAAAAAAACTAAAGTAATTACGGGTTTACTTTTTTAATATCCCATTTTGCTGTTTCGGATAATTTTAATAAATAAGTAAAGCTTCATTATTTTTCAAAATTGTGTTTGTTTCTTTGTTTTACGCTATTTCGTCGATATTATTGAGTAAGAGTGTTTAGCAGAAAAGCCAACAGACGACCACCCGAAAAAATAAATATACAAGAAATAAATGTTACCATAGTCAATAAAGGTTCAGTTCATGTTTTTTGTTTTGTTTTGAAATAGATTTTAATGGTATTTACTTGAAATAATTTCGGAGAACCGAAATTAAAACGAAATTTGAGGCGATAACTACTTAAATGAAGTTTTATATAAACTACACATGGCATAATCGAATATTCCTCAAGCACAAAATAACGGGAAACATTAAAATACGTTTATAAATATTCCTTACGTTGACGGAACTCTCTTAAATTGTTAACACAGAATGCTCAGGTGCCCCTCCTTCAAACTAGAAAACGGGGCTCTCCATTTCAAAGTCGCTGCCATTTTGATTTTTCTTTAAACCGGTTCGTGAATTAACATTTTTTTTTTTACAAACTACTTAAAAATACAAACCAATGTACTTTTCTACCATAAAAGTAACTTTTATTGACTATGGTAACATTTGTTTCTTCTATATTTATATTATATATATATATATATATATATATATATATATATATATATATAACATTTTCTCTTTGTAAGGAAACATCATTTTGTTGGTAACTCTTGGCTACAAATGGAAACAAAGTTGATATAAAAAAAATATATGTTCGCGAAAATTATCTTTACTTTCATCATATTTTGCTAAGGGTAAAATTTTTGAGTATCAAAACCTATCTCTTTACAACCCCCTCCTTTTCATAACATATCATACTTTCATCAATCACAGTCCATTTTCTATAAGCTGTTTTTGAACCCAGTCAACGACGGGTATTTCTGCTAGTATATATATATATATATATATATATATATATTTATATATATATAATATTGTTGCGTCGTAAATATTATTCCCATGAAAGTCAGTTGTTTATAAAATTGTTCTCAATAATAGCTAGAGCCGTGTTATAGTCTGATTACCTTTATTATTAGAACAACTATTTTCTGCATACGTGCGTACATGTTACAGTTGCGAATTCGTTGGAAAGCGGTTTAATCAGGCCATTATATCAACTTTACTGAGCTTAGTTATGTTGATATGAATACCCGATAAAGCTTGATTCGGCACATAATCACAGCTGAAACATACATACATACTTGTAGCCAACAATACACTGCATTTTGTCTATGTTCTCTATGAACTCCGAAACAACGATTGAATGGTGATCAACAAATGTTTCACACTCCCATATTTTTATTGTCATCGAAATTTGTGAAATCGTCCATTTTTTAATCAAGTCCATTGATTTTCTGCACTATTTGGGGGCCCATAGCAATGGACCGGGAAGGAGCTACACATGCCTCTCTGCAGTGACTTAGTCCACAATAAAATTTAGTCGATATTGTACTGTAGAGAACGTACTATTGATTTTATAAATTATTTTTTATATATAATGTCTTGAATTAAAGTTTGAAGTGCAAAACTCAAGTCTCATGCTTTAATTGTGATCAATGCAGAAACAGTCATTTCGAACGCACCCCTGTTATATTAAAGAGCCTACTGTTGACTTTATATACCTGACCTTACAGGTTGTGTGGTAATTATGATAATTAATAATAATTTAAAATGAAAAAGTGAAGTATTATATTCAATTGTGCTTTAAACAGAAATATTCATTGTGAACGCGCCCCTGTTATATCAAAGAACATACTGTTTATATGTCGGGCCTTTCAGCTTGTGTGGTAATAAAAAATCTCAAATGCACCAGTGTAAACTTTGGGCAAAATCACCTGTACCTTATTTTATCGAATTATTTTTATTATCGATACTTATCGAAAACATTCCGATACAAAACCCATCGAACGTACCTTTGTGTAAAATTTCATAAAAATCATCTCACCGTTTTAGAGTTCATAGAGAACGAACTCACACATACATACACACACAAAGTTATATATATATATATATATATATATATATAAATTTATTTATACAAACATTGATATACCTGATTCAAACATTAATATACCTGCTCTGCTTACTCATTGAGCACTTTTTAGTACACACATGTTGCTTCATTGGATGTTCTTCTAGGAAACTATACTATATATATATATATATATATATATATATTGAAAAAAAGACAGAAAGACATAAGTAGAAATAAAGAAATGGCGCGGATAGTCAAAATCAATAATATGGGTTAAGGTGGATGCAAAGAAATAGAACTTTTGATGGAATCAGTCTTGCTTAATTCATATACTAGATGCCTTAATTGTAAATATTCTGCTCGAATTAATTCTTATTCGTTTCAAGATCTTTAAATGAAATATCGATTTCTCTTCCGCTTGTTTACAAAATTTAAATTATTATGATGAATATTTTTATAACGATTAAAATAAGACATGGAATTCTGTAACTAATCCACGTTTTGACCTGCGTTTTGAATAAGTTGCTTCTCTTCAGGTTTTAGTAATTTAATTATATATTGAAACTGGTTACTTATAAAGTTTCTTTCATTTGATCAGCAAATGTTTGATTCTCATATTGCGATGTTTTTTGTCCGCTGAAAACAACCCGATCTTCAATGTGCACTAATTGAAATAAATATCTGTCTCACCGAGGAAGCTGCCTGCCTTAAGAAACTTCTTGGAGTGACCTTCATTCCAAACTTGAAATGAAAGACTCATATCAGACCCCTTTTATTTTGTTTTGTATATTTATCAAGGCGCGGAGATCACTTGAGAATGTACACTAGTCAATGGGAAAATATAAGCATACTCGTTTGGTAAATTGGATTATATCAGAGGGAAATGAGTTTATAATTGAGAAGACATTATCAGCTATACCGTAGTTCGAGAGCTTGCGAGGTAGACCTTTATGCCATACCCTATCAAAAGCATCTGATATGTCAAAAGCAATTGCCTAACTTTAGCACATCTGCTGTAGATCTAGTAGAACGGAATCCGTATTGCATGTTACCGCCTAAATAAATATATTGAACTTACTTTTATTCCAGGCTTGAATTGGAAGACTTACAATACATCCGTTTCCAAAGCCGCTGAAAAACTGATTGGATCATTCAAACGCTCTAGAATGCCATAACACCGTACACTATCCTCTACCTCTATAAGTAACATACCTTCAAAGATGAAGTACTGTGCCAACTATTTCCGCACATGGCAAAGTACAGGATCGTCATCGAAATCTAGTGGAGAATGTCTTCTTTTCTCTTTATCAAAGAAAAGGACGCTGCAATATGGAATTATATTCATGTCATTATATTCAGAACAAGTGCTCGACTATGCTACCGATTCTGCACCCAATTTTGTAAAAATTTCACAACAATGACTCGTCTAGCTACTAAGATTGCAAATAATTTTCTTTTCTTCCTTACAGAACCAGAAATATAATGGAAATTCTACTAGCAACGTTAATGTTCTAGAATTACCCTGCGTTTAAACACAATACATGGCTGCTTCCCATCTAAATACAGCGTGACCGTATTCACTTTTAGTGTGTCCAAATTATTGTTTAGTCGTTTTCTTAAATAACACAGTTCTGTCCATTTATACCTATTTGTAACAATCTCTTGGTCTTGTGTCATTGTTTTAACGGTCATTAACCATTATGTCCGAGTGGTTTTCAGCCTTAATAAACGGTGATATCTCTCTCTCACACACACACACACATACATATATATATATATAATATGTTTTCTTTTGTTTTGAATTTTTTACGATAAAGACAACTAAACTATGCAGCTAGCTTACAGTGAAGACTTTTACTAAATGCTCATCAGTATCGTTGACTTCAGCAAGTTTATTAACTTCAAGCAAAGCAACCATAGTCAGGAGCCTTACCGTTTGTTCAGGAAACCACACCAACATAAGAGAGATATTTTTTTTACACAGGCATGAGCACATTATCAAGGCCAAGAGGCCATTCGGGGATAAAGGTTAAAAAGTGTACAGTAGAAATTGGACAATATAGTAATCAATTCGGTAAATTTGTTAACTTATATGGAACGGCTCATCAAAACTTGTTTACGTTAGACTTGAAGACAACCATATTGTAGTCAGCCGGAAAGCAGGAAAACGGAAGACAATTCCACAGGCGTGCAGTTCTAAGAAAGAAGCTTTGTTTATGGAATCTACGTTTAGGTTTAGGTACAGATGAAGAGTGGGACGATTATTGATAGCGTTTTCAGATAGACGAGTATTTCTTGTGAAAGTTTGGCGAAGGTGGAACATAGACTGAAGCTCAGTCGAACACTTTCCATGAAAATAACGATACATCAGAGACAAACTCGCAACAGCTCTTCTGTGAGATAGAGGTTGCAGGGAAGAGAAAAGGACATCTTCTACGAGGCTACGAAGTCTATTTTGAACTCTATCAAGGCAGGACAAGTCCTTTCTAGCAGCTCCTTATTGGGGGTTGGCGGCCTTGGTCGCAAAGGGTAGAATTAGCTGCAAAGTTCTAGGCAAATAGTTTGGCTTTGTCTGATGCTGACGAGATTACCTCAGGTCCATTGATGATAGTTGGGATAGAGCACACGCTTCTGTTCAGGATTCTGTTTGCTTTTTGCCAAAACTGGTGAGAACCAAGCCGCTGCTCAGCTACTTTGGACTTTACAGACTGAGCATACAACTTTCTTGCGTTCTTTATTACTTTCTTACAATGGTTGCTGGCAGTCCTGAAAGCGGTTTTAGTTTCTATACATCTATTACGTTGGAAGCAGTGGAAAAAGTGATTTCTGTGCGCAATGGCAGCAGCACATTCTGCAGAGAACCATGGCTGCCTGTTAGGCTTTTACTGGAACTTTTTCGAGGGTATGAAACGGTCTATACCTACAATTAACCATTCCGTTAGGTCTAATACTATAGAGGACACATCCTTTTAAAACTTGGAACGCAGAGGTAGATCTGAAACTGTGCTTACCATTTTATTGTTTGAATCTTATTTTGAAACATTATAACATACTTTTAAACGCCTCTTATATAGAGAATGTGTGTATATTTTTTTTATACGAAAATTGTTTTCACGAACACGTGTTTCGCCGACAAAAAGCTACAGATACCGTGGTTGCATTTTTTAATGCTGTTAATATCAGCCGCATTGATTACTCGTATGACGTCGAAACAGTTGTCTGTAGATAATTGCGATAATTACCAGAATCGTTCCAAAAGTAATATCTCCTAAATTTTTATTTCGCTGAATTGCATTTATGACATAAAAGTGTTATCTTTCTGTTGCAGATATTGACAGTGTGATACTTAAAGAAAGAAACCCCTGCGATGGCCGTGCGTCAGAAGAAGAGTCGCACCAATAAATTCCCCCATGTAGAAAAAACTGAATCGATAAACATTCACGTGAAGCGTTTCATCGATTGCTAAGCTGATGGAGTTGATGTTTCGTCGATTTCAGAGAAGAGACAGAGATATGTGATAAACACACTCCGGACACCCATACACAGCCGACACCCAATCACAAAACTTAATTGAGAATAGTGGTGATTATGTATAAAATTATTTCTGAAACACAAATTTTGCTCATTTTAATGGTACAACTCTCGTCTTAGTAGCTCATCAACTTTTTTTTAGTTTAATAAAATCATGTATTACTTTTAGTAGGATCCTCGTATAATTTTATAAATAAATGTATATATTTCTATATATTTGATGTTTTTGCTAAGCTCTAAATATTATGGATTATGGAATATATATTTAAGCAACACGGCGAGTGACATGAGCACAATTTTTACTTTTTAAAATTTCTACCAACTTTTATTATTTTGTTATGAATGATCTTGCATCTACTAAAGAACCATAACAACGTTGTATTACAGTAATGAAGTGAATAACTACCGTATGTTCACAATTAGTTTGTTAAGTTCTAAGAATAGCATAATCACCAACCGATATGGTACATAAAACAGAAGAATAACCTGTATTCCATTATATATAATTTTTTTTTTAAATTAACAGTAAATTCTAAAAAAAATTACAATGAATTTTCAACTAAGTGGGAAGACACTTGAAGCTTCGTCCCTGCAGTGGGTTCATGTTTAGACCAGGCAATCGATTGATTTAATTGACGAATGGCCGATTTCACTGATTTCGATGATAATAAATGTATTAAAACTGTAGGATATTCGTTGATCCTTATTCAATCCCGAGCAACGTGGGGTCACCCTGCTAATCTGACCAACACATTTTTTGTATCCAAAGTTTCTAAGCTGATTTAGACTAATTTCGGGGTGCTGATTCCGAAAATCATATGACTTTTATAACTTGTTAAGGTATTTGTTATATTATCCATTATTACATTAAAATAAGGTGTGCTGCATCCATGTTTTGAACCCATTCTCTCACATTAAGTTACTCCTAACCAAAAAATACTTTTTTCTAATTCTCTCTTCCGGTTGGTTCTTACTTCCCTTTTTTTTGCAACCACTGGCGACACATGTTTTACTCTTCTTCTTCTGGGCATGCAATGTGGCATTTCATGTTCTTTATGAACTTATTCAGTCTTTTGATTTCCTTATTTTTCTACCCTCGTTTTTTTTGTTATTGTTTTTACTTTCTCATACCCGTCATTTCATATCTCTCAGTTTTACCTTTTCCTTTTTATAAATACGCGAGTGAATTATGGAGTAGTCTTCAGAGTCGCTACTTGTTAGAATAGTTTATCTGATTCTAACGCGTATGTACTGCGACGATAGTACATTAGGTGTGTTTCTATATACATTCTAGCTTCATATGAGGTATTCAGTTGGTAAGAAGTGGACACTGAGTAGTAAAGAGGCCTTCATAATTACAAGTGTATGGTGTTATTGTCATGTATGTAAATTGATAATGATATCACAGACTTTAACATAAACGTCAAAATTGCTATATGATGAGGTATTAAGTTGGTAAGAAGTGAACACTGAGTAGTAAAGAGGCCTTCATAATTACAAGTGTATTGTGTTATTGTCATGTATGTAAATTGATAATGATATCACAGACTTTAACATAAACGTCAAAATTGCTATATGATGAGGTATTCAGTTGGTAAGAAGTGAACACTGAGTAGTAAATAGGCCTTCATAATTCCAAGTATATGGTGTTATTGTCATGTATGTAAATTGATAATGATATCACAGACTTTAACATAAACGTCAAAATTGCTATATGATGAGGTATTCAGTTGGTAAGAAGTGAACACTGAGTAGTAAATAGGCCTTCATAATTACAAGTATATGGAGTTATTGTCATGTATGTAAATTGATAATGATATCACAGACTTTAACATAAACGTCAAAATTGCTATATGATGAGGTATTCAGTTGGTAAGAAGTGAACACTGAGTAGTTAAGAGACCTATGGATTGTGACATGTTTTTGATGATTTCTGTGTCAAAGTAAGTTTTATTCTTCTGGTGTCAGGAATTCATTAATAATTCAGACAGGTAATAATGAAGCTGTATTATTTTACTTTCGTTGCAGAATTTTAGAGTAAAGTTTATGCATGGCTACATCAGCTCCTAGACAACGTTGTTTAAGCAACCCAAATGTGTTTTGCTATATTTGCAGGGAATATGCATTGCAATTCAACAGGAATGGGTTACTTTGTGAAGTGTGCTTATCTTGCTGACTTCAGATTAATGTTGGCTGATAGAGATAAGGCATGAGCACCGTTTATTTTATGCAAGCAATGTGTTGAGCATCTTAGACAGTAGATAAAAAGGATAGAAATCACTCAGTTTAGGTATTAAAATATTCTTGCGTAACCGAAAACCATTTCGATGATTGCTATTTCTGTGCAGTTAACACGAAGGGAGTCACCAGGAAGAACAGCCATTCAGTGTTTAAAGTCTTGCGCGAATTTGAATTGCCTAGTTCTGAAGAAGACGAATTCTCTTTTTTCTCCACTGAGAGTAGTGAAGTAACTGTTTCAGATGTTGGTCTGCCCCTTCTTCACTATCACGATCTTTTCTCAAAGAAAAACTTAACGATCTGACTAGAGATTTCAAATTTGACAAAGAATCTTCTGAAATATTAGCTTCAAGACTAAAAAAATACTTCAGCCTGCAACTTTCATAACCTTCTATAGAAAACGTCACATTGGATTCTTGCTATATTTCACTCAGAAAAACGACGGTGTTTATTGTTGCCGACCTCTGGAACAGCTGGTGTCGAGCAGTATTATTGGTGCCCGTTTATAGACAGTTCCAAAAGAAGTTCAAAATGTGTTCTTCAAAATGGCAACTTATATGGTTTAGTTCCTTTTGGCCATTCAACGACCCGCTTAGAAAAATTTGATGAATTCAAATCTGTTCTGCAAAAGATTTCATACAGAAAGCAACAATGGATCATATGTCAATTTGAAAATGGTTGGGTTTCTCCTTAGCCTACAAAGTGTAACATGATCGTCTTGAGGGAGCGAACTGTCCCCTCTATTTGGAGAAGTTAAGGCTCCCCCCTGGGACTTGAGGAAGACCGGGTAAATATGCTAAGATTGTCTAATTGAATCCCGGACAACGGCAGGTATCAAAATACTTGAATAAAAAAAGATATATTTTATTGTTGAACGAGATTTGTACTGTTTTACCTGGGGAAACACTCGTTCAGACTAGTTTTCTGAATGATAGGTTTTGACCTTGGGGTTGTGTGAACGGGATTCCATTTTTGGTCTCAGATTTCAAAACTGGTAATATTGAGGAAGTGAACAGACGCAAATGTATCTGGGGGTTCCCCAGATACGTGACAGGCTTTGATTTGTTTAGCAGATCGCCAGACCCCAACCCGTGATCTTACTATAAAAAGCCAATAACCGCTCGAATCAGACAGATTTTGCAACGAAATCTCGTGAAGAAAGAAGCTCCTAACGCCTGGCGACCCCTTCGCCGCCATCCTGATCAGCATCCAGTGACAAAGAAGAGAGATTTGTGAAATTTGAAATGTTTTAGTTACTGAACGCTGTACATATGTAAAAAATCTGTAACTTTTGTGAAATTAACTTTTAGTAGATAGAAACCCTGATATTGTCTGTCTTTCTTCCCGGCACATGCAAAGCTTGTTTTTGATTTTCAGCAGAATTCAACACAGAGGCGTTGAGAATCCCTGCGGAGATCTCCCGGTAGACTTGACATCACGAGCTAGTTTCCGAAGAAATTAGAGGTCATTTGCTTGACCTGAGCACGGGAGCTCTGCCCACAATGTAGCCACACGACATTTCCTTGTTTCTTTAGTTTGTAGCATAGCAGGACAAGAGCAGAGCATTGAATGAATAAAAATGGCATGTTCACAGTTAACGGATACTTGGCTCCCTCATGATTCTGGCTTCTCCTTTGTGTTCCTCCTCTTTACATAACGCTTGGTATCAGGAAACTGTTTGTGAAGCTCTTGAGAAAGATGCCGGCTGTTTCAAATATATTTGCATCAGCATTCCCAGGCTTAACAATAGAGAAATTAAAAGATGGAATTATTATGGACTACAGATTCGAATTTGAATGATTGACGCAAATGTCTTAAAATTTCTGAATTCTTCAGGATTGAGTGCCTGCACGGCGTTAACGAATGTAGTAAAATTCTTCTTCGGAAAAATAAAGACTACAAGAATCTTGTTGAAACATTACTCATGTCTCCATCAACTGGATTCAAATATTAGCATCCAGTTAAATTTTTTGCCCAGCCATCTTGCCTAGATGATGTGAACCACAAACAAGGGAATGATGCAAGAGCCTTCCATTCTAGAAAATCAGTAAAACGTCAATTTATCGATGATGTCTATGCTTCTTTTACAACTTTAAGTTTTAATTGTGAATATTTTGGTGTGATTGCAACAATATATGCCTTAAAATTACATAAAAGTATTGTTTCTTGCATTTGACGGTCTTAATTGCATCTATCAGCTTCTTACCTGGGAGGGGTACCACATACGTAAAAACTAGAACATAATAAAAAGTGACAGTATTTCTGGAATCAGTGTTCTCAAATTAGATATAAACAGGTGAAACATCTTAGACACCATGACATTTTTTGTTGGCCAGTGTTATTTATTAATGTATTTCTTTTATACATACATTATTGGTTAGGTACATTGCATTCGTGTTTCTGCTGCAATCTATTTCAAGAAATAGTGTGCTTAGACCAGATTTCATTCTTATAAAACCAAATTTTGAATAGCCCATATTTTATATAAAGTTTTTCATTGTAACACATCAGAATCTCGGAAATCAAATGGAGAACAAAATGGATTTTATAGAAATAGGCTTTAATGGAAAAATAGAAGTAGGACAGGCTGCTTAACATCTGAGAGGCCGACATTCTTGTGCTATATTCCAGGTTTTATTATTGTATTTCATCATTTTAAGCCAAGATGCTTATTTATGCTTATAGTGGCGATTTTGAAGCGGTCAGCATCAATTTTAACCATTTTCTGGACCATTTACCCATATGTTCACTTTATGACCGTTATTGTTAATGTACTTCCTATTTTTCTGCCATCATCCCATTCCCAAATAAACACACATATGATATATATCGAAATAATGCATACATGTAC
Source organism: Euprymna scolopes (assembly GCF_053919585.1). Classification (NCBI taxonomy): domain Eukaryota; kingdom Metazoa; phylum Mollusca; class Cephalopoda; order Sepiida; family Sepiolidae; genus Euprymna; species Euprymna scolopes. The sequence goes on from NC_136490.1 coordinate 2,667,465, forward strand.
AACACACGTAAATATACATATACTTATATATATATATATACCCATACACACACAAACACACACACAAACACACACACACATATATATACATTTTCATATACATACACACACATTCACACACACACACACACACACACACACACACACACACACACACACACACACATATATATATATATATATATATATATATATAAGCGTATACTTACATATACATATGCGGAACCCCAAATATCCCTTTCCATCAAACACAACTATATACCCTCTTAGAAATCCCAACAAAAACCGAACAGCCAGCCTTGGTGCACCTCTGAATGTGATTTCGACATAGCTCATGGGAACTAATTCAGTTGTTTTAATAGATGATTTTAAACATTTGAAGTCGCATTTAGAACTGTTGGCAATTACTGCAAAATTGTGATAAAAACACGCGGGAGTGTCTTATGCTCAGTCCATGAAATTCATAATAGAACAGAGCCTTGGATCTCATTCAGTTATACGAATAACAAACAAGGTCCTTGCTGGAGTCGCACCCCAACAAATTCTGACGATGGACTATTCATGACGTCATTTTCATTAAGAAGGTTCGCTTTCAGTCAGCTTGACCAAAAACTCAAAAAGAGAGAGTCGTAACATTATTTGTCCTTCAGTTGAGCGGAGTTTCAACTCAGCTAACATGCTTGTCTGTATTTCTCTTAATTCATTTCACTTATTTATTTTATTGTTTCCGAGTATTTTCGTTATTCCTCCAACATTTACCCCACAACAGTCTCTTAATAGACTTTTAATGAGAACATTTTCAAACTACGACCATATTTCTTTTCCTCGTTGTGTTGACATAGTTATAAGATCCGTGAATAAAGGAACATGTCCAGTTAAACTGGAAGTCTTTTTGATTAGTTTGGAATTACGTCGGTTTTAAAGCGTTTAATGAATAAGTAGCCTCGATATCTCGAAGATTTAGTGCAACAATTTCCGACTGAGAAGGTCAATACAACACGATTCTATGCACACACAACATCAGAGTTTCGCAATCAGTGTTCCCTGGATAGTAATTTCCGCCAAATATCTCAAAGCCATGTCAAGAGAATTAAGATGAGCTAATGCCTTGGGGACTATATTTCATGTCAACATTACTTAACAACATTACTTAACAACATTACTTAACAACATTACTTAACAACATTGCTTAACATTACTTAACATGCACAACATTACGATGGACGTTCCAAACTAATGCCTCCTAATTTTTGTAAAACTCCACCTGAATGGATGAGAGCGGGTTGCAAATTGCATTATTATTATGACTGAACTCATGCATTCATGGCCTGAAGTTTCGTCTCTTTGTTAAACATATTTGTAACATAGCGTGGACGGTTATATGCAGATACCGAGCCGTGAACGAAATGACGTCACCATAGAAAAAGAAGACTGAAAAAAAGTAAATCACGTCCGAGAAAAAAGTCACGTTAGAGAAGATGATGATGTTTGATAGCACGTTCAAGAAGACGATCATGTGGACGACGTAAGAAGAAGTAATGCATGGCGGGAGAATACGGAAATAAATATCGTTGTTACAAGAAAAAGTGAGTGAACTATTACTGGTCTTTTGTCTATTTTGCGACTGAATCTACAACGTGGTGGCCCCGTGTGTAATTATGTACTAAGTTACACATTTACAGTGTGAGATTCTAAGAAATCAAAAACTGTCGTGGAGGTTCGTCAGAAGCAGAGATTCGTCATTGAATTCCTGGCAAATATACATTCATTCTGTGACACAAAAGTAGCTCTTTTCAGTGGTATCTCTGGAATGCATTTTTGACTTTCAATATTGCTAAACATGCACAGCATGAAGAGACTTTATTTTTGGAAGGAGTTCGTATATACCATATTTTCTTTATTACATTGTTGTAATATAGCCATAGTCTCATCTAAGCTATTATGCTACAAAAATCTAATATATAAAAGGCTATATGTCTCTCTGTCTGTCTCTATATTTTCAAACTCTATCACTTCCGAAACTAAAAGTCGCAGAGCGGCGTTAGGGGCCTAAAATGGTCGGATTTTTATGGGCCGTTCTCCATGGGTCTTTAACAGGATAACATTGTTTTAGGAGGTGACAAAGGATTAAAATGAAAAAAAAAGACCCTTATAAATTTTTTACACTCACCTTTGTTTATTTTTTAATTTTTTTTTATTTGTAATCAGTTTCTATGCATTGTTACGTTGTTACAGTGGTAACATCACCAACTTTAAATGCTACAGCTTTCGGTTTCGATTCTAGCTGATGGCACCTAAATCCAGTTTTTACTTTCAAAATCACGGCTATAATAGTATGTACGAAATCTGAACGCATAAAAATATCATATTTATACGTATTTCACGACACGCTAATATTTTATATGCAGTTCCCCCCCCCCCCCCGACACGCTAATATTTTATATGCAAAGATCCCCCTCCCCCACATGCTAATATTTTATATGGAAAGCCCCCCCCCCTCCGACACGTTAATATTTCATATGCCAAGCACCCCCCCGACACGCTAATATTTTATATGCAAAGTTCCCCCCCCGACACGCTAATATTTTATATGCAACCCCCCCGACACGCTAATATTTTATATGCAAAGTTTCCCCCCCCCCCCGACACGCTAATATTTTATATGCAATCCCCCCGACACGCTAATATTTTATATACAAAGTTTCCCCCCCCCCGACACGCTAATATTTTATATACAAAGTTTCCCCCCCCCCGACACGCTAATATTTTATATGCAGTTCCCCCCCCCCCCGACACGCTAATATTTTATATGCAAAGATCCCCCTCCCCCACATGCTAATATTTTATATGGAAAGCCCCCCCCTCCGACACGTTAATATTTCATATGCCAAGCACCCCCCCCGACACGCTAATATTTTATATGCAAAGTTCCCCCCCCGACACGCTAATATTTTATATGCAACCCCCCCGACACGCTAATATTTTATATGCAAAGTTTCCCCCCCCCCCCCGACACGCTAATATTTTATATGCAATCCCTCCGACACGCTAATATTTTATATGCAAAGTTCCCCCCCCCCCCGACACGCTAATATTTTATATGCAAAGTTCCCCCCCCCCCGACACGCTAATATTTTATATGCAAAGTTTCCCCCCCCCCCGACACGCTAATATTTTATATGCAATCCCCCCGACACGCTAATATTTTATATGCAAAGTTCCCCCCCCGACACGCTAATATTTTATATACAAAGTTTCCCCCCCCCCGACACGCTAATATTTTATATGGAAAGAATGTGAGACAGAGAAGCATATTTCACTTTATCAAATGATTTTGGATGTTTCATAACCTGGGTTTTTCTTATGTCCTTCTAACATTGCTACTAATCGTACATCAATAACAAACGACATTTATTTCGCTCTGATCACGTGTAGTTTATAGCTACATTTTATTGGTTTAATTACCTTGAAATCTCGGTTCTCGTTTGTAACAATTTAATTCTTTTTACAACAATAAAAATTTTCAGTCTTCTTACCGTAAATATGTTTTCTTTATAAATATTCTTGAATTCAATAATCAGATGTAGTTTTGTAAAATATATTTATTTAAATTTTTACTCTTTTACTAAACGAGACGAAATTAGTTGATTCGGTAACAATTCATTTTAAAAAGGGTAAATTCCGTCGTGTGATGTATGTGGAAGGGGATAACCTGCTACGAACAAAACGATGGAACTTATTATTATATAGATGATGATAATAATCTTTCTCTACGTGTATATGGACAGAAATAATGTTTACGCAAATTGATGGCGGATAACTTTAGATTGAAAGAAAGCACTCGAACCAAGTGCTTCGCTATTATTCGTACACTTTCGATGGATAAAAGCCGAGGAAGGATAAAAAATATAATCCAGAACAATTTAGCAAAAATAGCGGCAATAACTGGATGAATTGGTTTTTCAAGAAAGACTTCTATTAAGAATAAAAAAGGCACTCTCCAAAACTTTCACTCGCGATATCGACTATGATAAAATTGTTTTCGTTTATTTTTCTTTGTTTTCAAGTGTTTTGTTTTCGTCTGCATTTCTTTGGCGCATAAGTTTGTATGTGGGTGTTTCTCTTTGTTGTTCACTATCCGCCATCTTTCTATAATCATCTATAAGATTTAAATAGATTGCGATTTTCGTCTTGTCCGTTTGACTTTTCCCCGCTGTGTCGCAAAATACGAAACTAATACCAGCCCGAAACGGTGTTCCAGCTGTGATTTACACCTTTGCCATTCATCATCCAAGGACTTGTCGGTCGGATAAAAAAGGGATAAATCAATATATTTCTTTTTCAGTGAATGTGAAACTGAGAGGCACGCCACGGCTCAGTCTGTACACGAAGCAAATAAAGAACGGCGGAATAACAATGATGGGAAATCAGTGTTTTACAGAGTTACCTGCCTTGCAAGATTTTCCAAAGAAATTATAAATTACATTAACTTATATATAAACTTTCCAGAATCCTCACCGAGAACAGTTTTTTTTAAATTTTTAAACCCACGTTAAACGAGTATATACTGGACACATACTATTGAATAATAACAAAAATCGCATTGAAATGATGAAATGTTTATACAAAAAAGCATGGAAACATAAACGTTTTCATAAAATTTTAAATATTTCAAAGTTATATTTGCAAATTATGTATGTTTCTGTCAAAAGGTAAGGCACAAGGTCGTATGTCGTTTCGAGAAGCCAGTGCACTATTGTAAGTGAATTCTGCCTTACAAAAAATACTGAACATTTCTATCGACATCTTAAGTAGAGGGAATCCAGACGATTAGAAATAAAAAATGCCTTTTTTCTGTGAAAGGGTAAACCATGGGAGTGTTTATCTTCCTCGGACTCAACAGAACAATATCTTAGTCCGATAATTACAAAGCAACTGTCGCAAAATACGAAACTAATACAAATCCTAAACGCCGTTCATACTGTGATTTACGCTTTTGCCATTCATCATCTGATCACTTGTCCGTAGGATGAAAAAAGAAAATAAATTAAGATATTTGTTTTTTTTTCAGCGGATGTGAAACTGTTATGATATACCACGGCTCAGTTTTTACACTAAATCATGCAGAAGTTAAGAATCGCAAGGATATGAATTTAATAGTTTATAGAGTTACATTCATTGCGTGTTTATTTTCCAAGGAATTTTACATGACATATAATCTCTAATTATGAACTATTTGGAATTACAAATGGAAATTTCAAAGAACAATCAACCATAAAACCAAAAATAGGGAAATGAAAAGCGATGAGAGTGTAATATTACTTCAGATCAAAGCGAAAACTTAGGCCAATAAACAACGCCCACGTTTAATTAATACCAATGCCTTCTCGCTACTACAGCATAACCACATGAGATCGTGCTTCCCTCCTTTTTCTTCAACTCCCCATCCTACTCCCTTCCTTCACCACACCTTTCTCCAAAACACCTACGGCTCACATTCATACACTGCACCTCGTTCCAAAGCTTAACAACACCCGAATGTCTTATGATAACGGATGTAATTTTGATTCTTTTCCATATCAATGATTTTCTGGTCTGATGAAGTAGTCTCCTTGAACTAGAACTCCACTAACATATGTATGGACATATGTAACGAAGAATGTTTCTATAATAATCATACCATATATATATATATATGTATATATATATATATACATATTTAGATAGATAGAAAGATAGATAGTAATGTTAAGGAATTATACACGAACATAGAATCTTCCGTATTTCATCTGCGTAGATATTCTTAAGGTCATATATATATATATATATATATATATATATATATATATATATATATATATATATATATATGTGTGTGTGTGTGTGTGTGTGTGAAAAATATGTTCATTCACATACTTTTTTAATAGATCAACTTTTGTAAGAAAGAAACTCGATGAATGCTATGTTTAAACAAAACATCACATATAAATAGACAGTATAAATTTGAATGCTATTGACGATAAAATTACTGATATTTTTTATAATTTAAGTATTCGTTATATTTTTGATGCACTGTTTTTTCCATAGACAAACAATCGAAATGAATATGATAATTCTGCTCAACACGCCAAGATAAATATATTATAAAAACAATCGAGCAACTTGGATTGATATATCTTTCTGGAGAAAAACGTACGGACAATAATCGTTTATTTATAAAACAAAGCAAAGATAAGCATATATTCTCCAAGTAAAAATGCACAAATAATAATACATTGGTCAAATGAATAAAATGATTACAGAAATATATAAATAATAATTATATAATATATTCAATTGTATTCGATAAAAAATTATATAATATATGCAATTGTTTTTTAAATAAAAATTATATGATATATGCAATTGTGTTAAATAAAAAATTAATAATATATACAATTGTGTTAAATAAAAAATTATATAATATATGCAATTGTGTTTTAAATAAAAATTTTATGATATATACAATTGTGTTAAATAAAAAAATATATATAATATATGCAATTGTGTTAAATAAAAAATTATATAATATATGCAATTGTGTTTTCAATAAAAAAATATATAATATATGCAATTGTATTAAATAAACAATTATATAATATATGCAATTGTGTGAAATAAAAAAATATATAATATATGCAATTGTGTTTTAAATAAAAAAGTATATAATATATGCAATTGTGTCTTTAATAAAAAAAGTACATAATATCTGCAATGGCATTTAATAAAAAATATATAATATATGCAATTGTGTTTTTAATAAAAAATTATATAATACATGGAATTCTGTTTTAAATAAAAAAATATATAATATATGTAATTGTGTTTTAAATAAAAAGTATATATTATATGCAGTTGTGTTTAATAAATAATTATATAATATATGCAATTGTGTTTTTCATAAAAATTATATAATTTATGCGATGGTATTAAATAAAAAAGTATATAATACATGCAATGGTATTAAATAAAAAAGTATATAATATATGCAATTGTGTTTTAAATAAAAAATTATATAATATATGAAATTTTGTTTTAAATAAAAATTACATAAAGTATGCAATTGTGTTTTAAAAAAAATTACATAATATATTCACTTGTGTTTTAAATAAAAAAGTATATAATATATTCAATTGTGTTTTAAATAAAAGTTATGTAATAAATGCAATTGTGTTTTTAATAAAAATTACATAATACATGCAATTTTGTTTTAAATAAAAATTATATAATATATGCAATTGTGTTTTAAATAAAAAGTATATAATATATTCAATTGTGTTTTAATAAACAAGTATATAATATATGCAATTGTGTTTTTAATTAAAAAATTATATAATGTATGCAATTGTGTTAAATAAAAGTATATGATATAATAGATGCAATGGTATTAAATAGAAATATATGTAATATATGCAATTGTGTTTTAAATAAAATTATATAATATATGCAATTGTGGTAAATAAAAAATATATAATATATGCAATTGTGTTTTTCATAAAAATTATATAATTTATGCAATGGTATTGTATAAAAAAATTATATAATATATGCAATTGTGTTAAACAAAAATATATAATATATGCAATTGTGTTAAATACAAAATTATATAATATATGCAATTGTGTTTTAAATAAAAAAGTATAAAATATATGCAATTGTGTTTTAAATAAAAAATTATATAATATATGCAATTGTGTTTTTAATAAAAAATATATAATATATGCAATTATGTTTTTAATAAAAATTATATAATATATTCAATTGTGTTAAATAAAAATAATATGATATAATATATGCGATTGTATTAAATAAAAAGTATATAATATATGCAATTGTGTTTTAAATAAAAAAGTATATAATATATGCAATTGTGTTTCAAATAAAAAAATATATTATATGCAATTGTGTTTTAATAAAAAATTATATAATGTACGCAATTGTGCTAAATAAAAAGTAAATTATATCATATATGCAATTGTCTATCAAATAAAAAGTATATGATATAATTTATGCAATATTTTGTTAAATAAGAAGTTATATAATAGATGCAATTGTGTGTTAAATAAAAATATATAATAGATGCAATTGTGTGTTAAATAAAAATATATAATAGATGCAATTGTGTTTTTAATAAAAATTATATAATATATGCAATTGTGTTAAATAAAAATGATATGATATTATGTAAACAATCGTGCTAAATAAAAAATAAATTATATAATATGCAATTGTCTATTAAGTATAAAGTATATGATACAATGTATGTCATTGTGTGTTAAATAAAAAAATTATATAATAGATGCAATTGCGTTTTAAATAAAGAATACATTATATATTATATGCAAATGTGTGTTATATAAAATACATTTCTAATACATGCAATTGTGCATTAAATAAAAAAGAAATGTTTTAATAGATGCAATTGCGTGTAAAATAAAAAGTAAATAACATAATATATACAATTATATGTAAAATAAACATAAATAACTTAGAAATACACATTTCGAACACACAATGATATAAAGCATGCTATATATATATAAAAACACATGTAAAGAATTCTATAAAAATCATCGATGTGTATAAAAACATTACCCTCGTTCTTAAGGATAAACAAAAAATATAGTCAAGTTTATAAGAGAATGGCGCATTAATAACATACAATTGAAATTAAAATAGTATATATTCGTCGAACAAATAAATGCACACTGAGTAAATCCAAGACATAGACCTTTTTTATATTTATTCTATTCTTTAACCAGTAATTTTTATTATTTATTGCCCATTTTTGGGAATCTTTTAACATTTTCTCTTAGTTAAGTATATTGGTACTTTTATATATGCTCAGAAGTATCAAAAATATTTAAATTTGCAGCAGTAGCTATGATTTTCATCAAAGAAGCAAGCAGCTACGCGTTTATACTTTGTATGGCTGTACAAACGATGGCTAAGTAATCAACACTCACCTCGGAAACATACATATGTCTGTCTGCTCTGCGGGATGAGAAGAAAGAAAAATCAAAAAGGTCCAAGATGCGTCCGTAATCTTTTAAAGCCCTCAATCTCGCACAGTTCTCGCATGGTTACATGACACATCTGTTAATATGGTATGGCCGATAAAAGCATATCGCTTGGAGGAGTTGGAGAATGTAATGAAATTTGCGTCCCGTTAAACCTTTGCTTTTTTGTTTGCCCCATTTTCCAACATTTGTTGTTCAGTCAAATGGTGTTAGGAGATAAGACTATGACTAAATCGAAATTCTATTTGAAGCTGATACTCGAATTTGACGTGTCAACGTCTGTTGTGTACTGGGCCGAGACGATCGAGTTGATGTGCAACCTTTGTGAAGTAAAGGGAGTACACGCGTTGATTCCCTTAAGATTGGCTAGAGGCGCCTTGAGTGTATATCAACAAGTTAATGCTGCTGAGAAGACTGACTTGATGGCAATTCAAAATGCACTAGACAAGGCATTTGCTATGGATCCGTGTACAGCTTATGAGAATTTCGCTTCGAGGAGACTCATTCCATGGAAAACTGTGTTTTGTAATTTGCAGAGCTGAAAAAACTTGCAATACTGTTTTGTGGTGGAGTATCGGAACGGACATATGTGTATGCGTTTGTGGGCGGCCTTCCAGAAAGCAACTGCTGAAAGCCTCCACTAGCGTTTCAGCAATGCCTATGGAACACTTGTTGGACTGCCCTCGAGTCATTATCAGAGATGAGGTTCTAGGAGAAACAGTTGTGATCGCAGCGCAGGCAGACTAGAATGGTACAAGGGCACTCATCGTCTGAGCCCCCATGACAAATGGGAGATATTTCCGCTGCAGCTAGCGAGGTCATTTCGTGAATAGTTGCACTGACAGGGGGCGGAGAATTGCGCGATGTGTCCGATGCGGCGGTATTAGACACTTAGCTCCTAACTGTGCGGGAAACGTGTCAGGGGCAGGATACCAGCGCTTTACTGCTCCCCAGACAAGATGTGAGTGAGGCGCAACCAAGAATGACAAGAATTACTATATACGTGCCCTGTTCAGCTCTCATTCACTCAGGATTCTCACATACCATAGTGAATACCAGACTGTGTCGCACTTGGAATAAGAAGAACATCAAAGTAACTGCAATAGGCGTCGAGATGCAAGCATGCTGCGGATCTGGAACTGTACAGATCTATACGAACTCAGCAGGGGGTTCCATTTATTGCTAGAATATGATGCCATCAAGACGCTGGGGGAGTTCTCATTGAACGAGACGGGAGTCTGCGCTTTTTTGGTAGCCCCCGTGGGTGCTGCCGTCCACATCGATAAGCCTTATTTTCAAAGTGGATAACGACTATCGTTAGAAATAAAGTGGGCTGAAGGAAGGGCGCCAACCAAACTTAAGAATGGCGTCGCGGAGTACCCTATACCTTACGAGACTCGTGATGAATACGAGCAAGAGCTTGAGGTGTGGGTCTGAGATGGATGCTTGATCCCCTACCCCAACAGCATAATACGTTGAAAGTGATACCAGTGCCAGACTATCGTGAACTCAACAAGCATATTGAGGCTTACACTGCTGATGCTGATGTGTGCGCCAGAAATGTTCCAATGTGCCAATATTAGATTTGCGGAAGGATTATTTGGAGGTGTCAGTGGATGAGATGAGGCCGTTCCAGACCGTGTTGTTCTGGGGTCGGAGGTATTGCTTGACACGACTCGGCTTTCGTATGAATCTGGCGCCAGTGATCATGAAGACTAGTGTGAATGTGGTACTGTCCCATGAAAACACAATTGAGGACGCAACATCAGCCTACATTGACGATCTGTACGTCAATGAGGATGCACAGTCTGCATCACGTGTCAGAGAAATCTAGCTCAGTTTGGTCCGAAGTGCAAGGATCCTGAATGGAGCACGCATATTGGGGTTGGGTATCTGGTAGGAAGGAGACACCCTATGATGGAAGCGTGGCAGTGCGGTTCCAGGCATCCCTGGCGTTATTACACGGCCGGCTGCTTTTCTTGTGTGGGAAGCTTGTTGGTCACTTACCAGCTTTTGGTTGGTTCCGTGCGGCTGTAGGTGTTAGAAAACGTAGATTGAATTTGGTGACCTCAGGTTGGATTAATGTACCTGATCATGCTCTCCTAACTCTAATGATAACGGAAATTCTGGAGAGATTAAATAAAAATTACCCTGCTCGTAGGGAGTGGTGCGTCGATGGTGACGACGTTAATGTGTGGGTTGATGCCAGTTCATTTACGCTGGAAGTCTCATTAGGGCAAATAGGAAACGTGTTTTAAGACGCATGTTGGCTGTGACCTGTAGTGATGCTAAGCACATCAACCCGGCGTAGTTGGACGCTGTTGTAAAATGCATAAATCTGGCACTGCAAATTTCACCTGTACACAGATTCTCTCTGTATCTACTATTGGGCGTCTTACACACTTTCAGGACGAGCAAGAACCCGTAATAAAGCGGCCAGTGAAATGTTGATCCAGCACTGACTAGACACGCTGAAGAGTCTGGTCTCTGAGTACGGGCTCTCAATGAGTGTAATGTTCGTAGCATAACACTGTCATTAGTTGACCAATTAACCTGTGTTAAATTGTATTTAAATGGTATGATCCTGTGCAGTTGCAATTGGCGCGATGATCCCATGTCAAATAAAGCAGATTTATGCAAAGAGCGGACATCCAGGTATCAAGTGGACCCTGTATTTTGTGAGGCGCGTGTATCCTGCAGTGACAAGAGCAGATATTAGGCAGATCGTTAAGCACTGTAAGGCATGCCCATCTGTTGATCCTTCACCAGAGCACTGGCAGAAAGGGGGATTGGAAGTTAAGGACGTATGGCAACGACGAGTTAAGGACGTATGGATATCACCCACTACAGTAGGACGCCCCTTTTAACTCTAATTGATTGTGGACCTACGCGTTGTGCGGTGTAGCAACACATAACCCGCCCAGATTCGACAAATGTTATTCACCACTTATCGCCCATCTTTCCTTAGCGAGGTTCACTGAAAGAGGTCTTGACAACGATGCCGCTTTTTTGCAGCCAACAGGTCCGGCAATTGTAAGATGAATGGTGCACCCGACTACGATTGCGATGTGCTCATGTGCAATCATGGAATAGCATTGCTGAAAGGAGGCATCGCAGCATTGAGAGAATTGCTGTTAGAGAGCAATGTACGATTACAGAGGCCACGTATTGGTATAACATCACGCCAAAGGATTTGAAGTCACCTGCAACAACGCCTGCCAATGCTATCCACTTACTATGTCAGGGTAAAGGGAATTGCCACTACACAGCCAATCGACGGGGGAAACACACAACAGATATGGAATAAGGCATCCAGTCTGGGTGAGATCCTCCAAGTTCAAACGAGGGCGAATAGCTGCGGTGATCAGCCAGCAGTCGGTGCTACTTGATGGAACCCTACCTCATGTACGCGACCTTCGCCCAGCTGTCGAGATACATCACACAACTACAGAGGAAAACGACGACTCATCTAGTGATTAACTGCTAACAAAAGCGATCAGTGAACACCCTTCGCGAGAGAGTATTGGCTAAAGTTTGTCTGATGAGGCAGAATCATATCCAGAACCGAAACCAGAACCAGAACCAGAGATAATGAATGTGCCGCGTCAAAGAAGTGAGCAGAATAAAAGACCAATCTCGCAATGCACTCTGTGCGATCATGAGATCGGAGGGGTGAAGTTTACCAAAGAAACAAACGCGTTTGTGCTTTGTGTGGCTGTACAAACGATAGCTAAATAATTAACACTCACCTCGAAAACGTACTTATGTCTGTCTGTCCTGCGGGATGAGAAGAAAGAAAAATCAAAAAGATCCAAGATGGCGTCCGTAATCTTTTAAAGCCCTCGATCTCGCACAGTTCTCGCATGGTCACATGACATATCTGTTAATGCGGTATGCCCGGATATGATAAAAGCATATCGCTTGGAGGAGTTGGAGAAGCGTTCAGACCTGCGTACCATGAACAGTGCTCTGCGTCTTATCAGGCTTTTTGATACAACCCGTGTAATGAAATTTGTTTTGCGTCTCGTTAGACTTTTTCTTTTTTGTTTTACCACTGTAGCAACTTACTAGGTTAAATATATTTTGTTTAAGAGCTCAATACTGATTAGCGCAAGCGTAAAACTTACCTTCCAGCTAAATCAATCAGACACTATCTCTCAAACGAGCTGTGCACGTGACTAAATAAAAATAAACACGTTAAACTCAGACATCTTGATATCTTTTTTCCCAGTCCGGATTGACAAAATATATCTATCTTAGGAACAGCGGAACCCACTCTGGCTTGTTTGCCCTGATCGCCGAGGAGACAAAGAAGCCATCGCTACTTAACGAACACACAGACAAACGACCTTTAAGTCTTTAAGTCATTTTACATTTTAAAAATTAAATAACTTTATTTCTATTAATATATTTTAATTTCTCTTTTCAGAATTATAAAATAGAATTTTTAAAAAATGTTTGTATGGATAAGTTTACAACAGAACAACTAGTGAAAATAATTGAATTTTACTTTGAAAATGGACGGTCAATTGTTGCTAAGAATATATTTTATTAACCATTTCAATGTTCCACATCTTCCTAGTCGGCCTTCAATAATGAATTTAATGAAGAATTTTCAAGAGCAGAGCTCTGTACATGATAGGTCTAGACATTGACGAATCGTTCAGTACGTACAATTAAAAATACTGCGGATTTGAAGTGTAGCATTGAAGAGAATCCAACTACATCCACTCGAAGGCGTTTTCAAGTACTTGCCATCTTACGGAGTTCTCTACAACGCATTCAAAGAGACTTGTACATGCATCCTTACAAGATTCTAAAACTCCAAGCAATGGCAATGAGTTTATCTACAAGTTGATCATGGGAGAGCCAGCTCATTTCCAACTAAATGGGGTTGTCAATAAGCAGAATTACAGATTTTGAAGCATAAAAATACACACCAAGTTCATAAAAGTCCAATGAATCCAGTTAAATTGCATGGAGTAACCTCGGAAAAGGTTATTGGATCTACTTTGAAGATGTGATGAAAAATGATGTAACTGTAACTGCTGAGAGATATAGAAATAAGGTAATAAATTGTGTTTAGCCTCAGCAAACATACGAGGATAGTGATGACAATCAAATAAAGCAACTGCACATATAGCTAGAGACATAATGCAGTTCACCTGATGTGACACCATTATATTTTTGGCTTTGCGGACATCTTAAAGACAAAGTGCATACAAATAACCCTCGAACCATCCAAGAACTTAAGGCAAATATACGACAGGAAATTCTTTCTCTGCAACCTCTGATGTAAAGAACTGTCATAGAGAATAGCATAGAAAGAGTTCGACTTTACGAAGCCGGGAATGGAGATAATAAATATAGAATATCTTTCATAATTAAGTCAGAAAAAGTTTCTCCACTCTAACCTGTGTAATAAAAAAGAATTAATTAAGTACAGTCATTTAAAAAAAAGGTTGTTCAATTTTCAAACTGAAAAGTGACTTATGGACCATCCTGTAATAAAAAGTTAAGAAAAAAGAAATAATATATATATATATATATATATATATATATATATATATATATATATATATATATATACTTTAAGTGAAACAATTTGTATAATTGAGCCGAGAACTTTCCATTAGGGTGTTAGGGTTATTATGCAATATATAGCCCTTAGTTATTGAACTCTTACATCTTTTATATTTCAGCTGAAGACTTCCCCGTTTACAAGGAATCTAAACTATTCAAGAATATTCTATTTTTTTATTGCTGTCATCCTCTATTCGTAAACACATAAAATGTTTTGTGAATTTATGCCCCTGAACTATTTATTTTGATTTGTTATTTCCTGTAATATGTCTCGTGTCTCCTATTTAATATCGCCAGAAAGCAAAACTCCGAAATGTAATACTCTAAACAAGTAATTACACAAGATGGTAAATTCCCGTATCTTCGCTATAAATAATAACTATACAGAAAAATCGCTAATTGCTACCACACTCATATCCGATTTTTCCAATCTTAGATCTCATTCATTAATTAGCACGTATTAATTTTATTGATTTATGTCTTTGTCAATGCTGTCAATGTTTGTAATTAATGCTTATCAATGCAAGAATATTATAATAATACTAGCAGAGCTTTCCGGCGTTGCCGTGACCATTAAATTAAACTAAAAATGTATTTATTATCAAATGAATCAATTGGATAATATGGTAAATATTATCCTACATTTTTAAGAAGCACTTTGTCCTCTTCCTCCTAATACCAATAGAAAGTAATTATAAATCATATTTAGACGTCCTCCAAAATTGATAATGATCGGTCACTTAATTTTGGTCTGAATTTTATTTAAACAAAAATATAACATTTAATGCTAAAATTTTATCGTTTCTTTATTTAGAATCCCATTCAATTGTATGCCGACGGATCGTGCTAAATGTTTTCGCATTGTTGGACGCATGCTCAACCGGACACAAAAATTCGCATGCGCGAACTATAATGATAACCATTAGCGAAGAGAAATACACGCAGTGAGCGGGAAAGAGAGAGAGAGAGAAAGAGAGAGAGAGAGGGGTGGGAAGAGCAATCTACTGTGGAGACCGTAGAATAATAGACAACAGCAATCCGATAGCTACAAAGCCACTATGAGAGTGATTTGTATCATACGCACACATTCACAGATAACTGTAATGAGCCTGAAATGAGCTTGATGCCGGGCGAAATAATATGTCTCCTAGTGTTTTTAATTTTAGTAACCGTTCGTCTAGATTACAGAATATGAGAATTTTCCGGACTCAGCTAATCAGATGGGCAAACTTTGGCAAGGGAGACTTTATAATTTACGAATGGGAAATTTAAAGATTATGTTAGGTCTATTTTTGTACGAGCCAGTTATGGTCGATGTAATCACAGAATAAGAGGAACGTGTTGAATTCGTCACGATGACAACTAGTATTAACACTAAATATTTGAAAACAAAATTATGGATTCCTTCCTCTAACGATGCTGCAGTTGTGATGGTGTAATGAATTATTTTATTATAACGAATAAATGTGTCTAAAATGGTGGTTTAAAGCTATATAAGATAGTAAATAATAGCCTAGATCTATTGAATTTGTATGTTGCATCTGTTGTTGCAAAACTACGATACTTTGGTCCAAAAGAAAATTTCTGCGACTGTTTTATTAATATAGATACAAATTAATTTATTAATTTGTATTTTGCATATTGCTATTATGAATATATATTCAAATGTTCTCAATAAGAGCTTAGATTTTTTATATAAATAAAATAATATGAGCATTGTAAAAAGAGTCGACGGTGATAAGTGAGAGAAGGGCATAAAATCGTAGCACTCCTGGAGCAAAGCCTGGGTCTCTTCGGACTTGTCTGATACCAGGGGAACAACGCACTCTTTAGCCCAGCCAGATACCCTTTTGTGTTGAATTCTCAATGTGAGGTGGCAGGATGTGTCCCTCACTTGAAACCACACCAAAGACCATAACCGTAACCGTGGCTGGGAACTTTGTTTTCATCATTCATAACGTCCTTGTTATTTGCGCAATACAGCGATGCATTTCGTGGTTATGTCGTCATAACGTAGAGAGTATGGGTTGTACAGCGGCGTCTATTAAATTTTATAAATGTGTGTCTCACGACTTAATACAAAACCAAAAGAAACGCCGTTATAAAGTGTCATATTCCCCTCGTTTACGCAACATTTCTTGTTTGGGCTGTGACTTGCAATGAAAAGTGTGGGTTTTATGACAATCGGCGACTCTCAGCCGAGTCGTTAGACGCCTACGAAGCTCCACGAAGCTCCCAAAGATAAAGTTGCACCAAAAAAGGGTCATGCTGACTGTTCGTTGGTCTTCTCATCCATTACAGCTTTTCGAATGCAGGCGAGACTATTACGTCGAGAAAAGTATTGTCAACAAATGGATGAAATGTATCAGAAACGTCGATAACAACACCCAGCTTTAGTCCCAATTCTCCTCCATGACAATCCCTGAACGCACGTTACTAAAAAAACAATTTTTGTTTAAGCCAAAATATGTTCATCTGAATTTAAAAGTAAAATAACCGCAAGGACTTTCCTGACAACGTGATAGTTGTTATACGACAATAACGGAATTTAAGGTTTCACTAATCTTTAGTGTTCTGTAAGAAGCAAGCAACTTTAATTTGAAAAAAAATGGTTTCTTGGTTACCTGAGTATTCGATTTATGCTTTATCACCGCGAATAATCTCATGTCGGCACAATAAAAATAGAAAAACGCAGTTCTTTAGAATAATACATTTTCTTTTTTTACGTGAAGATAAAGATAATACGATTAGCAATGTTTATTTCTTTTCCAAGTAATTAAATTCATTTTCGCTTCCAGCTCATCTGAAACGAGAATCAACCATTTAGTTCTATTCCTGCCGGCGCTCTCTTATCTTGAAAGACATTGAGGGAGATAGCGGCCTAGATTATTCTATCTGATGACTGGTTCAGTAGTCGCGAAGCAATAATAAACATATCATTAAGATAAAGTTAATATATATATACTAGAAGATATATATATATATATATATATATATATATATATATATATATATATATATATATATATATATATATATATATATATATATATATACTAGAAGATATACCCAGGGTAGCCCGGTATTAAACATACCGTCAAATACTTAAAAAAAAAAAAAATGACGCAAACGGAAATAACTGGAAGATGTGCAGGCGAGTATTACAGTTTTTTTTTAATAAATAGTTCACTTCTTTCTTGTAAGTAGAAAACTATTCGAGCTGAGAATGAAACTAAAATTAAAGAAAATGAGTGAAATTCGATAACCATAAGGCCAGTATTACACGGTCTTTAAGAATTGTTTTCAAACCTAATTATTCTTAACAATATGTGAACGATCCGCGCATGCGCAGCTGTGAAACAGTTGACAAACAAATAAAAATTCAATGATCCCACATACCAATTATTCATGTTGGACACTTTATGAGCACATTTTCCGGATAACACCGATTAAAATTTTTCCTCATGTCTGACTACCCTATATACCTAATTTCAAGCCTGTATTCCAAAGATTCATTGAGTATTTAGATTGAGAAATGTCGTCACATTCTCATTTATATGTATATGTGTGCGTTGGTGTGTTTGATTGTGTTTGTGAGTGTGTCTGTGTATGTGTGTTTGTGTGCGTTTGTATGTGTGTGTTTGTGTGTAAGTGTATTTTTGTGTATGTGTTTGTGCGTTTGTGTGTGTGTGTGTTTGTGTATATGTTTGTTCCAAAAGCCATTCGAGGATAAGACTTAATGCGTGTGAGATGCACAGTCAACCAACATCGTGATGATTAGTAATGATGTTGCAACATTTTTTATTTAAGTAGACAGCTCGACAAGAAAATCTTAACATTTCATTTGAAAACAACAACGTTGTAATTAGCCAAGAAGCAGTCCCACGATATTGTTTTTCAAAGTAAACCGTTCCCAAGAGTAAAAATTATGCTCAAAGACGATTCGTTATGTTTCAGCACATATTAAAGTTCAACCGAGCACGAGCTTACAAAAGAAATAACAATAGAGAAAGACGAGTAATGAAAGAGGTAGTAGGGAGGAAATAATTATTTTCAAACTTATTTGTTTTTATGGAAATCGTTCCAGACAAGACGTGAAGTCACTTGATGTAACAAATTCAAAATAACTTTCCAAAGTCAAAACCTTTTAACAATAACTGTTAGAAATAACTATATTCCGACACAGAAAACATTAATTATCTCCCTCTTATAAGAATTACCGTTCCTGGATTCTGAAGATTAAAGGACAGAATAAAGGAATCAAGAGTTACACGCCAAATGTAAACCCAAGATCCATTTTCTACTTTGATTATTTCCTCATTTATTATACACGGTGGAACGATAAAATTGTTTCCCTAAAGAAAACAACACAACAACTTTATTATAAACTTTTATTGAAAAAGTCAATTCAAGTAACTTGATTATGTAGTACAGCTGACATCTATTCAATGTAGCCACCTTCAGCCTCAATCACCTCATCCACACGAGTCGGGAACTGGGAGCCATGAAGTCTATTTTGTACTCTGTCAAGGCAGGATAGGCTGTTTTTAGCAGCCCCTGCCCAGATATGGCAACAGTATTCCATGCTTGGACGTACTTGGCTTTTATATAGATAGAGAATTGCATCAGTAGTGAGATATCTTCTGGAGCGGTAGAAGGATCCCACCATCTTTCTAGCGACCTTGGCAACAGACTTGATGTACG
This sequence comes from Euprymna scolopes, assembly GCF_053919585.1. Classification (NCBI taxonomy): domain Eukaryota; kingdom Metazoa; phylum Mollusca; class Cephalopoda; order Sepiida; family Sepiolidae; genus Euprymna; species Euprymna scolopes. Next base: position 2,686,811 of record NC_136490.1, read on the forward strand.
TGTTCCATTTCAGATCAGGAGTAAAGGTCAAACCCAGAAGCTTGTCAAAACACGGGGCCTCATCCAGACGAGAGCCATCCATCACAATTGATGCCAGATAGGGATCAGAGCGTTGATGATGTAAGGATAGGAGTTTGGTTTTGGATGCATTAAAGGTAACCAGCCACATCTTCCCCCACTGAACCACGCGCTCGAGATCAGAGAAGAGAGAATCAGAGAGAACTTTGTCATTTACAGCCTTTGATGTGTTGCCGTAGATGGTCGTGTCATCAGCATAGATGTCAACGAATGATTTAAGTATGTGTTTAGGGAGGTCATTGATGTAGATCAGGAAGAGAGTTGGGCCTAGGATTGACCCCTGAGGGACTCCAGCATTTATATTGCAGGCCTCCGATTTTTGTCCATCTACCACTACTCTTATGAGCCTATCAGAGAGAAATGATTTAATGATTGAGAAAACTTTTCCAGTTATACCGTAGCTGGAAATCTTGTGAAGTAGACCCTTATGCCATACCTTGTCGAAGGCCTTTGATATGTCAAGAGCAATTGCCCTAGAAAGGAAGCCTTTGTCAAGGGATTCACTAATCCTGTGAGATATAACCGTCAGCACATCTGCGGTAGATCTTGCAGAGCGGAAACCATATTGTGTGTCACTAAGAAGGTTATTCCTGCTGAGGTGGTTGACTATTTCTCTATTTAATATGGATTCCAGCAACTTACTCATAACACACAGGAGACTTATTGGTCTGTACTGAGAGGGAGATGACTTATCACCTGAATTCTTAAATACAGGGCAAGCTGATGAGGTCTTCCAGGGAGTCGGAAAGCACTTCTCCTTAAAGCAGCGCTTAAACAGTTTCGTAAGCATGGGAGCAAGTTCTGGTTGAAGCTTTTTAACACTATAATTGGGATGCCATCAGGGCCAGTTGCTTTACTGGAATCTAGGCTTTTGATTAGCTTGGCGACCTCATGCACGGATATTTGTATGTTACCTATCTTGTTCTGTGTTATAGGAGGAAATATGGGGAGTTGATGGCATTCGTCGCATAGGGTAGAATTAGCTGCAAAGTTCTTTCCAAATAGTTTGGGCTGGTCTGACGCTGACGAGATGACCTCTGGTCCATTTATAATGGTTGGGATAGAACGCACACTTCTGTTCAGGATCCTATTTGTTATTTGCCAAAACTGGTGGGAACCAAGCCGCTGATCAGCTATCTTGGATTTAACAGACTGGGCATATAGCTCTCTTGCATTTTTTATTACTCTTTTACAGTGGTTGCTGGCAGTTCTGAAAGCAGCGTTAGTCTCAGTGCATCTATTACGTTGGTAGTTATGGAAAAAGTGATTTCTGTGCGCGATAGCAGCAGCACATTCTGGGGAGAACCATGGCTGGCTGTTAGGTTTTTGTTGGAATTTTTTTAGATGGTATGAATTGGTCTATGCCTACAATTAACCATTCGGTCAGGTCTGATACTATAGAGGAGACTTCCTTTTTAAACATGGAGTGCAGAGGTAAATCAGATATGAATGTACGGAAGCTATCCCAGTCAGCCATAGAGTATCGGTATACAGTACGGTGGAGGGGTACGTCTGGGGGCTTCTTACATTTCGTTTTTGTCTTAACTGATACGACGGAGTGGTCGGAGGATCCTAGAGGAGAATGAACGGATATGAACATAGCTCAGGGGAAGTTGAGAGAAAAAGGTCTAGGAGGCTTGCATATTGACCGGGTGTATCGGGCACACAGGTGGGCTCACGAACAATCTGAGTGAGGTCACAAGCAATGGCAAAATCATGACAAAACCTCCCCTCATCATCTGTCTTATTTGAATGGGTCAGCCATTCAACGTTATGGACGTTGAAGTCACCACAGATGTGGATGTTAGCCCAGGAATGTGAAGACAGTATGTGGTCTATTTTCTCAGATATGCTCTTAAAGATAGTAACTCCGCTGTTGTGGGGCCGATAGAGGGCAAATATAAATGCAGTGGTGTTAGTAAGTGCAACCCTGAAGCACATATAGGGTAAATTAGGATCTTCTCTAGAGATATCCCTGCCACACGGGAAGCCATCCTTAATGTAGGCACATATTCCATGCCCATGGCGATCTTGGGTGTCAGAGTTAGATGTTAAGTTAGAGTATCCGTTAATTATGAACTCATCTAGGGAAGTGGTCGGCCCTATTCCAGTTTCACTTAGAAATAATATGTCTGGTTTCGTCTCTTGTAATTGGGTTTCAACCTCTGGAAGGTTGGAACGTAGACCCCTGATGTTGGAGAAGGAGACCTGGTAGTAGGGATCTACGTTGGAAGATGGGGTTCTAGGTTTAATCGGGTTTTTATTCTGGAGATATTTCATGTTGAGGTTTTGGGATTTGGGGAGTACGTCGGCATACTTGGTTAGAGCAGTACAGGGAAAGAAGAGAGAAAAAGACAGGAAATTGTTTTTTTTATCACATTTAGATGAAAATGATTTAAACTACTCGATTAAAAGCCCACTCAAAATAAATAAATACCAAAAATGATTAGATAATAAAAAAGATGGTACCCTCAAGGTAACATTAATATTTGTTTTTTCTGATAACGGTTTTCCAAACTTTGTATCATTTTCGCCGAATCTATTTTGCAATGTGTTGTGGTGGCACACATTCATTTGCATATGTGGATAGTAATTACACATAAATAGGAAGACTCAGTAAGCCTGAGTGTGTGTTCACCAGAAGCCACCGAAGGCCGCCGAGAGCAGATATGTTTCTTCAGCAAAGACTCTCTTATTTGACACCATTATGTAAATATTCTGTAAATATACCGTTTCCTAATACACTTCTATTTGATCTACCTTTGTTTGTTGAGTCGTCACTTTTATTGCGTTCTACGTTACTTGTTACAACCTGCAACCTTAACAGTGACGACAAGGATGAACGTCAAATATAAGTTTGACGAAGAAATGGAAAGAACTTACTAAAAAAAAAAAGTACAACACAACGGTGGACCGTTCTAAGGAATACAAGTTTTGACGAACGAAATAGTCGTAAAAACGGATTTTACGCTAAAGAGAAGTTCGACTCAAGCGGAAAAAATGAACAATTCAGCGAACATTGGAAAAGTGTAAAATATTTTCCTCGCGAAGTACAACACTAAAAGAAAAAAAACGGTTGTTTCCCAAATTCCAAGAACAAAAACTACATTCAGGTTAAAAAAAGTAACCTCGATTAATAGTATTTTATTTACTAAAATACTCGTCGGAAAAAAAGAGACAAACCAAAGCCTTTAATTGCAGTCTCAAAGAAAAAAAAACTCGAACGTGGCAAAAAAAGCGACGGTTTACGCCGTTTCCCGTGGAATCCATCTTTAAAAAAAATAACAAACTGTAAAAGTGAATTTTTGTAAAACGACAAACAGATTCATATTACTAAATTACGAAGAACAGATTAGTATTACTAAATTACAAGGAAGTAACATACGAAGAAAAAAAAGTTCACCAGCGGATTTCCTAAATTGCTGTAAATACCAACTAAAGACTTTTTGGTAAACCAACTTTTTCTCTTTGGTATTTAAAATAAAAAAATACCAGTTAAACTAAAATCAAGGAAAGATTTTTTTTAAAACTAAAGTTGTCACTGTATAACGGATATAAGACAGTAAAACGTCAAGCAAAAAAAAAAAAAAAAAAAAATTAAATGTAGTCCATGCATTTTATTTTTTTCAATTGTGACTTGAGTTGAAAAATCTTTTTTTTTGGAAAGAGTTGTACTTAAGTTCGGCTGTTATTTATTAGGAAATGCCTAAAACGGAAAAGTAAATCGTATTTTGTGGTTTCGGCAAAAGCTTCAGTTCTTATGTTGTGGTTGGATGAGCTTGACTCGCTAGCAACTAAGCTCGAAAATATTATTCGAGCAGCGATATTACTATTGAAAACAGGAACTATGAACAATTTTTTTGTAACACAAGCCATTTTATATGGTACGGATGTTGTGTTGCATGTGAAATTGTACAACTTTTCTTCGTAACTGCATTACTGCTACTGAAGGATAAAAAAAATGGAAGATTTATCTAGAATGTTAATGCAATTTTTGCAGACGCAACAAAAGGCGCAATCCGAGCTAGATGCACGTAGAGAGGAGAAATTATTGAAATGGCAAATGGAACAAAACGAAAGGCAGAAGAAATTACAACTTGAACAAGAAGAAAGGCAGAAGAAATTACAACTTGAACAAGAAGAAAGGCAGAAGAAATTACGAGAAAGGCAAAATGAACGTTTTACTAAAACACTGAAACTATTAAAGACTAATCAGGAAAATGTCGACAGTACTAATTTCTCGCATACAACTATATTTAATAGAATGGACACATTTAATTATGTGCCGGAGGAAGAAAAGACTTTTGAAGCATACTATACAAGATACGAGGATGTCTTTCAACTGGACTGCAAAAGTTGGCCAAATAGCCAGAAAGTGAGCCTTTTACTCAGGAAGTTGGGTGTAAGAGAACACAGCAAGTTCGTAGATTATATACTATATAAAAAACTACGGAATTAGATTTCATGGAAGCTGTGAAATTACTAAAAGAATTATTTAATCCGAATATATCTCTTTTTCATAAGAGATGGTTGTGTATAAATCTAAGGAAGATGGACAACCACGATTTGACATACGCATCAGTTGTCAATAAAAACTGTGATAATTTTAAGCTAGCGGAACTAAACGTAGAAGATTTCAAATTCCTAACCTTCGCACAAGGGTTAGTCTCCATGAAAAATGCAGAAATACGCAGACGAGTGTTGTCTAAGCTGGAATCTGAGCAAGATTTAACACTTCAGAAATTAGCAGTGGATTGTGAAAGGGCCATTACACTAAAAATGGATTAAAAAAAGATAGAAGAATCCGGAGTGGCATATGTAAGAAAGGTTAGAAAACCATACACACCAACCAAGAACTACACAAATAAAAGCAGTCAAAACGGAACGAGATATTCCAAATATAATAATTATAATCATAGTAAAGAATATAACAAGTCTCTTCCTAGATATAACTGTAAGAGATGCGCAGAAAGACACTGGGAATCGGATTGCCCTTATAAGAAGAAAAAATGCTACATTTGCAAGAAAGTCGGACACAAAAGCGATTGTTGCAGATATAAAGATTTCACCAGAAAGAGAGTACAGCAAATAAAATCCAATGAAAAATTAGACAAAAATCGGCGAAAATACATAAAAGCGGAAATATTTAAAACGCCAATCAAATTACAACTGGATTCAGGATCCGATATTGCTATAATAAACTTGAATACATGGAAAAAGTTGGGTAAACCAACCATGATGAAAAATATAAATCAGCTCGGACGGTAACTGGTGGTGAGATAAAATTTGAAGGAGAAGTTATCCTTCCGATTAAATTGAAAGGGATTACGAAGAAATTAAAAATGTTCGTATTGAAAAATAGCGAAAACCTGTTTGGAATAGATTTAATTGAGAAATTTGGAGGCTGGGATAAGCCAATTAATACATTCTGTAAAAATTAGAATGTACTACTCCAACAACAGAAAATATAAAAGAGGACTTACAAAAATTATTCCCTGATGTATTTATGACTAAATTAGGTCGTAGCAATAAATTTAAGGCCTCGTTTGAACTTAAAGAAAACACCAGCCAAATTTTTAGAAAAAAGCGAAACGTTCCGTTCGCTGGGTTTGAAAAGATTAATAAAGAATTAGACAGATTGGACAAGACAGGAATACTATCAAAAATAGAACATAGCGACTGGGCAGTCCCCACCGTATATGTAAAGAAAAAGAATAAAAAGAAAGTTTAATGAACCATTAATGTTAAATCCCAAGAGAAAAAGATATTGAAATCTGTGCGACTTCAAATCTTGGGCGGAGGGTGTTGTGGTGGCACACATTCATTTGCATATGTGGATAGTAATTACACATAAATAGGAAGACTCAGTTAGTCTGGGGGTGTGTTCACCAGAAGCCACCGAAGGCCGCCGAGAGCAGATATGTTTCTCCAGCAAAGACTCTCTTATTTGACACCATTATGTAAATATCCTGTAAATATACCTTTTCCTAATACACTTCTTATTTGATCTACCTTTGTTTGTTGAGTCGTCACTTTTATTGCGTTCTACGTTACTTGTTTCAACCTGCGAAGTTAACACAATGTAAAGCAATGTTTTTCGCTGATCCCACTTTTTTGTCAAATAACTCCAATTCATTGTCTCGACATTGTTCAACCGGTATCCGATAGTCCTTACATTTCCCTTTTTGTCTGACATGTTTTAGTTGCTTAATGTTTTGTGTTATGACTGATATTTGTTAATAATTATACGCACCCCTTTCCGTTTCACACTCGACACTTTTTCAACAAAATCGAATGTTGTATCTCGAATTCCGGCACAAAACTACACAGTTTCATTATTTCGATACACAAGCGTCATTTAGCTGAAACAATAAAATCAAACTGGTGAGATGACGTAAAGCAACTTAAAAAACAACAACGTTTTTTTGTCATTCCCCCCAAAAGTGTCCTCACGTCCAGTTTGCATCTTTGAAATTCACTAGCCGTGATAATCAGGCTATAGCAGGGTGTTGTATTGTAGTTGTTCCTTTCAATCTGAAATCATTAAAATTAGTTAATCATCTCATAAGATATATAGAATTTACATACTGAATTTTCAAGAATCTACGACAATTTTAAATGTCTGTAAAAACATTCGGAAATTCTTTGAAGGCACATCGCACATTAGAATTATTTAAACATTTAACTAAAAACACTGGAAGTAGTCAAACTATTTAAGATATTTCAGTGATGTATCTCAAATTAAATACTAGTAAACAAGATAAACTATATCCATTTTTAAAAAAGCTACACTTTAATTTGTTTCAAGAGCATTTCTAAAATATCTCGTTGAAATACCATGTTTTCAAACAGTGGAAACACTTATAAAACCTAACTACTTGCACGTACAAATTCACTAAGCCATTGCGTTCCCATAAAAAGCTCGATCTTCAATAGTAACATAGCATTTAGTACTGCTTATTAACTGCTACATAAAAACATGTTTGTATTTTCTAATGCAGAATATATATTATATTAGTCGTAAGTTTGAATTTTAAATAAATCTATTTATTTAAAATATTTGCAATTTCATTATTCTCAGAACCGTTTGTATAATTAACGTAAATTTATGGTGAGAAAAATACACACGTACAGAAACACATGAGATTTGAGAAAGCAGTGCTTTGGTATAGAAGCGACTGTCTGAACACACTATCATATCTATAGTTGTTATATATAATATGTCAAAAATACAAGTCTCCAAGAACCTTGTTAGTGTAAGTGGATAAAATCGCTGCATAAAAATAACGTAAAAAGGCTTTCGATTCTTATTGATAGATTCTTGCTAAAAGCTTCTTATTATTTACGGGTGACTTCGCTGTTGCCAAATCAATGAATTAAACCCACTTTTCTATAAAACCATTTTCAGTACATTTTTTCATTTTTTCATTTTTTCCCCCATTTGTTGTCTTTTTCTTCGATGACATTTTTATACAAGACGCAAGTGAAGATCTTTTCGAATGTTGGTTCTGTGTTGATATTTTCAATGGAGAATCCGATTCCTTTTCTGCCAAAAAAATGTCAATCAATAATGAGCACTAAAATGGAATAAAAACGGATTGGACCAAATTGGTGCATTTAGCGTCCAGTCGAAGTAAAAAAAAAAACAATGTTGAAAGGGCAGAACTGTGTGGAGTGAACGTCGTTTGGGCGGCTTTGCCAGGCTCGGATGCAGTTTTCCTCATCACATTTGGCACACAGCCACACCTACTTAAGCGATGGCCATAAATGAACCTGGATCTTGCGGGCGGAAACACACAAGAACCAACTTCCTGGAAAAGGCTGTTTTCTTCCGGCTCGCTTGGAATAAAACCACGAAAGGAAGAAAAGAAAGAAAAATAGATTCTTTCTTCGCGCAGGTACAAACACAAGGAAAAACTCAGCTAAATACAATAGATTTTTATACAACCACAACCAGGTAAAAAATACGCGGTTTTGACGCGGGAATTATTCGAATAAACAATCATATAAATGTAAAACGTTTGCGTTATTAAGTACATATATCTAAAGTTGAACTTTCTGGGATGAAAATATAAATTTCTAATAACAAATTAAACGAATATATATTAGGTTGTTATTCATTACATTTCGTTTTGTAAGCAACGTATTTCTTTCAAACCAACATTATGGATATAGACATACCTGTTCTACTGAAGATATGCTAATCGTAATCTCGGAACGTATATACAACACACTGGATAAGGCAGGGGGGGGCTTTTAAGGATTTGACACGATAGTCTTCTTATCAAAATTTGTCCTCGCGCGAAAGAGCAGGACACAAAATGTGTTAAATAATAATAATAATAATAATAATAATAACAACAATAATAATAATAATAATAATAGAATAACAATAACAAATACTTTCGCTGGCGAGGATTACTATTGACCGTAACCAGTTATACATTCCTTTTGAAATTTTCATCTCTATTTTTCTCGTGTTGTACTTAATATTTGTTAATGAAACCTATATGAAATATGTTCCTTAATAAATTTTAAAGATTTTCTATTCCAAAAGAAGTTAAAAAAATTAATCTAAAAAGGTTATTTTAACAATTTTTGTTAAAAAAATCAGGGTTTCTCATTATTCAGATCTGTACTACAAAGAGGGGGTTGCAAAAGATGAGTTGTGGTGTGAGGAGAAATACAAACTGAAACAGAGAGAATATTCAGACCTGTAATAATACAAAGAGAGAATTCCAAAAATGAGTTGTGGTGTGAGGAGAAATACAAACTGAAACAGAGGGAATATTCATACCTGTAATAATACAAAGAGAGAATTCCAAAAATGAGTTGTGGTGTGAGGAGAAATACAAACTGAAACAGAGAGAATATTCAGACCTGTAATAATACAAAGAGAGAATTCCAATTATTGTAAAGCTTGGAAAGTATGGGGACTAGCTCGGCTGAACATTTCTTAATTAGTAATGCAGGGATGAGATCAGGCCCACACGCCTTTGGCGAGTCTAAGTTTTTTAAGATATATTGCGTACATGAGAACAGGTGATTTTCACATCACCTAATGTGGCTTCAGTCCGCATAGGGAAATTTGGGAGGGAGTTGTTTATAGGTAGAATTGGAGGCGAATCGCCGAGCAACCAGTTCCGCCTTCTTCATTGCCATGCATGCAACCTTCTGGTTCTTGCTCAGTGAGGGAATTACTGATTGCTCTTTATGCACTACACTATTATAGATTGATAATGATACACTGCTTACAGGCTTACAAACAATATCAATCGAAACAAATACACTGCCCGTAATTGCTAATATGCTGCGAAGAAGGTGGGCTCTCACTACTGTGCTAGAAGGTTACTCGCACCTGAGAGTATCCTGTATTTGTACTAAGCCACTATTTGCCCATGCATGGAATATTGTTGTCATATCTGGGCTGGTGTCACTAGTCTCTCGCACCTAGATTAGTTTTAAAAACTGTTGCCGACATAATAGGTCCCACATTATCAGCCAAACTCAAACTTCTGTCCCATTGCCGAAATATGGCATCCTCGTACCTGTTTTACAAATACTTTAATGATAAGTTCTCGGAAGAAATCAAAACACGAATGCCCCTCGATATAAATGCCCCTCGACATAAATGCCCCTCGACATAAATACCATTCGACATAAATACCCCTCGACATAAATACCTCGAAAAACAGACAAGCAGAAAATTCCAACCGTATACGCTAGAGATCCCTAGATGCCGTAAAGTTACTACTCAATAGCTTTTTCCCCAAACTGCTAGACTTTGGAGATCCCTGCCAAGTCCCTGTTTCTCTGACTCTGCTGACATTCAGTTCAAGTGTAAGGTGAACAGACATCTTGCTGTCTTGCTCCTTACATAGTATCCCTGCAAATTTGGTCTCTAATAGTAGTTCCTTACGACTCAGTGGCTCGATGCTTTGTTTGAGGGCGAATAAACAGAAACAATAATAAACAATAAAACAATAAGTAGTTGTTGGAATGCATAAAACAGAGTAAATAAGACGCGTGTGAATAATGAAGTACAGAAAATTAGATAGCATGGAACTTTATTGTTACAATATAAGTCAAATTACGTATTGTGATAGCAAATGCCGCGTCATTAGGTAACGGAGGCTTGATAATTAAACAGGGGGGTTCCTATCTTCTCACTGACCTATACAGAAAGAAAGGGAGAGACAGATAGAAAGAGAAAAAGTGCAGTCTTTTTTGTTAGCAGATGTTTTATGCTAACACGTGTCGATCGTAAACTCACCACATGTCTCAAAGTTTCGTTCCTTTCTTACATGACCTTGTAACTTGACTTTTGAATTTAACTTAAACCTTTAACATTAAAATCAATTTTTATGCAATTTCAGCTTCTGATCTTTGCCGGTATTCATGTGAATATTTTTTGTTTTACACTATTTTTGTCGTGATTTTAAATTAATTTCAGAAATAATTTTTTAGGATATTGGAACAATGGGTATGTGTCCTCATAATAATTAGAAGAAAATTAGAAGAAAATGTTACACGTTATTAACAATTTTATTGCAATAATTGATAGCAAACTAACACAAAAGTGCAAAAAAAAATTCGTTTTCTTTTTTTTGTCTCATATTATTTCGATTCTTCGAACAACTATTCTCATCCTGGGTGTTATTTTTACAATATGTAGAAGTTGTACACGATATGAATTATTATTGGAAATCACATACGAGCAATTCGTCAGCAAGGAAACGTGGCGTAGTGGATAACGTACTTCATCAATTCAGTTGTAAGATTACACGCTTTTTGAGGTCGAATGTTTAATCCTCAGTGCGTGTGACACTCAAAATACAATCGCAAAAGACTTATGACATTTACTTTGTCATGACTATCAGAATAAGAGCTTGCTATGACCTTGGATTAATTAAAGGTTTCCAGTCAAAATTTTCGTTCGGATTCCCGAGTCTGACGTATCCAAAACTGGAGGGACCTCCCTCCCCTTAGGTTTAGCTTCAGAGTTTTCCTTCTCCTAGACGGATGATCTGGGAACATCTACGGGTCCATTAGCACCGAGAGTGTTTGCCCCGCGCCTGGGTCCTAATCCAGGTATTTCTGCGACCCTGCGTGGGTAGTTAATGTTACTGGGTTAGTGTGTAAAGGTTATATATCTACTGAAAAATTACATTCCTCAAAGTGATTAAGGGACATTGCTATTACATTGTTACTGGAGGAGGGGGTGAGTAAAAGTTCATGCAGTGGAAGCAACTATATTTGCAACAGGTTTGTTGGAAGGAGTTAATATATGATTTAATATTTTTCCTTTAAATTTAGAAATTTTTATGTCGGCTTAGGGATAGGATAACGCGTTACAGAATGGCTTGATATTAATATTTAGTTAAAAATGTGGTTTCGAAGCTCTGGGTATTTTAGATGGCATGCTGTATCTATGTTGTAAGATACAAGTAACGTCATTTTTGATATGAAGTACAATACAGTACAGGTATAAATTGGAAGTCAAATTATAAGCTATGTCGTGTTCAGTATGTATAATAAACTAAATATATATATGGGCAGATTTCCAGCAGATGCGAATATATGGAGGTTGTAAGTTTTAATTATGTTTCCATTTCTAATAAAGATATCTTCAGCTTTCGTTTAAAAATCATGACGTTGTGTTTTGCATTACAGAGTATCGGTTCAGTTTTTGTGTTTATCATTGCCAGACTAAGGAAGAGACAGCTATTGCTATGTAATGTAGATAGCTGTAAATCTAAGCAAAGGCCATAGCTAGTAAGTATCTACCTGGGTAAGAATAAAATAATGCATGCCTTGGCGATAAAAATGTGTATATGTATATATATATATATATATATATATATATATATATATATATATATATACCCCACATATATATATATATATATATATATATATATATATATATATTGCTTAAAATAAAATAGCCGGCAAAACCCGAGGGGCCCCTTTCATCAATAGACTCATCAGGAGTTAATCGTAGATCATAAAATAAAAAAAATAAATAAAATATCTCGCAAGAACTGACTTAATGGGGTGTAGGTGTAAATTTTACTGAGGCGGAGGGGGAAAAGGGATAGATGGGTGTGAATATGAATAGATTTACAGCAATATAAAATATATGTGGAAGTGGGAGTTCAAATATATCCCCAAATATTGGAGCCAGTCTCTATTCTCTTACGCAGGCCAACTCTCTCTCTCTCGACAGAAGGAGTTCGTAAGGTCATTAGACTTATTTGGAATATATTTAAACTCTCCCCTTTTCCCCCACGTGTACATATATTTTATATTATTGTAAATATTTTATTTATTCGTATTCCCAACCGTATTTCCATTTTCCCCCTTTCACTCGTTAAAAGTTACACCTACACCCCATTAAGCCTGTTCTTGCGAGATATTTTATTTATTTTTTTATTTTACAATCAACGATTAACTCCTGATGACTCTGTAAATTAAAGGCCCTCCTCGGGTTTTGCCGACTATTTTCTTTAGAGCAATGTATAATTTTTGTACCGCCATATATATATATATATATATATATATATATATATATATATATATATATATATATATATATATATGGCGGTACAAAAATTATACATATATATATATATAGGTCTAATTTTGTACCGTCATATATATATATATATATATATATATATATATATATATATATATATATATATATATATATATATATATATATATGAAGGCAGCAACTCGTTCTCGAGTATTGCAATTACTTAATATATCACTGGCTCAAATGACACAAACATGAGCGCAACTAACAGCACGTGCTAGACGGTCGCCTCTATCAATCTTCTCTAGTCCAGCACATCCACTGATGACCGGGTCCAAGCTGAAAGATCTAGAGCCTTTATTGCCATTCATGCCCATATCTGCATCAGTCTTCATTGAATGTCTGTTTGCCGTTTCAGGCTACAGCCAGCCTTTTTGTTATCGAGATACATACTGATTGCAAAGTGTGTATGCCATTGCATGTATATATATATGCAAAGTGTGTATTCGATTGCATATATATATATATATATATATATATATATATATATATATACCTTCTGTAATTAATTATGTGACTGTTCCTTAAATATAGAATAATTTTAAAAGTTGACTCAGTTCATGTTTTGTTACGTTCGCTCTACTATATAAACTTATTAGCTTTTATCTTGGGCAGTTTGCTTCAACAAAAGGTGCGTGCCAAATATGGGTGACTGGAACCAGATGAACGTATCATCATATTCGATTCAAGATCCGTTTTACACATTGCCTTTTTTCCCGTTTTTTCTCTTTTTTCCTTTACTATAAAGTGTTCGTACATCTACTGCACCTAAAACTCAAATTTATTCTTTCCACCTGGCCATACCTTTGAAGTCATCTGTTGTGCACACATGCACATATACTGTCTTAACACTGATTATTAAAATATTCTCCACTTTAAATCTAACAAACAACCCCCTGTTTTATTATAATTGTTAAGATGATGAACGTATGTTCTTTTGTATTCATGTTAAGAAGGATAAGAGTCTTAAGAATGTACATGGAAGTAAGAGATCTTTGAGGTTCATGTGTGTGATCATGTTGTGAAATATGGAGACATTAACAGGTGTATGTAAAGAGAGAGAGTGAGAGTTTATAATTGAGAGAGAGAGTACATATAATTACACTTTGAGAGGGGATTTGATATCAAGATAGATATATATCTGATAGATTGGCATTTATACCGATAGATTGAGAGGTTGGCGTTTATGCTTTTGACAGTTCTGTTTGAACGGGAGTGTTTATATAACATATATAGACACATATACTTTCTAACACACATATTTTTTAGATGATGAATTTCAAATGGTTTTTACACATAAATAGACCATACCTTTTTCATATAATGATGAACACAGGAGACGGCAGTTATAAAAAAACATGAGCATTCATTCTTCCACTTGACCGGTCAATGGCTTGCATCCAGGAATTCAAAGTCTCTTCTTGCATTTTCTTTTTCTGTTTAAAACCCTCTCGATTCCAGACGGGCCAAGATTCGAACTGATCGGACTCTCGTCTGACTCTCTGACTCTCTGCCTCCCTTCTGAATTCTCTTCCTAACTAACTAACTCTCACTTCCTATATTGAGAAATCCATGCATGTCCGGCCAACGTGACCACAACTCACGTGCCATCAACACGCGCGACCTGCACGCTTCGAAACATTCTAATTTCCCATTTTCCTTTGTTGTTCTCACAAAAGAATTCAACCTATATATCTAACTCATTTAACCCATTTTTTATTATCCAACATTCTTTCTACAATGAATAGATTCCAGCCAAAATTATATTTATTATTTATTTTATCAGAATCAACAATTTACTGAACATTCCATTTAAAACCTATTGTTCTTCAAAACTTATCTCCAGGGTTCGATTCGCGTTTTCTTTAATTTTATTTTCATTTACTAATTCTCTTTATTTTTACTTACATGAAAAAGGGGACAAGCATTTTTCATGTAACACCCCTTTCAAATTTCCTCATGCGAACATAAGCCACAATTGATGATCTGAAAATCATCCTTTCTCATGTTGGTAATAGGATAAAAAAATGTAGACACATTTAAGGCTTGGAACCTGATCTCATCCCTTCTATACAAATTAAGAAAATCGGAGTGGAGCTAGTCTCCGTACTTATCAAATTCTACAACAGATGTCTTGCTGAATCTTTTTTTTCTTCTAATAGCTAGAAGATGGCATCTGTGGTACCAATGCACAAGAATTCTAGTTAAAGGACTTATCCTCTAAATTATCACCCTATCTATCTCCTCCCCTTCTTCGCTAAAATCTTTGAAACGCTAATCGATCTAGTACTAGTCCACCACTTCACAATAACTAATCTTCTCTCTGACAAATATTACAGATATATGCAATGGAGTTCTGCCACAAATATTATAACAGTATTCTCTAAACGCATACAACAAGCACTGGATAAGATGAGCGAAATCACGGCTGTAGCCTTCGATATTTCCAAGGCCTTTGACAAAGTCTAGCATGAAGGGCTGTCAATGAAAATGAAATCATACGGTATAATTGGACGAATACTAACAATAATTAAACCCTTCTTAGAACATAGCGCCATCCAAGTTGTCATTGATGGACGTTCATCCAAGCAACATAACATTAATGCGGGAGTGCCTCAGGGGTCGATTCCATTATTCCTAATAGTAATTACTTCCACGATAATATCGTGTCCGAGATGATGATACAACTTCCTATAATATGCACCAGAGAAGAACGTCAATCCAAGACTGTCTCTGAGTCCTTAAAAAATGACATCCAGACCGTAGTGGAACGTATGGTGGCGTAGATGGTAATATTCAATGCTAGTAAGACTAAACTGCTCTCCTTAAAATTACAAGAACCCTCTCCAATCTATATCTATGAAAAATTAATCTTCACCTGGTAATTATTTCTTCAAACTCCTCGGCTTAACATCCATAGAAAATATGAACTGAAACAAATACAAGGAGGGCATCACAAGGAAGGTGGGCTCGCTCCATCCTGTTTGAAAACTACTCATACTACAAAGCTACCATTAGTCAATACATGGAATCTTGATGCATCTAACACTAGTCTTTCCCTCTTTGATAGGATCCCAAAAATCTTCAATCTAATAGGTCACACTTTGTGAACTATACTCCATCCACAGTCTCATCACCACAATGTTGTATCCCTGTGCCCGTTTTAATGGAATTTGCTTTGATGTACTCCTTGTACTTGTGTTCCTTCGGCGTATCTATCTTCGATAAACCAGCTTGACAACAAAATCACATATCTTCACTTTTGAGGTCTCTTAATGCAAGAACGCTTTCTACTGTAATAGCTTCTCTCCTCTGACAACTGGACTCTGAAATTCCCTTCTTGCTACTTGTTTCCCTGACTGTACTGATATGCAGACGTTCATATGTAATGTAAACCAACATCTCGTTAATCTTTCTTAGGCATGATTCGAATTAGTAGCTCCTTACGTCCAAGTGGCCATATGTCTTGTTTGTGGTGAAGGGGGGGAGCAAAAACGTACTAGAATACATATTCCTTATGAACTGAAATTTGTACGGCATCAATCATAAAGATAGCAAGAGTGTGAAACATATAAAAAGTCTCAACTACCGATTACCATGACAAATAACATCGTATCTAAAAGCTCATCCATCAACCTCTTCGGCTTAACATTCACAGAGAACATTGATTTAACCAATAGATTAAAAACATTGACTGCGGTAAAAAAGTGTAACCCCGTCTATCATGCAAGCAATTATTCACACTAAGGAGATAAATTATACATGAAAAAAAAACACCATTCCCCTATGCATGACGTGTTTTTTCTATTTACCTTACCTGTCCACGATTGCACAGTTAGCCATAAGGTCGGTATTTATGTCAGCGAAAATCCAGCTTCTCCCTCCCCAAAAAATTGTCGCAGTCATGAAGGATTTCTTCTCCGTTTACCGAGGACAGAAAAGGTGACGTGCAGAACAGATATAACACTGTGATTTTGTCCCGTTTTTTTTTTGCCACATACCAGCTGATGTATTTGTCAGTAGTCTCTCAAACAGAATTTATAATATGTCTGTAATCTAATAAGCCAGGCTCCAACGTCTGTCTCATCGCCGCAGTGTTCCATCACTATGTTTTACAAGTTTATGGAATTTGCTCTGATGAACTCGTGCCACTTATCCTACCTGGCCAATCTGACAAGCAATAAATTGGATTGCTTAAGGGGACGACTTATCAAGAACTTGTTTAATTGGACTTGAAGACGACCATATTGTAGTATGCTGGGAAACAGAAGAGAGTTCCATAGGCATGCAGTTGTAAGAAATAAACTTTGTCCATGGACTCTACATTTAGGTTTAGGCACAGATAAATAGTAGGTGGAAAATATTGATAGTGATTTCAATTCATTGGGAAAATTAGGCAAGATTGGAGCTCAGACAAACAATTTCCATGAAAAGTATTGCTTATAAATTTCGATCCCACTTTTAGACAATAGCGATTGCTTTTCTGGAACAGCAATATTTTCTAAAGTGGTCGAGAAAATAGAAAGAAAGAGCAAGAATGAGAGAGAGAGAGAGAGAGAGAGAGAGAGAGAGGGGAGAATAAAGTGATTTAATTCTGCTTACATAAATCAATTGCGATTTCTCCGTGTGTGTTTTAGTTTGAAGTAAGAATCAATTCGATTCCAACCTACAACAGCGAAATGCATTAAAAGAAGATAAGTAGACTGAGTAAAAATAGATTTGCACGTGCGTTTGTGTGTGTGTGCCTGTGTGTGTGTGCGTTTGTGTGTGTGTGTGTGTTTCTGCGTTTGTGTGTGTGTGTCTATTTAAAAAACGTAATCAACAAAGGGAAATTACTGTGAGACGATAAATCACGAAAGAAAAAGAGACATCGAATTACAAAGCTAGAACAAAAATGTAAAGAAAAAAATGAAGCCCTTTCTTAAAAAAAAACAAAAAAAAAACAATTAATTTATCAACTAAAAATGCAGTTCGCAATAAATATTTGATTATCTCTCTTAAAACCACGGTGGAATCAGTAATGTTGTAACAGATGATGTAACATTTCTTCGTTTTTCATACTATTTTATATTTCACTAGCGGGGGGGCAGCTTTACCCGGGCGTAAAATACGCTAAAATATGATATTTTAATTCGTCCCAATTTCGTATATATTATTATAGAGTCGTGATTTCAAAAGTAAAAAAATAAAGTATTTGCATGCCATCAGCTAGAATCGAAACCGAAAGAAAAATCTGCAGCATTAAAAGTTCGTGATATTACAACTGTACCAACGTGACATGTAGATGAACTGATTAAAAATTGAAAAATAAAAAAAATAAACTAAGATGAATGTACAAAATGTATTACAATTTTACAATTTTTTTAACCAATTTTTGACCCCTTATAATCTTTTTTAACTGGTTAAAGACCCATAAAAGAACGGTCCATAAATATCCATCATTTGAGGCCCCTTGTACCGCTCTGCGACTTTTAGTTTCGAAAGATATGGAGACAGATAGACAGAGAGACATAGTGCCATTCACATATGAGATTTTGTCTTGGCATCAAATAGACTGAATCACTTTAATTGTATTTCGTTTTTTAGATGATGATTCAAGGCTTGCAATGTTTGATTTATTAGAAGTACTGTTCTGGTCTTTAAAAACTTTTCAACAACGTTTCCGCCAATGTAACAGCAAAGAATTTTCCCTATGAAAATGCTTGTATGATTGCATCATAATAGTTGACATTTCATAAAAAAGAACAATTACCAAAATAGAAAAAAAAAACAACATTTTAGAGCTGTCTGCAATAACAAGGAGCTCTTAAAAAAAAAACAATATCGGGCTAATTGTTCTTTTATTACCTGACCTCACATTGCAGGGATTTCACAAATGTATATCGACAATTTAGATTATTCTGATATATCATCATAGTGTGTGTGCTATTCTGCATGCCGGACTCCGTATTTTGTACCGAAATTTGAACCATTTAGAAATCCGTTCAGATTCGAAGGTTCGACTTAAAGATTTCCATGTTCGATAAAATGCAGTTGAAGGTAACATCGGCCAAAACGTTTTGATGACACGATCCAAGATGAGAAGCGTAATCCAAACAGTACATATGATAACTATCTGGTCCCACACTGTCAGCTGGACTCTAGCCTTTGTCCCATCGACGAAATGTTGCATCCCTCTGCCTGTTTTACAAGTATTTTTATGGTAGATGCTCCGACGAATTACAAACTCTTGTATCCCCTCGACTAAATACTCCAGACTAACCCGACAAGCAGCAAAATCTCACCCTACACAGTAGAGATCCCCAGATGGCAGAAAATCTTGTACTCTAATAGTTTTTCTCCCCAGAACTGCTAGACTTCGGAATTCCCTTCCGAGATCCTGTTTCCAAGACTGTACTGACATGCAGAAATTCATGTCATGTGAACAGACATCTTGTTGTGAAACTCCATAAATAGTGCCCCTGCTCTTATGTCCCCGATAGTAGCCCTCTACATCAAAGTGGCACTGTTATGCTTTGTTTGAGGTGAAAATCTAATAAAAAACATGTATTCCTTGCTGAACATCCACAAATTTGAACGATACTTTACAATTACACACTGGCAAAAAAAGATGGTGTAATTGTCGATACCGTAAGTGACACGCACAGTTTCTAAGAGCATAGGGTTTTATCCGAGCAATTATATCCTGGTCACTAAACAGGGTTGAATTAGTATCATTTGCCAATCTTAGCCATTTTTAGGGCGTACAAATCTGAGTGACAATAGGAAAGTCATTAATTGATTACACGAGCAATTTTTCATTTTCATAAGCAGTTATTTTAAAAATTGAGTAAAATATATACATATATTTTTTACAAGGTAGTCACCACTTATCAAGGCCCGGAAACCACTCGGGGATAAGGGTTATTGTGTGTACAGTACGTTACTGTTGGAGATTTGATAAAGTGTCTTACTTAAGGAAGCGGTTCATCAGGAAATTGTTTACATCGGACTTGAAGACATCAAGATTGTGGTCAGGTGGGAAACAGGCAACCGGAACAGAGTTCCACAGGCGTGTACTTCTGAGAAAGAAACTTTCTTCATGGAATCCACGTTTTGATTTTGGCACAGATAAGGAGTGGGGAAAATTTTTGACAGTGATTTCAGCTAGGCGGGTGTTTATTGTGAAAGATTGGGAAGGGGGGCAGAGATTGGAGTTCAGACGGGCACCTGCCATGGAATTAACGATAAAACAAAGACAAGCTCGCAACGTCTCTCGTCGTGCAAGGAAGAGAAAAGGGCATCGCCCACCAGGCCACGAAGCTTATTTTGTACTCTGTCAAGGCAGGATAGGCTGTTTTTAGCAGCTCCTGCCCAGATGTGGCAGCAGTACTCCATCCTTGGACGTACTTTACTTTTATATAGATAGAGAATGTCAGCCGTAGAAGGATTCTACCATTTTTCCAGTGACCTTGGCAACTGACTGGATGTACGTATTCCATTGAAGGTCAGGAGTAAAGTTTTTGCCCAGAAGCTTATCAAAACATACAGCTTCCCCTAGACGAGAGCCACCCATTTCAATTAAGGCCAGATGGGGATCAGAGCGTTTATGATGTAAACATAGGAGCTTGGTTTTAGATGCATTGAAAGTAACCCCCAAACTGTACCACGCTCTCATGATCAGAGGAGAGAGAATCTGAGAGAACTTTGTCATTTACCGCCTTTGATGTGTTACCATAGATGGTCGTGTCATCAGCATAGATGTCGACGAATGATTTAAGTATGTGTTTTGGGAGATCATTGATGCATATCAGGAAGAGAGTTGAGCCTATGATGGACCCTTGAGAGACTCCAGCATTAATAATTGAGGGCCTCTGATTTCTGCCCATCAACCACTACTCTTATTAGCCTATCGGAGAGAAATGATTTAATGATCGAGAAAACATTTCCAGTTATACAGTTGCTGGACATCTTGTGAAGTAGGCCTTTATGCCATACCTTATCGAAGGCCTTTGATATAGAAAAATGCGAGCATGAGAAGTAATATGGTTAAGCTTAAACATGGAAAAAAAGGACAAGATATTCTAGTAAAAATATAATAAATTTATAACTTAAAATATTGCAGTATTAAGAATTGATTATATAATGTTATACATTGAATTTAAAAATTTACACAATTATTCCTATTACACTCACATAATATATTTCGAGTTGAAACAAAAGAAAAGAAAACACACATGCACATGCCAGATAACTTTTTGAATTCTTTTTTCACACAACCAATTACAATACTTGTTTTCTTTTTCTCTAACAACAAATGTCGAACGCGAATGTGGTGGTGTCCAAAAACGAAGAGTCTTTTGAGCAAAAAAATGAGTTTAATACTTTTTCAATTCGGACTCACGTTCATAACGTTGAAACCCTGAAGGGGCATACACCACCTACAACTTTGTAGATGCTTTTGTAACGAGACGTTCTTTTTTCGGGTTGCGGGTACCCATACGCAACCTTCCCAGAAGGTATATACAGCGCCTATCCTTTCCAAATGGAAAACCCATCTAGTAATGGCCAGGCTCAACGTTGCTTAACTTCCATGATTTGGTGAGAACCGGTGCGTCACTGTGATTGTACCGTACGGATTCTGACTCACAACAGCTACTAAATCTACGTTTGGGTTCAACTCCTTCCTTAGTGTGACATAACGTCGTCGTATACGTGTTCATACATGTTCATGTAACGACACAATTTCAAGTGCACTTTGTAGTTATTGTGTTAGATTGACCTATACATTCTCCCAGTTCTTTCGGGGTTGTCACCTGGATTCTCCTAGCTTTCTTTCTCTCGTGTCCTCCAGTCATCACTTGTCGCTTGGTTACTACCCGTTTTGTGGATGCCGCAAAAAAAAAAAAAAAAACAAACCTTTCCGATTGGATACCAGGGAATCATCACATGAGAAAACTTCTTGTTGCAGGTTTATATGTAAATTTATTTTATTTATTCAAACAAATACAAGTCGAGTGGAGCCGCAACCGCTATGTAATTATTCTAGGACTCAGATCATCCAACCCAACATACTTTACAATTCTCAGACGTTTATTAATATCATTCTAAGGCCGTAACGTCTTTTTAACTTGTCAGACGTAAAAACGAGTCTGTCAACTTTCTGTTTGTCTGCCTCTCTCACTCAATGATTTCTCTGCTATTCGGCTGTTTCTATCTAATCAGCTGTGCGTTTATTCTCAAAATATGCATATCTTTCAATAATCGGTCATAAATTTCATCAAGGTCCTGCAAAGTTTCGCAGGTGAAATTGTACTCTCCATTGTCTATTCAATCCGACCTTTCCAAGTTAAACGTCCAATCACCTATGTTGTCGTTAGTTGAACATTTCTGTTTTGACTAAAATTCTTAATTTTATATATTTACTTAGTTAACCTTATTGGCTATCAATCTGTAATAGCCAAACGAGCATATGCCAACGTGGCCATGTATTTCTATGTCTCGTCACACTGTTACGACATTACAAAATGATAAATAGTGAGCCTTAAAAGCATGCAATACATTTTAACGATCTCGTCATACTTCCTGATTACTTTTTTCAACCGTTCGTTTTTCTGCGTTCGATTCTCATTACTTTTTAAATTAATTTGTTAATTAGTTTATTTCCTTCTGTTTTCCTTTTTATTTTTATCCTAATTTTGTTTCATTCTTAACCCTAATATTTATTAGATAATATTAAAATGGTTTCAATCTGTTTTCCATCTACTTCTCATCCATTCTTTTTTAGAACAACCCATCTCTTTCCCCATATATTTATATATTCCCATCACTCGCCAACTTATAAGAGCTTCTCAACGATCACCCACCTCTTCAAATCAATCAATTAGTCGTGTTTCACTCCGAAACATTCACACACATTATACATACGTCCAAGCATTTATATAAGTTCTATCCAACTGTCTGTCTCTTACGTTTGTTTGAAATATATTTTATAGTTATAAGAATGCGAATCCTAGTGGATACTCGCGTTGAAAATCAAACAACCGATAGGTACATTGAGATATTAAGACGAACTATGTAGATTATGTTTGAATGGGAAGTTAGATACTTATAATTGTTAAAATTTGTTAAACCCAGTAAATTATAAATGATATATTAACTAACTCTAAGCATAGAAAAATAATTTATATTCCCTTCACGCACACAAAACGCCCCCATATATATATATATATATATATATATATATATATATATATATATATATATATATATATATATATATACTAGCTGTACCCTGCCACGCGTTGCTGTGGCTCAAATTGGCGCAATGGAAAAAGTTCCAAAATGAGAAAAAGCATGTTTCTTATAGGTTTAAATTTCCATTTTGCATGGGTACACAGTTTTTGTTGTTCCATTTTCTTAGCTGATATAGAGATTTTCCGGTTTGGTGACTCTTGAATGCGTAATATAAATTCTCCATGTGAAAAAACAGTCAGTGTGTAACTGTAAGACCCACAATTGTAAAGATTGTTCCCTGTGCTTTGTTGATGGTTATTGCAAATGACAATAAAATTGGAAAGTGCAATTTCCTAAAGTGTAATGATGTATCCGGTGGAATCATAGAAATGCATGGAATGAAGATATATTCATCTGTGAAAGGTCCTGTTAAGATTGTTGTTTCTATGATATTGTTAATTTTTTTACTGCAAGCTATGTGCCATTGTAAAGCTTGGATTGGTTTATATTTCACAACATGATAATTAGTACACCAAATTTCAGTTGCAATACATGCGGTGGCATCCCTGGCAAATATAGCTGTTGGATAATTAACCACTTTATCTGCTTTCACAACAGTGTCGATGGATTTGTATTTGACTACCTCACTTGGAATTTTACATTGAATAATAGCGTTAAGTTCATGGGCATCTTTGTATTGACCTGCAAGAATAGCTCATTCACTCAGTCAAATGGAATTCTTATAATTTGAATATCTGCAAAAACCTTTTAAACTAACTATTCTTTTGATGAAATAAAATTACAGAAATTACAGAAGTTAAAAGTCAAAGAATTTTGCCCTTAACTCTGATCAGCTGGCACTTTTTCGTACCCAATTTCCCACAAGTGATGAAAAAATTTTTGTGCGGATCGAACAGTCGTCAACTGGACATGCATATTTTGAGTTAAGTTTAATGTCTTCACATGGAACAAAAAATTAGAGTATTTGAGGCAAGCATTTATTTCATCTGCTGGTGTTGATTGAAGAATAACAGGTAACATTTGTCTGAAATCTCCTGCAAGGAATATTACTGCATTCCCAAATGGTCTGACATTGCCACGCAAATCTTGCAAGGATCGACCAAGATCCTCAAGTGATTTTTTGCGTACCATTGTGCATTCATCCTAAACAATAAGTTTGCATTTCTGCAATATTTTCCCCATATTGGATGTTTTTGAGATGTCGAAGATGAGATTTTTGAAAAATTGAATGTTTTAAAGTAGAATAAATAATTCTTCTACTTGGCAGCAAGGTCGCAGGTATTCCTCATGCAGCAAGGGCTAAGGCTATGTCATTTTGTTACCAAATGGCTGCCCAAAATTAATTTAATAAGAAAGGTTTTACCAGTTACTTCTGGTGCTATTCAAGGTAGCAGTAATTTCCAAATAACTTCTATTCTCACAGTCAGTAAATTAGGTGACTAAAATAGGATTTATCCATGTTTTGACAATGCCTTATTCACTGTAATCAATTTAGGAGACTAAAATAGGATCAGGGATTAGAGATGGACAGATAGAGAGGAAGATATAAAGATAGGAAAGAGAAAGTGAGAGGAAAATAGAGAAAGAGAAGGAGATAGAGAGATAAAAGGATTGATAGATAAACACAGAGAGGGGGAGAGTTAGAAACAGAGAGGGATGAGACAGAGGAAAGGAGAGAGATAGAGGGAGTTAGAGAGAAAAAGGGGCTCAAAGAGAGATGGAGAGGGTGATAAAGAGAGAAAGATAGATTGAGAGAGGGAAAGGGAGAGATGGATAGAGAGAGATATTGAGAGAGGGGGAGAGAAACATAAGGTGAACTACACTTCACCGTTTTTTTCCTCGTTCAGCAGAGAAGAAATCTTTCGAGACTGAGGCAATTTTAATGTTTTGTTATTATCCAGAGTACCCCTTTTTTTGGGGGGGGGGTGATTTTCCTCGCATTAGAAACCGATCGGGTTATCTGTACTTTCACTTAACAAATTAATAAAAGAAAAACATATTGTAAAATTTGAATTTAACAGGAAAATACTATTTTAAAAAATAGCACGGTAACATAGGTGCATAAGTGCCACTTTAGGTACTCATTGGGCGTTGAGTTCCATGGCGACCAGCATAATTATTTAATGGTCCCCCCCCCCCAGTAAAGGCTAATGCATGCGCACGTAACATCTTTTTTATTTACTGACGTTGGCTTAGTAACTAAACGATTTATTGATAATTTCGTAACCCTTAAACGCATGCCGAAAGATTTAAATTGGTTCATTATTATTGTAATGAAAAACAAAAGTTTCATTCAACACAAAACCAAAAACACATATTAATGATAAATGATTTATTATTCTATTCATTGAAATTTACTAATTTTTAAATAAAAAAGTAAAAAAAAAAGTTAATAAAAAATAGTTGCTTATGTGCGCATAAACAACTGTTTTTTTTTTAGATTAGGTCCACTTTATAATCACCCCCCCACCTCCTCATCTTAAGAACAGCTTCCGGAATAAACACCACTTTTGGAGGGGGGGCTATTTGCAAAATTTAACTGATATTTGTTGTCAGCATACCCACCCGAAAATACTATTAAAAAAAAGGAGGTGTTCAGTGCCCGTGGCAGAGAAGTAGATTTATTTATCAATAAAAGTCGTCATTTAAAAAAGAAAATTGTGGCAGTGGACCTAAATATTTTGTTTTCGCACTATTCAACAATTTGTTCATCCGCGCATGTAAATTAAAAAAAAATATTTGTAAAAGTGAGAAGTTATCAGTAAATGATTTAGTTTTTTTTTAATTTATTTATTTATTTATTTTACATTAGGTCCACCTCCACAAATGTTAAGAACGGCTTTCAGAATAACCCCCCTCCAACCTCTCCATGTTAACAACGGATTTCGGAATAAACACCATTGGGGGGATATTTAAAAAAAAAGTCGATAAAAGTCGTCATTTAAAAAGAAATTTAAAATCAAATGTTTGTAAAAGTGAGAAATTATTAATAAATGTTTAGTAACATTTTTCGGTGCTAATGCAGAGAGTGACCCGCGCTATTTTTTAAATCGTGTTTTTTTTTAATCAATTGCAAGGTTAAAGTACAGAATAGGTACAAAACACCCTCCCCTCCCCATGTTAAGAATGGCTTTTTAAATAATAACATTATTATTTCAGCATGGATCACTCTCTGCATGAGTACCCATTTTTCTTTTAATATTCATAAAAAGTAAAACTTTTTTCAAAATAAATAAATAAATGTTTGTAAATGTGACAAATAATCGTTTAGTTACGGCAACGTCAGTAAATAAAATATGTTACGTGCGGGGTGAGGTGGGAGACTAATTATTTTTTTCTACTGGTCGCCATGGAACTCAACGCCCAAGGAGTACCAAAATGTAATTTTTTTTGTCAAATAAATAAATTTCCAGCAATTTTTGCAACAAATAATAGATAGCAACTTCGTTAATTTTACGACTCGCCCCAGCATATTATAAACACCCTAACTTCCCCATGTTAAGAACGGCTTTCGAGGTTTATGGAAGGGCGTTTTTTTTGTTTTTTTTTAACATGGGGGGGTTTAGGGTGTTTATAATACGTTGAGGCATGTCGTATAAATGAAACAGTTTAGAAAAAGTTACAACAAACTTTTTATGTAAACAATGCCGTGAAAATAAACTAAACAATTAAAACGTAATGCTTCATGAGTGAAAAGCCTTAACATAAATAAAATTAAAGAAATTGGTAAGTACATAAATGAATTTAAATTTTTAAAATATGGGATTATTATTTTGTGTGTGTGTGTGTGTGTGTGTGTGTGTGTGTGTGTGTGTGTGTGTGTGTGTGTGTGTGCTAATGCAGAGAGTGATCCGCGATATTTTTTTAAAATCGTTTTCCACGTTTAATTAAAGTTTTATGATATGTTTTTTATTCAATTGTAAGGTTAAAGTACAGATTAGGTACAAAACACCCTCCCTTCCCCATGTTAAGAATGGCTTTTTAAATAATAACATTATTATTTCAGCACGGATCACTCTCTGCATGAGTAAGTTTTTTTTTTTTTTTTACTTATCGAGTTAACAGAAAATGAAATCTTTCGTCAATTCGTGGCTGTGAAATAAATCGAACCGGAAGTTCAGTTTTACAACAGAACAGATTCGCAGTAACGGTTAAAAAATATATTTATTTTATTTAATATTTTAATAATTCGCGAGGTAAATTTATTTCAATAACATAAAAACATACCTCGACTCTAAAGATGGGTTGTCTGAAAATTTCAAATAAATTGGTAACGTAGAAATAGGGTTTTACTATTTTAGAACGAACCAACATTTACATTTATATATATATATATATATATATATATATATATATATATATATATATATATATATATATATATATATGGACTTGTTTGTACTATACTGAATTTTACTGGGTTCGTATAATTCATTAAATTATTCATATACCAATCAATTTAAAGTCAAGAAGAGATGACTTAAAATGCCGATTTGTATAATTGTATAAATCGACTGATTTAAAGGATTAAATTATAAGATGGTCAACATCATGAATTTTGGAATATAAATTTTTGTCATTTATTCTCTCTCTCTTTCTCTCACTCTTTCTCTCTCTCTCTCTCTCTCTGTCTGTCTGTCTGTCTCTGTCTCTCTCTCTCTCTCTCTCTATATATATATATATATATATATATGTATATATATATATTAGAGAAGAAAATACACCACAGGTTTCAAGCTTGGAGTAGCCTCGAACGAAGGCTAATATTAAAATGAGTGTTTTATTAAATAATAAAGTCATCCCGGCTATCCCCAGCCATATTCTATTTCGCAAGCAGTTCCTAGCACTTACCTGATACTGTTCATAAGTGATATAACAGTTGTTTCGATATTATAATCTATGTTAATGAAGAAAAAAGTAAATATAAAAACGTTTAGCAGGGGAGCATATAAAGGGAAGATAATATTACGAGCAAGTTAATGGTCGTTACCTTGTAATTACTTTAATGCTGCTGTATAAGAAATTTTACTTATTTATTATCATTTTACTTCTGAAAGATTGCACTATAAATGAATGTAAGCGAGAACTACCTAATTTGATAATACATTTCTTTTATGGATACGTTTCTACACGAATTTTAACGTCTCTTTTAAAATGTGTCTTTTAAACTCCTTTCGACAAACATCCCTGCCTGTAAATTAAGTAAATATTTATTGGTTGGTCAGGCGTCACTGTGAAATATAATTTTTATTGCGAATTTTAAATAATATTTTACTGTTTCTTATGATCGCATATCTTTCTTATGTTTTTCATGAATACATTTCTTCCTCTTACTTTCGACTTATATATTTCTGTTTTTTTTTTTTACTTTTGTCAATAGCTAGTTCGTCTATCAAAATTTAGATTGAAATATCTCCTGGGTTGTCAGTTAAATTTTAGTTTAAAATAGATATTTTGTTCGTCTGTGACATTTAATGATAAAGTTTTTTTTGTATTGTATAACACGTGGGTTGAATTAGCTATTTCCTAAATTTGCTCAGTAAAATGTGAATATTTTTGTTATTTTGTTAAGATATTGTAGTAGTAATTCCTTTAACACACTCACCCCTAAAAGACAGTCGATATGCGGGGTCTGGAAGAAGAAGAAGAAGAAGAAGAAGAAGAAGAAGCGGTAGGTATGGCTAGTTTTTTTTTGGAAAAGATGAGACAAACCACGAGAATTTCCGAGATTTCAGAGGGATTAATGACCAAACTCAGACGGATAGGCGGCTGTACTTTTGTTAAAATCAGAAAACCGGTGATAGAAGAGAAAAGTTCATTTCAAAAGAGAGTTCCGGGGTTTGAGGCTGAAGGAACCAGCAGTTTTCAGTTATAAATCAATATATCTTATTTTACGGGTAAGTAACGCGTAGTTTGAAATAGCTATTTCAGTAACCTGCTGTATGTAAGTTTAAAATATTTCTCTTCTTAATCCTATACACAAAAGTTATGATTTGGGGGAATTCTTCAAATTTAAAGTTTAAATATCAATTTATGTACTCACGTCGATACCTCGCAAGTTACATCGAGAGGAGCAAGCAAGAGCTAGTGAGAAATGTATTGCTGCGGACTTCGCGGCACACGCGCACGAACATAGGAGCACCTAGATCCACGTACATCCAGCAAATGGCACATGACGCTAACCTGAGGCAGTTGATGGAAAACAGGAAAATCTGGAGAGAGAGTCACATTGGCCCAGGCTCACGCTTAGTCTTAAATTGTCAGGCTTTACTTATAAATATTTAATAGAGAAAGGTAGTTTGCATGAAGCATTACTGATAAATTGATATAGAGGAGTATAAGAGGCTATAGCAATGCAGTGAACCGGCTGTTGTATTGGTGTGACATGGCTTATCGCACTTAATTTAGTAATCTCGTATTCCTATTATATTCCTCGCTTTAATTTTTAAATACATATTTTGTGGTTAATAACAGGGATTTTCTTCGTTGAACGTGTAGATTGAATGTACGTATCTAAAGACCCGATCTGTTTTAATTGAAATGTTCATTTTAATTAGAGAAAAAACAATAAGAAAATATGAATGATTTTCATTGACGTTTTCGAAATCGTGCCATAAACGCCAACTCTGAAAAGATAAGTTAAAAATATCATCACTTATCAAGTATTGACGCCAATGAGCGATGAAGACATTTAATTGCAATTCACTTTTTCTAATATCACAACTTTTAATGATTTAAAAAAGTTTTAAATTGTCAAATTAAATAAAACTAAACGACTATAAAGTTTATATTATCTTAACGCTCCAAACTGATAGAAAACTGATATAAAAACCCAAATAAGTCGATAGTATTTGATTTTCATTGCAAATGTTTGTCTCCAAAATAGAAAATAAATACCGAAATGTGGAAAACAATTTCAATGGAGATTCTATTTATATAAAAGCTTAATAGATTGAAAACATTATATTCGATGACTTATAAAATACGAAAATAGCAGAATGGTTTTAATTTCAATTAATATAAACATCGAACATTTCAATAAAATTGTTATCTTTTAATATAACAAAAATAAAACGGTTTTTTAGCCTTTTTATGAGTTTTCATTTAAGGTGTTTTGTTTTGGTGTTTATTTAAAATTCACATTGACCTCTTATGACTTATTCAATTTTGAAATCCAATGCTTATTGTAAATATATAAATTCAGCATTGTTCTGAACACAGTTGTTATTTTGTTGATAGCCGCGAAGAAAGTGTGCACGTGTTACCTTTTATATGTCGGTCGATCCAATATTAGTTTAGTTAGATGTTTTTATTATAGCAAAAAAGAAATCGATCCATGGAATTTTTTTTTAGATAAGCAAGATAGATCTGATAGACTAGAGAGAGAGAGAGAAAGAGATAGAGAGAGAGAGAGAGTGGGAGAGTGAGAGAGAGAGAGAGAGAGTGTGTGTGTGTGTGTGTGACGAACAGCAAAAGAGTAAAATAGGAATTGAAGGGTGGAAAATAAGACCAAACAAAACGGAGTGGTAAATTTGGAAATCCACGAGTCTCTAAGATGTATAAATGACATGGTCTACGTGATATAATTAATGATTGTAATGCTTTTCCTTTACCTTGCACTGATTTATAATAAAGATATCCATAAACAAATAAAAGATGAATGTATGAATAAAAAATCTTAATTCACTAAAGATCACAATCAGGTACGATGTCAATATGTCATCCTTAGTGATCCAGTGTTTTTTAGATTTTGTCGCTATTTGTTTAATCAGGTCATTCGATTTTTGTGGCGCAATTGGATCCATAGTCTACCTATATATTAGGTCTATGCAAGAGTGTTACTTAGGCCTACATTCTAGATGTCTAGTGTTTCCATGAAACTGCATGTGTTAATGGACAATCGAACTAATTCACAATCTTATTAAATAATTTAATAGCAGAAAGAATGTTAGAACATTGATATTCGAAATAATAACAGATTTGGAATATACGATAGTTGGATAATTCTGAAGTAAGTTTCAATATTTAAAATACATAAAAATAATTATAACAAAAAAGGCAAATATTTGAAACAGTAACAGTTTGAAAGTTAGTTTATAAAATGATGTTAAAATAAGATTGACAGTTAACAATAAAAAAAGATTGTCGCTTTGACGTAAATTTGAGATAAACAGAAACTACAGTCTTATTATATCTTGAGTTTTCCAGATCAGAAAAGCAGTCAGGAAACTAGGTATCGGCTCGATGACGTAGTCAATTTTATGTTCATGAAAGCTCAAATGAACACACCTAAGAAAGATGTAGAAACTAAGAGAAACGTTTGCAAGTTCCGAGATGAGTAATAAAACGAATCACATAAAATATGACCTGTTGTCATGATGTTTCATTCGAAAGAAAGTATCTTCATTACAAGCGTTTCCACAACCAAGAGCGAAGGAAACAATAAAAGTAGGTGTGTAGCCCCTTGTTTTCGAGAATTTGTAAACAATCCGCAATGTAAATTACACGAATTATTAAGCTCTGAATATAAACGGCATAATCATGTTACCACATCTGCTCTCGTTAGAATGCCGAAGTTAAGCAATGTTGAGGCTTTTCATTACTAAATTGGGTGAACAATTTGGGAATTCCAGGCGCTTTATGTAGGAGGACGTCGATACCTCCCTGCAATAATGGAAAACGTGTTCATCTCCCCTAGGGACGCTAGTGAATTCCACACTCAATGAAACTTCCAGGCTTTGAAGTCGGCACAACAAAGATTCTCAACCAGATATTGGCCAATAGCGGAGTCCAAAACTGTAGAGGAAGGGGACTCACAGATCCCGCTCTGCCCTGTCTAATGTTGGATGGAACGTGTTGGTTTATACAAATCTGCAAATGCAAGGAAGTCCGCCCGACATAACCAGCATCACACTGGCATTTAAATTGATAAACAATGTTACTATTTTGGATGTAACGATCCTTGCAAAAAGAAGGAATGCAAGTTTAATATTATATACCAAACACAAAGAAACAGAGTAAAAACAATTAATGATACTTCTAATAATCTGTTTATTTAATTTTGTACAATTATCCTCTATCCATGGCAATTTTAAGTAAATAGGGCATTTTAAAGGGCCACATATTTTAGGGAATTTAGAATAAGCAACCTTTTTATTCATACAATCATTAATAAGCTCTTCAGGGTAACCATTACCAATGAAAATATCCCTGATCTTATCAAGCTCGGCCTCCAATTTAACAGATGAGCACATCATGAGAACTCTAGGTACCAACGTCTTAAGCCGATTTTATGCGATTGGAGTACAAAAGAAGACCAGTTCACATACAGGCCAGTAAAAGTCGGCTTCCTGAGAAATCCACGTCTTGGACGTTCAACAAAAACATCCAAAAAGGGAAGATTGCTGTCTTTCTCCCATTCCATAGTGAACTGCAGAACCCCATGAAGGGAATTCAACTTATTAAAAAATGCTGACGCTTCGTTTTGCGATGAAAACCTAGGAAAAGTATCGCCAACATATCTAACATACGTAGTGAGTTTAATTCCTGACCTCAAAAGAACGGATTCATGATAACCGAGGATAATATCAGCTAGAGTTGGGGCCAATGGGCTACCCACTGAGACCCCATCGACCTGACTGTACATGACATCAGCGAAGCTAAACTCCATTGATTTAGTACACATTAATACGAGTTCTATGGATATCTCCTTAGAAAACTAGGGAGAAGTCAGGCGACTACTATAGAGTACGTCGGTGCGAATATGTATAGTTTCATCCAGTGGTACATAAGTAAAAAAACCTAGAAACATCAAAAGATCACATAAAAGATGTCTCAGAACCCAGAATCCGAATCTAACCCATGCAAATACTTAACAAACCAGAAAAGAATCAGATATAGAGTGCGTAGTATATATCTCAACTCTATTGTCTATCGCATGTTTTATAAATGTGAGCACTCAAATTGGGTCTCGTCATCGTCGATGTGTACCTCGTTATATTACGTATTATCCGTTCTAACCCAACCCCTGTAAGCAACGCTGAATATATGCGATCTATCCATGAATGCATCTCTTCTTATGATTGAGCACCATCAATGCCGATGCACAAATGAGCCTCAAAGTTTTCAACTGAAATAATCGAACATGCGAAGCTCGTTAAGTTATCCACTTAACATGCATGGCCTTATTTTTCTAAAGAACGAAATAAATAAAAATACGGAAAGCAACACATCAACCAACACATCAGAAAATGCATTTTTTGTTTATCCGGAAAAAAGTGAACTAAAATCACTTGCACACTATTCTGCACAAATCCGACAAGCAGAAATGGGAAAAAATCCCCACGTGTCACACACAAATATATCTACCCCTCAGTTGATTACTACAGAATAACATTAAATATTACTGTAAGCATTATTTGTGCGCTACTCTGTCTAAAATATAGCCACACGGAACAAATGGGTGACTATTTTTTGTGAAATTATATTAAAAATTCATCTCTTACAATAACAGCTAAAATATATGCTACAACATTTGTGGGCGATATACTCGGTAAATATACCCGGTAAAAATGGTCACATTGTTAGCTGTAAGTCAGTGATTTATCATTTAACGTTTAATCGTGTATAATTTTAAAACTCTGTGAGCATTGCTTGCTTTCCCGCTTGCTTGCATGTTGTCGTCGATCGACCGATTCTGTTATTTATAAAAAGATAACAGGTATATATATATATATATATATATATATATATATATATATATATATAGTCTTGGAAGTTTTTAACCTTTAAAACTATACAAAACATATTTTTTATCATTCGTTAGAAAACTATCTAGTCAGTAAGTCATTTAATCACCTGCAACCACTGCATCAACTCGCTCTCGAATTTACTATAATACCAATAATTTATTTTTCAAGGGATCATCAGTTGTTTACCATGAAACACTGTTTCGGAGATTTAAAAACAAAACAGTATATTACATCATGGCTCCCCAGCAGTGTTGATCAAACACCACCCCCCTTAATCTTAGGAAGAAGACATGTTTCAAACATTTGATCCAGTTTTCTATTCTTAATTGCAATTACTAACCTTTTCATACTATAAAAATGAATTTATTACCTGTGCGATTCATCAATTTCCACATTTAAAATGAATACATTTTTTAATTTTTTAATTTATCAGTCTTGTATTTATAAGATTATGATGAATCAATTTAACTACTTATCACCCCCACTATGATTAGTATTTAGTATATTTACATTCTTATTTAAAATTAGATATATAAAGGTTAAAAATATTTTTACATATATACATTTTTTTTTATTATAAATTTATTATGTGTAATTATAAATACATTTTGTACATTGCTAATATAGTTTTGGATTTCCTTTATTAATATAGTCTGGTTAATCTTAAACGATTCAAAAGCATCAGGATAACGAACAAATGCTTTATTTAACTGTTTTAATATTTTATTTTTATCCCCACCTTGTTTTATCATCCTTATTACCAAACTAGAAACTGGTGGTATAAAGTCTGTTAGTTTTAAAGTAACGCGAGCTATTCTCAAAAACTCTGACATAATGGTTCCATAAAACATAAAAACAGGGCAGGTTCGATCTTTATGGGGCATAGTACTATTTTAAAGGGGAAAGCGT
This sequence comes from Euprymna scolopes, assembly GCF_053919585.1. Classification (NCBI taxonomy): domain Eukaryota; kingdom Metazoa; phylum Mollusca; class Cephalopoda; order Sepiida; family Sepiolidae; genus Euprymna; species Euprymna scolopes. The sequence continues at coordinate 2,721,386 of NC_136490.1, forward strand.
TTCTTTTATCAAATATTTTATAAAGAAAAATCCCATCCTCAATTTTTATATCTATATCCAGAAATGTAGCCTGTTGTCCACTATGTTCACAATTCAATTTTAATTCGTTTGGATATATAAGATGTTTTTTTCGAATTCATCATTATCGTTTATACATATAAGGTCATCTATAAATCTCCTACATCCATGAAAGTTATATGTTTTAGATATATCTGTTTTAATAGTGATGACATATATATACTCGAGTCTATGTAAATACAAATTTGCCCAAAATGGTGCAGAATCCACTCCCATTGGGATACCTATCGTTTGGAGTAATATTTTATTTCCTATTTGAAAATAGCATTCTTTAATAAGATGACTTACAAGTATTTTTAAAATACCTTTAGAAACACTAGTTTTGATACTTTTATTTTTACACCAGAAAGCTTTAGAGTTTGAAAAGTCTATATATTAACATTTTCCACCTTCAAACGCCAAATCTACAGTATCATTTAATTCTTTTATAAGTTTTTCATGCGGAATTTTAGTATATAGCGTACTAAAATCATAAGTAGCTATAGATTTTGCTTTTATTCTGGAATTTATTTTATCTAATTTTTCTTTCACTGGTTGGGAATTATTTACTACCCAAAATAGATTTATATTACTATAGAATTTACTTTTCAGGTGAAAATTATTTATTTGATTTATAATTAATTTAAATATTTTAGATATAGCTTTACTTAAAGGTTTAGTATATATATATATATATATATATTCAGGCAAACATTATTAAAAATAATAGAGATACCTTGCTTAATTATTCTTTTTTTCATTTTTTCAATCTTTCGTAAGATTTTTTAAACTTCAAGATGGAAGGTATATATAAATTTTTAATATTTTATCTCCACCTGATGATGATTCAAGAAAGAATCGAAAGCGCTCGTGTGCACCATGGAACATTTGTAAATACCTTCCATCTTGAAGTTAAAAAAATCTTACGAAAGATCAAAAAATGAAAAAAAGAATCATTAAGCAAGGTACCCCTTTTGTTTTTAATAATGTTTGCCTGAATGAAGGAATGCTGCCTAAATACACTAATACATACATATATATATGTATGTATATATATATATATATATATATATATATATATTAGCATTAAGAAAATAGGTTCTTGCAATTTAGCACACCAAAGCTTAGATCATTGAGCGATACCGATCAGTATTGAAAACAGTGTTTGCGAAAAATATACCACGTAACAAGTTTCCATTGAAGACCAGGTTGTTGTTTTCTTTCTGTTTTCTTCTTTATTTCTTCATTCTTCCATGCAAACAAGATACAAAATAGATAACGCAATTTGTTTGCGCTATCGTGAGTTTTGTAGAGTCTTAAGCAATTAATGTTCATCCGTTGAAATTTACTTTTTTTCTATTGCCCTTCGAGAAACGCATTCGGAAAAAAAGTTTCTAATTAAAGTAGTTGTATTTCGTGTAACAATAAAACCATTTAATTATATCAAATTCATTGTTTACTTCCAACTAAACAGAAACGTAGTAATTTATTTATTAATTAACAATTACGTTCCTGTTGTTAACGCACGCGAGGCCAATCTTGTTTAAAAACTTAAACAAAACAGGCAGCAAAGATAACAAATATGTGAGTTCAATCTTACGTAAAGGACAAACATATAAGTCAATATTTACAAACACACTCAACAGAAGTTTTACTTAAAAATACTTATCTTTACGATGAATACCATATCTTTGTTTAAAGTCGCCTTTCCCTTCCCACCAAAAATAAATTAATAAAACTCAGACGGTATATGAATGCGATATCTTCAACTCTATCTTTACATTGTTTGTTGCACTTTCCTAATTTGCGAACAAAATTCATTATTTAATTGAATGAAATGCCTATTAGTTTCTATTAACCTAGCGAGGATAACCGGCGTTGCCCGGGTGTGGAAGGAACGGAGCCCTAAAAAATATTTCCACAAAAAAAAAAATGAACTAACTCCTTCAAAAAAATGAAAATAGAAACGTGTCTTCTTGCGAGAGCAAAAAAAAAAAAAAAAAAATTTAGCCGTAGTAATCACGCTTGAACATGCAATGCGAAGGAGAAGAAGAATGTGAAAAAAGCCAACTGTCAACCCCCGCGTCCACCGCGACAAACGACGTCGGCGGCATTCGAAATAAGGCTAGTAATTGCAAGGCGTAGGATGGCTTTGCAAAATTTTCGACGAAAATAGTGACCTTCCTACTAAAGAGACGTTGCAAGCCTATCGGTGTTTTATCGTTATTTCCATGGCAGGTGCTCGTCTGAACTCCAATCTCTGGTCCCCCCTCGCCAATCTTTTACAAAAAACACCCGTCTAGCTGAACTCACTGTCAAAAACTTTCCCCACTCTTTATCTATGCCCAAATCAAAACATAGATTCAATGAACAAAGCTTATTTCTTAGAACTGCGCCCCTGTGGAACTTTGTTCCGTCTGTCTGCTTCCCACCTGACTACAACTTGGATGTCTTCAAGTCCAACGTAAACAAATTCCTGATGAACCGCCCCCTTAAGTAGACACTCTAAAATATCCACACTAACGTACTGTACTTACATTAACCCTTATCCCTGAGTGGTTTCCGGGCATTGATAAGTGGTGAGCACCTTGTAAAATAAAGAAAAAATATCGGCTAAGTTGACGGTGTAAACAAAATTAATGTCTTCGGCTTTCTAACGATCTTTCTAACGATATAAATTTTATCATCGTTGGCTGCGTGTGTCAACAATTTTCGCGAGACATACAAACACACAGACATTCGCACACATACATTAAAATACATGCATTCACGCACATATATTCACACATATACATTCACACACAGTTGAGATTTATATAATAGATGTTTTCATTGAAAAATCTAAAAATGAAAACATTTGAAGACTGGCTGATTTGTCACTGTGCCAATTTTGGAAAATATACGATCATCCTGGAAAGATGATGGATGACATGTACTGAATTTTGAAGCAAGTGTTGCACAATCAATCACCACCCGACCTGATATGAACTAAAAAAAAAACCGAGTACATTACAGTTTAGTTAACATATTTTCTTGTGTTTTATTTTATAAATTAATGTTGTTGTTATTTTTTTGGTATTTTTACAGCGCACGCATCGTGCTGAAATAATAATGTTATTATTTAGAAAGCCATTCTTAATATAGAGAGGTGCGTTCTAACTATTCTGTACTTTGACCTAACAATGTAATAAAAATATACCATAAAAAATTTATTTAATTTGGAAATACTATATAAAATATAGCATGGTACGTACATTATTATTGGCTCGCTAACAGCTTTCACACAGGTCATCAAAGATCTTTCCTCGAAAACAACACGTGGCGTTCCCTAGAATCTGAGTGAAAAGTTTCCTCAGATTTCCAGTACTATCACTCTCTTTCGAAATCAGTTGCAAATAAATTTGCACGATCGCACGGCCGCTTACCATTGATTTCTCGCTGGCATCGCACATTGGTTTTAGTGGCAACAAGCCTCCCCAAGTTTTCAGTTCTCTTCGTATTTGTACAGCGGAAGTCTGCTCAGCGCTCTCTCCTCAGTATTTCCATCCTCCTTGGCCATTGTCGACTATTTGGTATTGTATTTTTAGGGGGGGATGATGAGGCAATGAGTGTGGATGGGATAGCGGACTTATAGATATGCAACTTCAATGTTTTTGTTTTCATGTAACGCTTCATCGTTTGCCTCTGCAGCAATTTGTCTGGCCCGCGCATATGGCTCATGCGTATTAGTCCCCGCATTCAAGGGTTCTCCTTAATATTTCAGCTGTTTTCATTATTGTTATTCGTTGCGTCTTTCCAGCAATTCCTCTTATTCTAATTTCTCCCATTCTTTTTTCAAAGTTTTTCGGAATTGTTTGTTTATAGGTATTATCTTGAATTCCTTTCAGGTCTCGTGCTAGCTCTGTGTATTTGCTCCGTTTCTCCTTTTCTTTGATATTCAAACTATTGTACGCTGAAACAGCAAAGTGTAGGATTTGGCAGGACTTTTCTTTCTTGTTAATCATTACGACATCCAGTCTTCTTGCTTGGATGGGTTTCTCCGTTTCTATCTCCATCTCCCATAAGGTTTTTGCGATTCCCGTTTTCAAGTACTGTTGCCGGCTTATGCTTGTACCACCTGTCTGTGCTTTCAAGATGAAGTTGTTTGCATAATTCCCAGTGTACTCCCCTCCTCACTTGATTGTGTCTGTTCTTGTATACCTTTTGGGCCAGTCTGCTGCATTCGCTTGCTATATAGTTTATCGTTTCGTCTCTCTACCCTAGAGTCTGCATTTGCTGTTTTCTTGTGCTTTGTCGATCCTTGCTTTGATGCGATCGGTTCTTCTCGAGTTATGTTGTGCTGCAGTTATTAGGAATTCAATTTCTCGATTTACGTGTCGTTGTTCGCATCCATGTCCAAGTGTTTTCGTTATTCTAATCGTTTGTCATCCAATGTGAATCTTCCGTGTAGTTCTTTCCCTTCCCATCTTTCTTTTCGCGTTTTATCCACTTTCTCTGTTTTGTTGATTTTTTTTCTGTGTCTCTTGCTGTCTTAAACATTCTTTCAGTTTTTTGCATTATGTGTTTCCCAATTCTTTTTGGTGTCATTCACACAGTCTTCTATACAAACAAGTCCTCTTCCGCCGCCTTTCCTTGTCGCTATGAACTTTCTTTATTTATACCGTTTATTAGGCTTCTGCTATATACTTTAGTTTCCAGGAGTTTTCTTGTTCTTCTAAGGTATTCGTTTCCTATTCCCTCTTTCATTTCTGTGACTTTGATATTGTCTGCTTCAAGAATTCCCAAGTGTTTATAACCATCTTGTTCCTTTGTACCCTCATCTCCGTTTGATTGGGTAGTTCCATACATTCTGTCGTTTCCAGTTTTCCCTTTCTAATAACTAATAGTGTGCACTTTTCCACATCAAACTTCATTTGGATATCCTATTTGTTGCAATATTTTTGATTCAGAATGGGGTATGGTCCCACACAGTCGGGCGATTCTATTTATAAACGATGCTGCTAGGAACTGACTAATCGAATTAATTCATGTTCTGTCTACTGCAAACCAGTCACCTCTCAAGACTTCTTTAGAACAACAAACCATCGGAAACTGTTCTGAGACTAAACATGGCTTATACTTCTAGAGGTTACAGGCCCAGCGTACGTCTTTATTTCGATGGATCGGAATCAAAATTCGAATTGTGGCAAGTTAAATTTCTAGGATATCTACGAATCCAAAAGCTACACAAAGTACTTCAAACACAACCTGCAAACAGAAAAGACCCGACTTCATTGAAAAGAACGCAACTGTCTTTGCGGGATTAATACAGTGTTTAGATGACCGAAGTCTATCACTGGTAATGAGAGAAGCCCTGGACGATGCCTGCAAAGCATTGAACATATTGAGAGAGCATTATTTATCGAAAGGAAAACCCAAAATTATTTCTTTATACACTGAACTGACCTCTCTAAAACGAATGGAAGACGACACTATTACTGATTATATTATAAGAGCTGAAACGACTGCAAATTCTTTAAAAATGTCTGGTGAAGTTATAAGTGACAGTCTCTTAATTTCCATGGTCCTTAAGGGATTACCGAGTGATTTCAAGCCATTTACCACCGTGATAACCCAGAAAGAAAAACCCATGACTTTTAGCCAATTCAAGGTAGCACTCGGAAGTTACGAAGAAACTGAAAAAATGATCACAGAAAAAAAACGAATCCACAAATATCATGAATTTTAAAAATACACGCATAAAAACACCAAAATTAAATTATACCCATGCCAGGAATAAAAACCGCAACTTTGCCAAAAACAATTTTTTCCTAAGAAAAGTACACAAATTATTTGCTATAATTGTGGACGACCTAATCACAAGAGTTTCCAATGTAGATACTGGACTCAAAATGGCGACTACATTAAAAATTTGGAGAGCTCTGTTAGCGAACACATATTTTTTTTATTTTCGTGTACATTTGATGCTTCAACAAACAATAATAATTTTCTTGTCGATTGTGGGGCCACAGCACATGTGATTACAAAGGAATCTGATTTTATCAATTTTGACCCCAACTTTAAGCCACAAAATCATTTTGTAGAACTAGCTGACGGGAGTCGAGTAAATGATATCGTTTTGAAAAGAGGCAATGCTAAAATCTCGCTAAAGAACAATAAAGGTGAACTGTGTTTCTGTATTCTAGAAAACGGTCTTCTAATCCCAAAATTTAAACAAAATATATTTTCTGTACAAGCTGCCACAAAACAAAGTGCAAATCTAAACTTTAGCCCCAATAAATCAAAACTGGTATACCCGAATGGAACTGTAGACTATATTATTTAAATAGCGTAGTCCCATCGAAAACCGCCTGCCATAATCTCAGATATGACATAAAATTCTTGGACATTGCAATATTCCTGATATCAAAAAGTTGCCGACTGTAGTTGAGGGAATGAAAATAATAACATAAAAAACTTCAACTGCGGCGTCTGTACGTAAGGGAAAATGACAAACTATCAAATCAAGATACCACACAAGAAGGCAAAAAAAAAAACTATCAATGGTGCATTGTGACTTGAATGGTCCCGTGGAACCGATGGCGAGAGAACACTATAGATATGCGTTGAATTTCGTAGATGACAATACAGGTTTAATAATGGTTTACTTTTTAAAGAACAAATCTGATACCCTGCTAGCAACAAAAAATATCTAGCTGACATGGCTCCCTACGGTGAAGTCAAGTGTATTCGCTCTGACAACGGTACGGAATTCACCAATAAAGACTTTGAACTTTTACTAATTAACCATCATATCAAGCATGAAAAATCAGCTCCTAGATCGCCACACCAAAATGGGACTGCTGAAAGAGCGTGGTGGACACTTATTGAAATGTCAAGATGCCTACTCATTGAATCAAAACTCCCCCAAAAACCTCTGGACATACACACTTATGGCGGTAGCCTATGTACGCAACAGGTGTTTTAACAAAACACTATATAAACTCCATATGAATCTTTCTGCTGTAAAAAAAACAAATTTAAGCAGAATGCATATATTTGGTTCAACTTGCTTCGCATATAGAGATAAAAAGAGTAAATTGAATATTAAAGCCGACAGAGGTATATTTCTTGGATACGATAAAAACAGTACAGCCAATTCAGTATTTTTTTCCAGAGAAAAATAAAATAAAAAGAATCCGATGTGTAAAATTCATAGACACGTTTAATTTTACAGACTAAAACCCGTCATATGAAGGAGATGGAATTATATTCCCTCAAACAATTAAAACAAACGAAGACAATAAAAATGACGGAGACAAGAGTATCCATGATGATGATGATGATGACGATGACGATGATGATGATGATGATGATGATGATGATGATGATGATGATGATAAAGGCGAAAGATATCCAAAAGAAATAGAAGGCGACACGATTTTATGTGGTCGATAATATAAAAGATTATTAACTCGACTATTCCTATTCAATGGAAAATGCGCCAAAAAGCTTTAACGAAGCAATTAATTCAGAACATTGTGATGAATAGAAAATTGCCATGAAAAAAGAAATAGATGCCTTAACCGAAAATGATACCTATACGGTAGTGCCTCTCCCAAAAGATAAACATGTTATTTCTACAAGATGCGTATTTACAAAAAATACTACAGTATCAGGCGTAGAACAGTACAAAGCTAGATTTGTTGCTAATGGGCACTCTCAGATTTACGGTATAGAATATTTTTCTACGTTTTCACCGACCACAAACCTAACGACAATCAGAATTTTACTGCAAATCGCATCGCAATATGACCTAAACATCCATCAAATGGACGTAAAAAATGCTTATTTGAATGCCCCAATAGTGAAATTTATATTACTCCTCCAGATGGATTTATAATGAAAAATAAGAATAGCGTGTGGTGACTTAACAAGTCATTATATAGTCTAAAGCAGAGTGCTCAGTGTTGGAATACAGTATTTCATGATTATATTATTTAACAACAATTCAGACAATGCGTTGTAGACCTCTGTTTATATACACAGCACAAAGATAAACTACTGATTTTGGTTTTGTGGGTCGATGATATTTTAATCGCATCAAATTGTGACATAATGTTAACTGATGTTAAGAACAAATTAAGTAAAACATTCAAAATTACCGATCTTGGTAAAATATCCTAGTTTTTGGGGATAGCATTTACTCAAAGCAAAAAACTTGTTACTATGAATCAATCGAGATACATCGACAAAATATTATTAAAATTGTGAATGGGAGAGTGCAAGAAACGCTCTACACCGGTCGAAAATGATATTAATAAAAATATACACACAGAATATGAAATAATAAATGATAAATTATACCGGGAAATTATAGGTAGTCTTGTATACTTAATGATTGCGAACAGACCCGACATATGCTATACAGTAACAAAAATGTCACAAAAATTATCATGACCGACAATGAAGGATTTAAACAGAGCTAAACAAGTCCTGCGTTATTTAAAAGGAACAAAAGAACAGAAGTTAGTATTTAGAAAATCAAGAAATCCCCTAAAATTAGAAGGGTTTTCGGATTCAGATTGGGGAAACGAAGAAGATCCAAAAATTATACCTGGATATTGTTTCAGACCCTCAGAAAATGGGTCTATTATTTCATGGAAATCTAAAAAGCAACAGATTGTATCTCTCTCTACGTGTGAAGCAGAATTTATCGCGATCACACACACGACCCAGGAATCACTTTACCTTAAAAATATCCTAAAGACTATTTTATAGCCACAATTAACTAAAAGCCCCGTTGTAATTAATTGTGATAATCAAGCCAGTATAGTCTTAGCACAGAACACGATAATCAGTCAAAGATCTAAGCATATAGATATAAAATACCATTTTATAAAAAGCGAGGTGAAAAAGGAATCCATTATTTTTTAATTACATATCATCACAACAAAATATCGCTGATGTATTCACGAAACCCGCAGCAAGAATAAGGTTAAAGCGTTTTTTCTCAAAACATGTTGGGCGATTCGACTGAATAATTTTTTTTCACGACCCTGTATGTATATAAATTTCTATATATCAAAAAGAAAAAAAATAGTCCTGGACAAGACGTTAAACTGTATCGATTTTATTTGTATTAACATTTTAACCTGCTAAGGCGTAACTAATACTTTTGCTGAAATGAAAAAAATAAAAATAAAAAAAAGTCACTTTTTTAAAAACTTCTTCCTAATTTTACTTTTCGACAAAATACTTTTTGCATGCTTAGTTTAATGCGAGCAGAAATTACAATTGACTTTTATTTATTTTTTTGTGCACATTAGTTTTATTTCTTATTTTTCTAAAATGTCCTATTTTTTAGCATTGTTTTAATTAACAAAAAAAAACAAAATTAAAAAAAACAAACTAAACAAAACAAAAACTCTATAAACGGGTACATATCGCATGTATGTTTATTTTCCTGTATATTTATTTATATCTATTCGTTTTTGTCTTTTCTTTTTTTACAAAACTCCATAATCAAATTTAAGAAATGGGTTATTTTTCACATACCCACCCCTTTTAAGGTTAAAATACCTTCCATTTCTTTCATTTCTCTTCTCTGTACACATATGAGGAGTGTAACTATTCAGCAGATATATAACCTCCACAAACTAAGCCAGTAACATGAACTAACCACGCGGGGTCACAGAAATACCTGGATTAGAATCCAGGCGCGGAGCAAACCCTCTCAGTGCTGACGGACCTAGTAGACCTTTCCAGATCATCCGTCTAGGAGAAGGAAAACTCTGAAACTAAACCAAATGGGAGAGAGGTCTCTTCAGTCTTGGATGACAACCTTCCTAGAGCTGGTGACTCAAACAAATTACCGGTTTGCAAATCTAAATTGCTTAAGGAGTAGATAGGTTCTGTCTATCGCCCGGCTTCCATACTCCTTATTTGCCTATTAGTCAGGCGTAGAGACACTATCACAGTGATTCGACAGAAACACCCAGTGGTAGATCTTGTTTCTTGTCTATGGCAATGAACGCCGTTTCCCCACTCCCGACCCACTCACCCCTAAAACTGGGCACTTAAGAGTGCTTGAGTAGACGATATATGCCTGAGCAATTAGATTGGGTTGACCTTCCTCTGATGGGTTGAGGGTACCGGATTGACAGTTACTGGCTGCTGTTTCCAACTGGTAGTACAGGAGCCCTAACTGGTAGCGCTTAGAGCGGCTGCTCCATCAACAGTTGTATAATATTGGGATGTTTGTAGTTCCATGTCGCGCATGGAAAGGGACCCTGCACTCATCCCCAGTGGGCTTTCCTGAGGCCACAATCCTAGTTGAAGAAAGGTGATACTCTGCATAACCTCCTGTTCAGCTCTCCCTTACTGAAACTCGTTAAAAAATATGAAGACAGTACAATCTAAAAATAAGCTTAAACCAGGCTTAGGGTCAAACAAATCCAACGCCTTCTCCATTGAGGCATGCATTCACAAATATCCGTGGGCTTTGAACTAATTTAGCTGATGTTGAAGCATTTCTCCTAACAAATACCCCGGATATCTTAGCGCTAAGTGTGACTAACCTACACTCCTCCATCTCCTCTAACTACTTTAACATGCCTGGATATCTCCCACTCTACCGTAAAGACTCTGACAGACACATGCACGGACTTGGAGTTTACATTCGTAATACCCTTCCCTTGACTGGAGAAACAAACGGAGGATCAAGCCTTTATGTGCTTTAGACTTAACATACAACACAACATAAGCTACTTTTACTTTCTCTACCGCTCTTCCTCGACCCAAGACTGCACCATAATAAACAAAGCCTCTGACAGCATAGGCACAGCACTCTCCCTCGACACGAGCGCACAATACATGTATTTCGTGACTTTAAATTTCATCACAAAACCTGGCTTGGATTCTCTACTCACACAGATGCAGCGGGCAGCAAAACTCATAGCTTCTTTATATCTTACTCCCTATCACAAATGGTTACGTTTCCAACCCGTTTCCCTGACCAGGAAGAACAACACGCATCACTTTTAGATCTGTTTTTGACAACAGTTCCTGAGGATTGTATAACGAATGCCGACAACCCACTTGGGAACGCTGATCATGCACTGATATTGGTTGAAATCGCCCTAAACTCTAGTGCCAAAACCGAAGAGCCAGTGCTCAAAACAACGAGCTATTAAAAAAAAGGCTGACTGGGAAGCCATCAGAGATCTTATCAGATATGTCCATGGGGAAATATTTTTCTCTTCCTGCTGAACAGTGTGCAAACGAGACCACTAAATGGTTCAAAACAGCAATCGAAGCGCATGTTCCCATGCGGAAATTTTATAGCAAGCCCCACTCTCCCCAATGGTTTACTTCGATTTGCGCAACTGCCATTGCTGAAAGGCAGCATGCATACCGCAGATTTAACCGACATAAGTCCAGTTCAAACAAACAGAAGTATATAGAAGGTAGAAGTAACGTTAAGAAAGAATTAGCGAGAGCTAAGAGAGAATTTATTGAAACCACCAAAAATGCATCGAAGCACAAAAATTAGGAACGTGTGACTTGTGGAAAATCTACAACAGTGTAGTAAATAATAGGCAATCAACAATTCCCCCACTAACCAACAATCACGAGGTTGTCTCCTCAGCAACCGAAAAGGCTAACATACTTGCCAGTCGGTTTGCCTCAAACTCCACACTAGACCCTTCCAACCACCCCCTACCTGAATTTCCTATGCGAACAGACGCCATCCTAGACGATCTGAAAATAACCCCTGCTCAGGTGCATGCTATCATAAAAAACCTTGACACTGCAAAAGCATGTGGACCCGATCTCATCCCAGCTGTGCTATTAAAAAAGTGCTCAGCCGAAGTAGCTCCAGTTCTCTCCAAACTCTACAACAAATGCCTTAATAAATCCTGCTTTCCGGGCTGTTCGAAAACTGCTTATGTCGTACCAATATTCAAGAATTCTGGCGAAAGAACTAACTCATTAAATTATCGCCCCATAAGCCTCCTCCCACTTTTTGCCAAAATATTTGAGACCTTAATTAACCATGGTCTAGTCCATCACCTTATAGATGCTAAGCTACTGACTGAGTAACAATATGGATTTAGACAAGCGCGTTCCACAGCAGACATCCTTACTGTAATCTCTGAACGTATATACCATTCACTGGATAAAGCGGTGGAGGAAAGAGCGATAGCTCTAGATATATCTAAGGCTTTTGACAGGCTATGGCATGAGGGTCTCCTCAGGAAGATTAGATCGTACGGTATCACTGGTAGAATACTAAACATAATTAAATCCTTCTTAGATAAGAGAAAAATCCAGGTTGTCCTCGACGGTCGTACATCTAAACAATATGATATAAATGCGGGAGTGCCCCAGGAGTCCATCCTTGGACCTCTACTGTTCCTGATATTCATAAATGACCTCCCCGACAAAATTGCCTCTGAGATGGGTATATATGCTGATGACACCACACTCTATAACAGTCACGACAGGAAAACAAATGAACACATATCTAAAGAAATGGCAAAAACACTAGAGGATGACCTCCAATCTGTAGTGGAATTGGGACAAAAATGGATGGTCACTTTCAATGCCGCCAAAACTAAACTGGTTTCATTCAATAACTACAAGAAACCTGCTCTACCACCTATAGCAATGGCCAACGACTCTTTAGCTGAGAGTACATCTTTCAAGCTCCTTGACCTAACGTTCACAGGAAACATGAGTTGGAACAATTACATCGAGGGCATTGCCAGGGCCGCTGCGAGAAGGTGGGCTCTCTCTATCGTGCTAGAAAACTACTAACACCCGAAAGTATCCTGTACCTCTATAAGGCAATCATTCGCCCATGTATGGAGTATTGCTCTCATAATTGGGCTGGTGCATCGGCTACTAGTCTCTCGCTTCTTTACAAGGTTCTTTACAAGTCGCACATCTGATATGCCCTGAACTGGCATCTAAGCTTCAGCCTCTGACCATCGACGAAACGTTGCATCCCTCTGCCTGTTGTACAAGTATTTTAATGGTGAATGCTCTGACGAACTGCAAGCACTTGTGTCCCCACGACGTGAGCACCCTCGACAAACCCAACAGGCTGCAAAATCTCCTCCCCCACACTGTAGAGAACCCTAGATGTAAAAGATCTTTCTACTACAGTGGTTTCTTCCCCATAACCGCTAGACTTTGGAATTCCATTCCAGGTCCCTGCTTCCCCAATTGTACTGACGTGCTGAAGTTCAAGTGCAACGTGAACCAACATCTTGCTGCCAAAATCCCTACATACTACCCCAGTAGTTGTTGCCCTTGATAGTAGCCCCTACACCAAAGTGGCAATATGCCTTGTTTGGGTTGAAAATGTAAAAAAGATATATACATATATATATATATATATATATATATATATTTATATATGTATGTGTTTTGACATTTGAACACAATTAAAAATGGCGTCTTTTTATATGCTAAATTTTAAGATCCAAATGATTTCTAATTTTTTTAATGTATAATTGAATATAAAAAAATATATATTTATTTTTGAGCAGAACAAACCTAAGGGACTTCCCATTATAAAAAATAGGGGGGATGTTGCAATATTATTGATTCAGAATGAGGCATGATCCCACACAGTCAGGCGATTCTATTTATAAACAATGCTCTGTCTACTGGCAACCAGTCACCTCTCAAGACTTGTCTAGAACAACGAACCATCGGAAACTATTCTGAAACTAAACATGGCTTACACTTCTAGACTACTACTACTACTATTATTATTATTATTATTATTATTATTATTATTATTATTACTACTACTACTACTACTACTATTATAATAATAATAATAATAATAATAATAATAATAAAAATAAAAATAAAAATAATAATATTAATGATAATGATAATGATGATGATGATGATGACGACGACGACGACAATAATAATAATAATAATAATAATAATAATAATAAAATTATAATAATAATAATAATGATAATGATAATGATGATGATGATGATGATGACGACGACGACGATGACAATAATAATAATAATAATCATAATAATAATAATAATAATATATATATATATATATATATATATATATATATATATATATAAAATAAACAGGTGTAGATAACATCGTCTAACCAGATCTCCACTGGGAGTGTGCAGAGAATCTGGTACTTGGGGAGGCTTTTGTTCACCCAAACCCTAGGAAATACCAATGGTCGATGCCAACGAGAAATCAATGGCAACGGCTGTTGCGATAATGTGAAATCATCTGCGCAAGTGGTCAAGCGGTTGAGAACACTGAGAATCTGGGGAGAATGCTTGTCACTCGGTTTCCAGCGAACACCACAAGTTACTGCGAGTGAGCGATCACAAGTGATGGCCTGTGTGACAACTTCTAATGAGCGAAATAATAATAATAATAATAATAATAATAATAATAATAATTCTGATTTCGCTTATGAACGTCTCTCTGGAAAGGGATAGGATTCATTTCCAGAGGTTTTCCCTTAATCCCGGCTTCAAACAAGGAGCTTCAAAGATCAAGGGTTTTCCTAAGGATGTTGGTGGTATCTATAATTGCAGAGGTTTTAAGGCCGCCTAAAACATCGGGGATTTGTATTTTTTTCGATTGTCCTTCCAGACGACTTGATACTACTCCTAGTCTACCAACTATGACCGCGATTATTTTTGCTTTAATCCCGTGTATACGCCTTATCTCCAAGGCCAATGGAGCATAATTGCTCCACTTCTCATTCTCCTTCTCCCTCACATTCCTGTCCCAGGGTAGTGAAAAGTTGTAAATCTGCCAGTTTTTTTTACACCTTGTCAATGACGACCAACTCCGGACGATTATGTTCCAATTGCTTGGTCGTTATGACACTTTTGTCCCACCATACCTCTACCTTTCCATCCTCACTTGTTCTCACTTAATCAGGCACCTCCTCCAACCATTTTCCAGCATACTTCACTCCAACCCTCTTACACACCTCCCAATATATCCCGAGTCCCATGCGATCGTGTCTTTTGCGGTACTCTCTCTGGATCAGTCCACTACACCCTGTTGTAAGGTGCGCAATTGACTCTGAGGTCTTACCATAAATCCGGCATTCTGCAGCAACTTCTTCTCCTAGAACCACTTTTTTGAACAATCGTGTTCATAATGTCTGCTCTTGTGCTGCACAAACAAAAGCTTCAGTACTCTTAGCCAGATACCCAACTCTAAGCTATTGCCATGATCTTTCATCAGCCACTTCTGCTATATCCTGGAAAAACCTTCCATGCATTTTCTTCCTAGCCAGTTCCTCTGCACTTTCTCTATCCATACGTTTCACATAATCAGCCTCTGTCTCACATACCTCCACTTCATTGACCACAACCTTAAGCATCCACTCCTCACTTCTAACCACATGCTTCTTCAACGACATCTCCTTGGTTCTAATACAATCTTTTACACATTTCAATCCTCTCTCACCATCTTTCCTCTTTTGATACAGCCTTGCTACGCTACTTCGAATGTGAAATATACCAAACATCGCTAAAACTTTTCTTGTTTTGATATCCATAGCATGCAAATTCTTGTCAGGCCATTCTAAAATTCCCGCACTGTATCTCAAAACACTGACTGCCCATGCATTTACTGCTTTGATAAGGTTTCCTCCATACAGTTTCGACTTTGCAATTAGTTTCACTCTTCTAAGATACTCCTTCCTGACTTTTTCTTTCATTCCTCTGTTCATGATGCCTACACCCTCCAGCACTCCCAAATACTTATATCCTGTATCTTCTATTTCTTTCATGATTTCTCCATTTGGCAGCACTATTCCATTCGAATGAACCTTTACTTCTCTTTTCATCACCAGCACCGCACATTTACTAATCCCAAACTCCATCCCAATGTCTTCTGAGTATGTCCCCATAGGTTCTACCAGTCTCTTCATTTCCTTTTCATTTCTACCGAATATTTTCAAATCATCCATAAACAGTAGATAGTTGAGGCGTCTGTCACCAGATCCAAAGTTATACCCCAGTTTTTCTCTCTTACAGAGGATGCTCAGTGGCATCACTATCATTACAAAAAGAAGTTGCGATAACGAATCTCCTTGAAATATTCCACGTTTAATGCCAACCTGCCCCATCTCCTCTCTGTTTGCTGTCAGCACAGTTTTCCATTGAGCCATACTTGTCTCCAAAAGCCCTACTATATTCTCAGCAACCTTCATCATCAATAGTATTTCACGTATCCATGAATGAGGAACCATATCATAAGCCTTTCTGTAATCGATCCATTCTACGTTCAGATTTCTTTTCTTCTTCGCGTCCTACATTATTGCTTTATCAATTAGTAGTTGCTCTTTAGTACCTATCGAGCCTTTCCGGCACCCGTTTTGTTCATCAGGAAAAAGACCATTACTCTCTAGATGTTCATAAATTTTCTCCGCAAATATTCCAGTTAACAGTTTCCACATCAATGCCAGACATGTAATTGGTCTATTATTATTGGCATCTGTTCCTTTTGCAGGATCTTTCCTAATCAGTGTTGTTCTTCCCTTCACAAGTCAATCAGGGACATCTCCGACTCTACAACCCTTTGCAGAGCAGCAGCTATAGGTGGATAAACCAGAAGCCCATCACTCCATCTGGACCAGATGCATTCCAGTTTGTCATCCTTCGTATGCCAGCTTTAACGTAATCGATGATTATTTCAACGTTCTTCATCTGCTGCATTTCTAATAGCCTTTCTTTGACCTCTCCCAACCAGCTAGCCATCTCATTATATCGCCCTTCGACGGACCAAATCCCACTTCAGAACTTCCTTGCATCTTTTGCATTTGGAGTGTTGTTATTTCCCGCCTGTTTACTACCATTTAATTCTTTATACAGCTGAGACTGATTGTTCCAGAAAAGGTTGTTCTGCCGAAATGCAACACTTTTTCCAACAAACTTCCTTATTTTTATACCACCAGTGTAGACCTTCTCTTTCAAAATTGTTAGGACGCTCATTGTTCCGTTTTCCAGCAATCTATACCCCCTTTCAAGCTCGTTCTTAGCTTTCTGTCCTAGTTTAACTCCTTTTCTTATTTCTTCGATTCTACCAATGTCTTTCCGCCACCGTTTAATACTTTCTTCAAGCCGCCTCTGCCAGTGTGGCTTTCTATCCTTCATTTTTCCCTTTTTCTTCTGTAATAAGCCAAGACGGTTCCCAATAACGTATGACGCTGCATACAGAAGCCTGTTAAGTTCCGTAATCGATATGTTCTTTCTTATGATGTTGTGAATTACTCCTTGAACTATTTTTACCTCGTTTTTCACCTTCTGCCTATCACTACTCCTCATACTTTGAATCTCTATGATATCGTCTCTAAGAAGAACCTTTCTTAACTTCTAAAGTACTTCTTTTTCTACTGAAATCAATGTTCGAACTTCATCATCAGTTCTCCACACATCTGCTCCTTTCGCTGGCTCCATTGTCTCAGAGTCAATGATCTCATCTGCCTTAGATCCTTCAAACTCTTTCTCATTACTTCCCCTAACCATAGGATTCCATACCTCCTCAGTTGTCCGCCTCCCATCATCGCTTACATTTCCCTTCTGCACTTCCACTCTCTCAGTTCTTTCATCAGAGCTAGTTTCATCAATTTTACTTTCGTTATTCATTTCATTCCTAACCATCCATTCAATCTCTTCTCTTGCAATCACTGAAAGTAGGTTGTCATATTTAATTAATTTTAACTGGCATATCAAACTCGCGACACATATTGCCCCCTTCCTCTCGATTTCCATTCTTCCTTCATTTTTCGGATATATCCACCAAATTTGGTACTTCCACTTCTTACAAAGCATTCCCACAGTACTCTTCTTTCCTCATCCGTCCATGTTTTTTTAACACTTCCTGTTCCAACTCCCTTCTCACTCCCCCTATATCCAGCCACATCCTCAGAATTTCGAACAGTTGTATGATGACGACAGGACCCACCCTGTTGACCAGTGGGACACCTACCTGACGTGAGGCAATCACAAGATGTTCTAGCCTCATTCACGTCGTTATTTTCAATATTTTGATTTGACATTCTCCCATAAATGGGGTTTGTGAATTTAAGGTTACACTACCACCGATAGTTTTATCGAGACATTATTTCTAGGAGGGTTCCCCACCAAGGTGAAAGATCCCCTCCCTACCTTTTCCCCCATCACCACCACTTTTCCTATTACCACCACTAACAAAAATAGAAGTAAAATCTACAATGATAATGGCAACACTAATATCGGTAGTAATAATATTAACAGCAAAAACAACAATAACAATGACAGCAAAAAACAACACCTACCATTACAGCTACAGTAATAATAAAAACATACGAACACCACCACTACTACTACTACTAGTAATAATATTAGTGGTAATAGTAATAACCAATAAAGTAAATTTGTTTTTTTTTAAAATAATAATAATAATAATAATAATGATAATAATAATGATAATGATAATAACAAAAATAATAATAATAATAATAGTATTTATTAGTTAGTGTTGTTTTCATACGGTGTTTTTTATTGTTGAATATACTTTTGTGGTCATAGTACCGAGTTAGCGATACAAAATAGTTTTAAAACTAACAAAAACAATAGAAAAGAAACAAATAAATAAATAAAATAAACATGAATATACATAAACGATCATACATATATGTATGTATATATGTATATATATGCGCATGTATGTGTGTACGCATATATATATATATATATTTATATATAAACCAACATTAATAAAAAACCCCACTAACCTATATTTAAAACAGATCAAGAAACTAAATAGCCAGGCTATATAGAGCACACACGAAGGAACAGGTCAACCAGAGGTCAAATAGGCCTTTGTCCGATAAATGCATGCTCATTGGCTGATAGGAAGGTCGCGGTGGATACTAGAAAGCTGATTGGCTAACTAAAATCTCAATAGAAGATGCGCATATAAAAACGACAAACAACCACAGAATTCGCGCATAAGCCTGAAGAATCCTAGAGTGGATGAAACGCGGAATATTCAGTGTAGCTTAATCGCCATATGTATATATATATATATATATATATATATATATATATATATATATATATATATATATATATATATATATATGTAAGTGAGGATGATTGTGAGGGAAACCTCTCATCCTATATACTACACGATTTTTTTATCTACAGAGTTGAAATTCATATATAAGATATACAAACATGTGAAAAACTTTTTCATCGTTTTTAATCCGGAATAGATACTGTTAAGGGGTGAAAAGCGTGAAGTTAGTAATTGGGGAGTCATTGGATTTTGATCTGTTTATCAACTCTTTCACGACTGCGCATACGCAGTCGGGAAACGTGCAATATAATTATGCTAAGAATTAAGAGGTTTTCAAACACATTTTAACGAACGTGGCAAGGTGGCGTAATGGTTATTGTACTTGACTCACTGTCTTTAGGTTTTGTTTTCGATCTCAGGGCGAGTAATTTTTTTGTACTTACAGAAAATTAACAGTTAAAAAACACAATACTAGCATGCACATGTCTTATTTGTTTCCGTTTTTTTTGTTTTACTTCATTTTTTTTCAAAGAAATTTAATGGTACGTTTAATAGCTACAATGTTTCTATTCAAAATAAATAAAAACACTGCATTAATTTATAATTGTATATTTATGCGTATTTTACGATTGGGCAACGTTGGGCGGCCTACTAATAAACATATATGTGTATGTATATATATTTATACACACATATATATATGTGTGTGTGTGTGTGTGTTGTCATTCTTTACCTTGTTATGCATTGTATTTTAATTATTTTTGATAATTCTTATGAAATTATTATATTTCAGTTTTGTTTGACGATAATGACGACAACTTGGTGAACTTTATCAGATTAAAAAAAAAAACAACACAAAGAAAAAGAAAACAGGAAAAAGAAAGGCAAATCTCTAATAGAACAACGGATAAATGAAGCGAACAAAACATCTTTTAAAAGAATAAATTGAAAAATATCATAAACTTTTCAATCGTTTTCCTTTTATGAACACAGAAAAACGTACCCCAGGCTGAAATCGTGGTGGAAATGTCAACGGAAGTTGTCTTTTGTCGGGAAACCGCACGCAACCACCATTTTCCCGATACAATCACGTCAAATAGGAAGAAGCAAATCGATTTGCTTTTTTTTTGTTCCATTTTTAAGTGTCACGTGATCTAACACACGCTGCTTTAGCCGGCTACTAACGATCAGGTGATAACAGTACCACATTATACGCATGATAAACATAAAGTCTATTTTACCTAGTCGAGATACGCGTGCATATGAAGGGTCCGCGATAAATAACGATATATTTTTTTTCTCTTGCATAATTTTTTGTAGAATAGAATTATGGAGTTACTTTAGTTGAATTCTGCATATGCACACACACGAACAAACGTACACAGAGACACACACAGACACACACACACACACACACATATATATATATACATATATATACATATATATATTACATAGACATCACCATTTATTAAGGCATAGAGACCACTCGAGGATAAGGGTCAAGAGTGTACAGTAGTCAATTGGACAATATAGTAATTGTTAGTAATAGAAATTAGGTAAATTTATTAACTAAGTGGAACAGCTCATCAAAAACTT
Source organism: Euprymna scolopes (assembly GCF_053919585.1). NCBI lineage: Eukaryota > Metazoa > Mollusca > Cephalopoda > Sepiida > Sepiolidae > Euprymna > Euprymna scolopes. Next base: position 2,742,119 of record NC_136490.1, read on the forward strand.
GTTTACGTTGGACTTGAAGACAACCATATTGCAGTCAGCTTGAAAGCAGGAGAACGGAAGACAGTTCCACAGGCGTGAGGTTCTAAAAAAGAAAATACCAAATAGACTTCGTGGCTTAGTGGGGGATGCCCTTTTCTCTACCCTGCAACCTCTCTCCCACAGAAGAGACGTTGCGAGCCTATCCTTGTTTTATCTGTATTTCCATGGCAGGTGCTCGTCTGAACTCCAATCTGTGGTCCCCCCTCGCCAATCTTTCACGAAAAACACCCGTCTAGCTGAATCCGCTGTGAAAAATTCCCCCCATTATATCTGTGCCTAAATCAAAACGCGGATTCCATGAACAAAGCTTCTTTCTTAGAACTGCACGCCTGTGGAACTCTGTTCCGTCTGCCTTCTTCCCACCTGACTACAACTTGGATGTCTTCAAGTCCAATGTTAACTAATTCCTAATGAACCGCCCCCTTAAGTAAACACTTCATCAAATCTCCACACTAACGTAATGTACTTGCAATAACCCTTATCCCTGAGTGACTTCCGGGCCTTGATAAGTGGTGATCACTGTGTAAAAAAAAAAGAAGAAGCTTTTTTCATGGAATCTACGTTTAGGTTTAGGCACAGATTAAGAGTGGGGGGAATTATTGATAGTGTTTTCAGCTAGACGAGTGTTATCTCTCTCTCTCTCTCTCTCTCTCTATATATATATATATATATAGGGAGAGAGATAGAGAAAGACGAGTGTTATCTCTCTCTGTCTCTGTCTGTCTGTCTCTCTGTCTGTCTGTCTGTCTCTCTCTCTCTCTCTCTCTCTATATATATATATATATATATAGAGAGAGAGAGAGAGAGAGAGACTTGAAAATTCAAACACTGCGTAATCAAATGAAATAAAAGGTAAATTGTAATCACCCATTTGCATTTTATTTTTTTTAATGTATCGATGCGTCTTTTATTCTGAACAGTTAATGCCAAAATAGATTCACTGATTAATATAATAATTGAATTATTTTGTACTAGGAAACAGGTGCTGTCAAGAATTATGAACGTCGACGTACTTAAAAGAATAAATTGTAAGATGGTCAATATCTTGAAATTTGAAATATCGATTTCTGCCATTTATTTGTTATACGTTCTGTAATGACATTGAGTTTCCTAAATTAAAGGATTGATAGAAATAAAATGAGAATAAAATAAAGATAAAACATCATTTAAAAACGCTTCCACACATGAGATATGATGCAACGAAACAGTACTGTATGTAGATGGCTATATATTTAAGTCCCTCTCTTCGGGTTCAACACTGTAGTAAATGTATCTCAGCCACCACATACTTGGCTATAAAGCGCGGTTCACTGTTTGTTTGTAAATAAACAAGCAGCTCGAGCACTGTAAAAGCGGGGCACAAGTGTTTATTACAATTGACATTTGTTGAGACTATTTGCGAACACTGCTCCCATGGGCCAGTAGGTAGAACTGCAGACTATTAACGTAAGTTTATAAGGTAATCTCTCGGTTGGGGAAAGGTGGTAGTCAAGCAGTACTGCTGAGTTTTGATACAACGAAACAGTACTGTATGTAGCTGAATATATATATCCACTGCTGATAAAAAGTTAAGACCACTTAAAAATCCTTAAAAAAGAAAATGTTTTTTAAAGATAGATTTTAAACTCTTCCGACTTGAGATTACCAATACTAAAGTTTAAAAGGTTATGAAAACAAAACGCTACATTTCAAAGATTTATTTGTAAAATTTGAATTTTTTTTAATTGGGCTTTTTACACATGGTCAAAATTAGGAAACCATAGAAAAAAATTCTATTAAAGTGTATAAAAAGTGTATGAAAGCATTCAACAATCAAACTTAATAATGAGTTCTTCTTCGACTGCTTTTGATGAGTTCAAAAAGCATTTGGGAATACTAGAAATAAGGGTTTTCATTAAGGTGCGGTGGATCCTGCTACAGTTTCTGAAGATGGCTTCAAGAAGTTAATTTTTTGTTGAATATTGTTTACCATTTCGATAAACCTCTCTTTTTTTCCATCCCCAAACATTTTCAATTGGGTTCAAGATCGGTGGGCATGCAGGGTGTCCCAAGAGATGGGCCCCATTTTCTTGTAGAAAGCTCAAGGTCCGTCTTGCAGTGTTGATTGCAGCATTATTCAGTTGGAATAACCATACATCCGACACAAATTATGACCATCCATCATCAAAGATGCTTTTTGGAGCATGCTAACATAAGCAACAGCTGTCTGACGACCCTGCACCACCTGGAGCTCCATCGTCTGTAAGAAAAGGCACCATATACTATTACGGACCCTCCACAACTATGACCTGTTGAAAAAAAATCAAGAGGCATGTTTTTGTCATGCTAATATCGCTGGAAGTTATCAGGACAATCTTAATTGAATTATCATCAGAAAACAGGACTTTCTTCCACTTCTCAACATCCCAGGTTTGGTATTCACGAAGAAATCTTAAGCGGTCCACTTTATGACGTGGAAACAATCGATGAATTTGTGTACGCTTTTTATTTACCATGCCTTTTTGTTGTAAGTGTCGTGTAAGAGTTATTGGACTGTAATCAGCATCTATAACCGCCTTAATTTGACTAGAAGAAAGTCCTCTGTCATTCATAACAGTCCGTCTGATTCTCCAGAGTTTGAAATAACGATAAAACAGAGACACGCTCGCAACGTCTCTTCTGTGGGAGAGAGGTCGCAAGGAAGAGAAAAGGACATCTCCCACAAAGCAACGAAGTCTATTTTGTACTCTGTCAAGGCAGGATAGGCTTTTTTTAGCAGCTCCTGCCCAGAAGTGGCAGCAGTACTCCAGACTTGGACGTACTTAGCTTTTATATAGATAGAGAATTGCATCATTAGTGAGATATCTTCTGGAGCGGTAGAAGGATCCCACCATTTTTCGAACGATGATGGCCACAGATTTGATGTATGTGTTCCATTTCAGATCAGGAGTAAAGGTCAAACCCAGAAGCTTATAAAAAAATGGGACCTTCCCTAGACGAGAGCCATTCATTTTAATCGATGCAAGATAGGGACAGAACGTTTATGATGTAATGATAGGAGCTTGGTCTTAGATGCATTAAAGGTAACCAGCCACCTCTACCCCCACTGAACCACGCGCTCAAGATCTGAGGAGAGAGAATCAGAGAGAGCATTGTCATTTACGGCCTTTGATGTGTTGCCGTAGATAGTTGTTTCATCAGCATAGATGTCAACGAATGATCTTAGTATGTGTTTAGGGAGGTCATTGATGTAGATCAAGAAGAGTGTTGGGCCCAGGATTGACCCCTAAGGGACTTCAGCATTAATACTGTGGGCCTCTAATTTCTGCCCATCAACCACTACTCTTATGAGCCTATCAGAGAGAAATGATTTAATGATAGAGAAAACATTTCCACTTATACCGTAGCTGGACATCTTGTGAAGTAGGTCTTTATGCCATACCTTATCGAAGGCCTTTGATATGTAAAGAGCAATTACCCTTAAAATGTAAGCCTTTGTCGACAGATTCGCTAATTCTATGTGATATAATTTTTAGTACGTCTGCTTAAGATCTAGCAGAACCGAAACCATATTGCGTGTCACCGAGAAGGTTATTTCTGCTAAGGTGGTTGACTACTTCTCTATTTAATATGGATTCCAACAACTTACTCATGACACTCAGGAGACTTATTGGTCTGTATTGAGAGGGAGATGACTTATCACCTGAATTTTTAAATACAGGGCATACTGATGAGGTTTTCCAGGGTGTTGGAAAGCACTTCTCCTTAAGGCAACGTTTAAACAGTTTCGTAAGTATAGGGGCAAGTTCTGGTTAAAGCTTTTTTAACACTATAATTGGAATACCGTCATGGCCTGTAGCTTTACTGGAATCAAGGTTCTTGATTAGCTTGGCGACCTCACGCACAGATATTTGTATGTTACCTAGTGTGTTGTGTGTTGTAGGAGGAAGTACAGGGGGTTGATGGCTTCGTCGCATAGGGTAGAATTAGCTGCAAATGTTCTTGGCAAATAGTTTGGCCTTGTCGGATGCTGACGAGATGATCTCTGGACCGTTGATAATGGTTGGGATGGAACGCACGCTTCTGTTCAGGATCCTATTTGCTATTTGCCAGAACTGGTAAGAACCAAGCCGCTGCTCAGCTACTTTGGATTTAACGGATTGAGCATATAGCTCTCTTGCATTTTTTATTACTCTTTTACAGTGGTTTCTGGCAGTCCTGAAAGCAGCTTTAGTCTCAGTGCATCTATTACGTTGGTAGCTATGGAAAAAGTGATTTATGTGCGCGATGGCAGCAGCACATTCAGGGGAGAACCATGGCTGGCTGTTAGGTTTTTCGGAATTTTTAGATGGTATGAATTGGTCTATGCCTACAAGTAACCATTCGGTCAGGTCTGATACTATAGAGGACATATCCTTTTTAAACATGGAATAGAGAGATAGATCAGATATAAATGTACGGAAGCTATCCCAGTCCGCCATAGATTATCAGTATACAGTACGGTGGAGAGGTAGGTCTGTAGACTTATTATATTTCATTTTTATCTTAACTGATACAACGGAATGGTCAGAGAATCTCAGAGGAGATAGAACGGCACATGAGCATAGCTCAGGGTAAGTGGAGAGATCTAGAAGGCTTGCGTACTGACCGGTTAATATTGGGGTATTATTATTATTTTTATTTTATTTTATTTTTAATTATTATTATTATTATTATTATTATTATTATTATTATTATTATTATTATTGGGGTATTCTTACTTAAACTTTTTTCAATCTATGTTACTTTTCATATCAACAACGAATTTCTATTTTTCACATTTAACCTCATTATTAATATTCTCTTCATATGTAACAGCTGGCATATCACATCGTATATTTCATAGGTTTGTATATCTGTATGTGATTATGTATTTTTACATAGTAAATCTTTTCACGAAGATGAGAACAGGATGCTCACTAACACGTAAATGGTTTGTTTGCTAATAGTGAAAAGAAATAGAAATAAATAACTATCTTAAATTATACATTATATTCACTTAACTGGTATAAACGTTGGTAGATGAAGTAGTCATAGTAATAATATTAAACTTTGCCTGAATGCGGTCCTTTTGTTTTTTCGAGGTCCTATTTTATCAGAGTTGCAGCCATCTTGGAAATTTTATTTTCATTTAACTGCTTTTGCTTTTTTAATCTTTTTTTTTCTGAAAAGGAGAAATATTTTCTAGGAATTATCAAACTAAGTATTTTCTAGGAATTATACAAAATATGTTCTATCATCCCGTTAATGTTCATTAAATGCGCAGTAAATCTCATATTTCAGAGATAAAAAAACATTCTATTTGTCGGCCGTTCCACTTTTTCTTTAGAAAACAACTCGGCCGATCTGACCTTAATTTCGTGTGATCTTTTACTATCATACAAAGTAAGGGAGTAATAGGGGTTGTATACTCTAGAAGATTTCTCGGAAAAAATAGGTCCGATCTATCTGAAATTATGTATCAAACATTGTTATGATAAGGTCCAGCGAATTAAGTCTTATGGTATCTATCCGATGTAAAGTTAAACATTAAAAGGCATTACTATGGATTCGTATTTAAAGCAAAAATGGGAACAGATTAAAACATATTCAGCCATTAATTCGGCATAAAGTATGCATTCTAAGTAAACGGGCTATAACTTTTTCCCGTTTTTAACGGGCAAAAAGTCAAGCAATATATATATATATATATATATATATATAAATGAAATGTACATAAGTCTATCAAATAAATTATTGTTATGAAAGTTATTATTAGTAGTAGCATTACTACTACTGCTACTATTACCGTTTATACATCTATAATCATCCTAGCTTCCCAGGGACACTTTACAAATATGTTGGTTCAGTTCTGACAAGAGAAGAGATTTAGTATATTATAGGCGGCACAGTCATTACGCAGACATCACACTCTATTCTGGTGTTGTTTCTCGCCCTTCTCTCTCGGATCATTTGAAATATGCAGCTAATCTAGAAGTTTGCCTGTGTTGTAGATTGCGGTACGAAATTGTTTCATTCAATCATGTTAAGACTCGAGCTGCTTCTCATGAAGTAGGTTCTTTATACTTTCTCCTACCTGAGCTTATTAGCTATCTCAACAAATCGACTATCGCGCGATGAATGTATGTTTGAATAGTCCGTTGAATCTCTGCCACATTAGAGTTCTTGATAAGGTGCAGAAACGCATCTACAAAGTAATTGATCCCATTTTATCTTCCTCACAACCTCTCTCCCTCTCCCCCTCTCTCTCTCTCTTTCTCACAGATTTGATGTTGTTAGTCTCAATTTTTTCTTTAAATACTATTATATTATGTGTTTTTCAAAATTGTCTCGTCTGCTCCCAGCATCGTTTATTCCGAGTTCAAAAAAAAAAAAAAAAAATTATTACATTTTCACCCAAACATGGCACATTGCCACTGTGGTGTAGGGGGATACTATCAGGGGCAGCAACTACTGGGCACTATGTTGGGATTTGGGCAGCAAGATGTCGGTTCACGTTACACTTGAACTTCTGCATGTCAGTAGAGTTGGGGAAGCAGGGACGTGGAATGGAATTCCAGAATCTAGCGGTTCTGGGGAAGAAACTACTGGAGAAGAAAGATCTTTTACATTTAACGATCTCTACTGCGTGGGGGTGGGATTTAGCTGCCTGTCGGGTTTGTCGAAGGTGTCTACGTCGTGGGGGCATAAGTGTCTGCAGTTCGTCAGAGCATTCACCATTAAAATACTTGTAGAACAGGCAGTGGGATGAAACGTTTCGTCCATGGGACAGAGGCTGAAGCTTAGATGCCAGTTCAGGGCCTATCAGATTTGCGATTCTCCTTTGAACCTTGTCTAGCAGCAGATGCACCCGCCCAAATGTGACAGCAATACTCCATACATGGGCGAATGGAGGCCTTATAGAGGTACAGGATATTTTCAGGTGTCAGTAGTTTTCTAGCACGGTAGAGAGAGCCTACCTCCTTCGCAGCGGCCCTGGCAATGTTTTCAATATAATTGTTCCAACTCATGTTTCCTGTGAACGTTAGGCCAAGCAGTTTGAAAGATGTACTCTCAGATAGGGAGTCACTGGCCATTGCTATTGGTGGCAGAGAAGGTTTCTTGTACTTATTTAAGGAAACCAGTTTAGTCTTGGCAGCATTAAATGTGACCATCCATTTTTTCCCCATTCCACTACAGATTGGAGGTCATCCTCTAGTTTTTGTGCCATTTCTGTAGTTATGTGTTCATTTGTTTTCCTGTCATGCCTGTTATAGAGTGTGGTGTCATCAGCATATATACCCATCTCAGAGGCAATTTTGTCGGGGAGGTCATTAATAAATATTAGGAACAATAGAGGTCACAGGATAGACCCCTGAGGCACTCCCGCATTTATATCATATTGTTTAGATGTACGATCGTCGAGGACAACCTGGATTTTTCTCTTATCTAAGAAGGATTTAATTATGTTAAGCATTCTACCAGTGATAACGTATGATCTAATTTTCCGGAGGAGACCCTTGTAACATACCCTGTCAAAAGCCTTAGATATATCTAGAGCTATCGTCTGCCCTCCGCCGCTTTGTCCAGTGAATGGTATATACGTTCAGAGATTACAGTGAGGATGTCTGCTGTGGAACGGACTTGTCTAAATCCATTTTGTTTGTCAGTCAGAAGTTTAGTATCTGAAAGGTGACGGACTAGAGCATGGTTAATTATGGTCTCAAATATTTTGGCGAAAAGTGTGAGGAGGCTAATGGGACGATAATTTGATGGGTCAGTTCTTTCCCCAAAATTCTTGAATACTGGTACCACAGCAGCAGTTTTCCAACAGCCCGGAAAGCATGATTCATTAAGGCGTTTGGTGTAGAGTTTGGAGAGAACTGGAGCTGCTTCGGCTGAGCACTTTTTTAATAGCATAGCTGGGATGAGATCGGGTCCACATGCTTTTGAAGTGTCAAGGGTTTTATGATAGCATGTACCTGAGCAGGGGTGATTTTTAGATCGTCTAGTGTGGCGTCTGTCCGCAAAGGGAAGTCAGGCAGGGGGTGGTTGGAAGGGTCCAGTGTGGAGTTTGAGGCAAACCGGCTGACAAGCATATTAGCCTTGTCGGTTGCTGAGCAAACAACCTCGTGATTGTTGGTTAGGGGGGGAATTGTTGATTGCCCATTATTTACTACACTGTTGTAGATTTTCCAGAAGTCACGAGTACCTAATTTTTGTGCTTCGATGCGTTTTTAAATGGTTTCAGTAAATTCTCTCTTAGCTGTCCCTATTTCTTTCTTAACGTTACTTCTAGCTTCTATATACTTCTGCCTGTTTAAACTGGACTTATGTCGGTTAAATCTGCGGTATGCATGATGTCTTTGAGCAATGACAGTTGCGCAAGTAGAAGTAAACCATTGAGGAGAGTGGGGCTTGCTATAAAATTTCAGCATGGAACATGTTCTTCAGTTGCTGTTTTGAACCATTCAGTGGTCTCATTTGCGCACTCTTCAGCAGGAAGAGAAAAAATATTTCCCCATGGGCATCTCTGATAAGATCTCTGATGGCTTCCCAGTCAGCCTTATTATAATATCTCGTTGTTTTGAGCACTGGCTCTTCAGTTTTGGGTCTAGACTTTAGGGCGATTTCAACCATTATCACTGCATGATCAGCGTTCCCGAGTGGGCTGTCAGCATTTGTTATACAATCCTCGGGAACTGATGGCAGAAGCAGGTCTAGAATGATGCGTGTTGTTCTTCCTGGTTAGATAAACGGGTTGGAAACGTAACCATTTGTGATAGAGAGTGAGATATAGCGAAGCTATGTGTTGAGCTGCCCGCTGCATCTGTGTGAGTAGAGAATCCAAGCCAGTTTTTGTGGTGAACATTAAAGTCACCAAATACATGTACTTGTGCACTAGTGTCGAGGGAGAGTGCTGTGTCTATGCTATCAGAGACTTTGTTTATTATAGTGCAGTCCTGGGTCGAGGGAGAGCGGTACAGAAAATAGAAGTAGCTAATGTTATGTTGTATGTTTAGTCTAAAGCACATAAAGGCTTGATCGTCCGTTTCTAGGTTTGTTTCTCTAGTCAGGGGGAGGTGTTACGTATGTAGACTCCAGGTCCGTCCATATGTCTGTCAGAGTCCTTATGGGAGATAGCCATGCATGTTAAAGTTGTTAGAGGGGATGGAGGAGTGTAGGTTAGTCTCGCTTAGTGCTAAGATATCCGGGCTATTTGTTAGGAGAAATGCTTCAACATCAGCTAAATTAGTTCTAAAAGTCATTTGGCTCGTTAGTCTTGTGCTCTTCGTGAATTTTCTGTTTTGATATTTCATTGTAATACAGCTTCTTCATCCCCAAATGGCCCATTTTCTTACTTTCTGCCCTTGTGTTAAATCCTTTCGTGATGGAAGAGTAGTAAATACTGGACAAAGCAGATACTACACTGTAATCCTTGATCGGAAATAATACCATACCATGCCGTAGATAGATACTTCCTCAGAATAGATATCACCCTGTGCATTATCTACATAAGAATCCAATAACTGCACGTCATAATATTCAATTATAAAACCTACATTTTGCAACATTACACCTGCAGAAATAAACTTCAATCTGTATACGAGAACGTACGAGTGCGATTACTCGCATATGAAATTCACTTAAACACTGACCATTCGATTCGATCTCCTCAAGAGAAAACGAATTAGAATATTCAGATGAATCAGACTTCTCGTTTTGAACTGTTATTAAGCTAAGTGCGGGCGAAATAAGCGTTCGCCAATTCAAAGCGACGATATCATTGTAGACTGTCTCGCCTTCTCTTTGAGGCAAATTTTCCATGAAAGCAATCTATGGATTCTTTGCGAGAAACAACGCTGTTTTATTTTACAATCAAATCAAAGGGAGATTACTCTCGAGTTCGACAGACGTACGGATGATTGTTGCTGTGCAAGTTGTAGCGAACACAATAGTATGATATATTTCATTAATTTATTTTTGAGTTCATGAAATGATGTATGTCACAAGATCAGGTTAAAGTGGGTTTCCTATGCTCTGATACATTTGACAGTGATTATAACATTATGATGCAGCTTCAAATCCAAGACGATGTCAGATCTGTTCGAAAATAATGATTATTCGTTTTATACGGATGATCTGACTACTGTCCTTATCTGAAAAGTTATTTTCACAACTTGTTAAAATTCAATTGTAAAAGTTACAAACTACTAAAGTTTTCAGTTTTTATACTCCGACTCAAAAGACGATTGGGAATTACTTAAGTCTTTATATCAACCAAAATTTTAGCTTAAATAGTTTTTCTTTATAAATTGTATATTAATGTACTCTTCAAAAATATATATATTTGTCGCGAATAAATAATGTAACTCGTTATAATTATCACTATTATCATTATTATTAATCTCATCATTATCATTATTATTATTATTTTTATTATTATCATTGATATTATTATTATCGTCATCATTATTCTTATGACTTCTTATTCTTATTTTTATTATTATTATTAATATTATTTGTGTTATTATTATTACGATGATCACTATTATTTTTATTAATATAATTATTGACATTATTATTATTATTATTATTATTATGAAAACTTAATTATTATTATCATTATTATTATTATCGTCATAATTATTATTTTATTATTATTATCATTATTATTACTATTATTATTAAATCTTAATTATTATTATTATTATTATTATTATTATTATTATCACTGTCACTCAGTCGAAAACTAACGAATAAAATATTGTGTTAAAAATAATATGGCTACAAAAACTGTGATTGATTGTGTTACACTATAAAAGCAATGAACCAAGGTTCTCCGAATTCCGTCGTACATGACGTCAGATATAAAGAGTTTTATACAGTATGTTTGAAGAAAAGATATATATTATATATTGAGTGCCTACACCAGTAATTGCCAATGAAGTTAATTAGTGTGATTTTTTGCGAGTGCAGGTGGAACGATAAACTTGTTGCTCTAAAATAAACTTTATTTCAAAACTGGTATTGAAAAATCAATTCAGATAACTTTATGATGTAGTAGAGCTGAAATCTATTCAATGTAGTCGCCTTTAACCTCAATCACTGCCTCGATACGAGCCCGGAACATGGACCGTACATTTTTCAAAAACGCTGGCGGGAGCTTGGCGAATTTTCGGCTGATGGCGGCGATCAGTCTATCTTTGGTGTTGTGGGATTATGTTGCTTATGTTCTCGACGTATGACTAAACGAGGTAATTCAGCGGGTGCAGGTCGGGGGAGAAGAATGCAAGAGAGAAGGCTATAAAGTTGTAGCCATTTTCTGAAGCCAAGCCTTGGTATCTTTGAATTTGTGAGCCGACGGCGAGATATGCTGTCACGCCCAGGTTTGCCAACGGCCACCTGATTGAACCAGGATATCACCCCTCTCTGCAGCACATCCTAGTACACTTTCTAGTTTAATTTCAAGCCGACTATATGGTATGATGTGTCCTTTACTTGAAACTACACTAAAGACCATAACTGTGGCCGGTAAGCCTGTTTTTATCACCTTGGCCAGTCCTTATTTTTTATTTATTTTTTATTACATTTTCACCCCAAACAAGGTACGTTGCCAATTTGATGTAGGGGGATACTATCAGGGACCTAAGTTACAATGTACTATGTAGAGAGTTTAGCAGCAAGATGCCTGTTCACATTACACTTGAACTTCTGCATGTCAGTACAGTTGGGGAAGCAGGAAACCAGAAGAGAATTCCAAAGTCTTGCTGTTCTGGGGAAGAAGCTATTAGAGTAAAAGGCTTTCTTACATCTAGGGACGTCAACTTCGCTGCATGTCGGGTTTGTCGGGGGTATTTTCGTCGAGGGGTTACAAGGACTTGTAGTTCGTCAGACCATCCACTATTAAAATACTTGTAAAACAGGCAGAGGGGTGCAACATTTCGTCGGTGGGACAGGTGCTGAAGTTTAGAGGATAGTTTGGGACCTATTAGGTTGGCGACTTTTTTTTGTATCAGGAGGGAGATACTAGTAGCATATGAACCAGTCCAAATGTGACAGCAGTACTTCATACATGGGCGAATGGTGGCTTTGTAGAGGTACAGGATACTTTCAGGCGTAAGTAACTTTCTAGCACGATAGAGAGAGTCCACTTTCTTTGCAGCAGTCTTAGCAATAATCTCGATATATCTATTCCAACTCATGTTTCCTGTGAACGTTAAGCCAAGAAGTTTGAACGAAGTGCTCTCAGGTAAAGTATCTCTAGTCATAGCTATTGGTGGTTGGTAAGGTTTCATGTAGTTATTAGAAATGAGCTTTGTCTTGTCAGCGTTGAACGTTACCATCCATTTCTGCCCTCATTCTACTACAGACTGAAAGTTTTCCTCAAGATTTTCGGCCATTACCTAAATATTTGCTCATTAGTCTCCCCCCACGTGCCTGCTATAGAGCGTGGTGTCGTCAGCAAATATACCCATCTCAGAGACAATTGTATCAGGTAAGTCATTTATGAATATCAGAAATAGCAGAGGTCCAAGAATCGATCCCTGACGCACAGCCGCATTTATATCAAATTTTTTGGACCCATTGAGGACAACCTGGAGTCTTCTCTTATTAAGAAGGATCTAATTATGATAATCATTCGTTCAGTAATACCATTGGATTTTTTTCATCTATTTTCATCTGAAGACCATCGTGCCATACCCTGTAAAAAGCCTTTAATATATCAAAGGCTACTGTCCTCTCTTCCCCTGCCTTATACAGTGCTTGGTATAAACGTTCAGAGATTACAGTTAAAATATCTGCAGTAGGACGGGGCTTGCTTAAATCCATATTGGTGGTCTGACAAGTTTAGCAGCTGTGAGGTGTTGGACTAGAGTTTGATCAATTAAGGACTCAAATATTTGGTGAAAAGAGGGAGGAGGCTAATTGGGCGATAATTTATTGGGTCAGTTCTTTCGCCAGAGTTTTTGTAAACTGGTACCACAGAAGCAGTTTTCCAGCAGGCAGCAAAGCAAGATTCGTTAAGACATTTGTTAAAGAGTTTAGAGAGAACAGGAGCGACCTCAGCGAAGCATTTTTAAGAGCACAGCCCGGATGAGGTCAGGTCCACATGCTTTTGAGGTATCTAATTTTTTTTTTATAATATCATGTACTTGGGAAGGCGTGATCTTCAGATCATCTAGTGTGGTTTCTTTCCGCAGAGCAAAATTTGGGAGGGAATGGCTTGCTGAGTTCAAGGTAGAGTTTGAGGCAAACTGACGGGCAAGCATGTTAGCTTTGTCAATTGCTGTGGAAACAACCACACGATTGTTTGATAGGGGGGGTATTGTCGATTGCCCATAATTTACTACACGATTGTAGATTTTCTCGAAATCACGATGCCCGAATTTCTGCACTTCAACGTGTTTTCTGGTGGCTTCAGTATATTTACTCTTAGCTGTTGCTTCTTCTTTCTTGCAATTATTTATAGCTACTATATACTTTTGTCTGTTTGTACAGGACTTAAGCCGTATAAATCTACGATATTCATGTTGCCTCTGAGCAATGCCAGCTGCGCATGTAGAATTAAATCATTGGAGAGAGTGGGGCTTACTATAGAACTTCCGTGTAGGACCATGTGCTTCAATTGCTGCTTTGAAACATTCAGTAGTCTCATTTGCGCACTGTTCTGTTGGAAGAGAAATAAATTTTTTTTCTACACAGTGATCGCCACTTATCCAGGCCCGGAGGCCACTCAGGGATAAGGGTTATTGCAAGTACATTACGTTAGTGAGGAGATTTGATGAAGTGTTTACTTAAGGGGGCGGTCCATTAGGAATTTCTTAACCTTGGACTTGAAGACATCCAAGTTGTAGTCCGGTGGGAAGCAGGCAGACGGAACAGAGTTCCATAGGCGTGCTGTTCTAAGAAAGAAGCTTTGTTCATGGTATCCGCCTTTTGATTTAGGCACAGATATAGAGTGGGGGAAATTTTTCACAGTGGATTCAGCTAGACGGGTGTTTTTCGTGAAAGATTGGCGAGGGGGTACCAGAGATTAGAGTTCAGACGAGCACCTGCCATGGAAATAACGATAAAACAAGGATAGGCTCGCAACGTCTCTTCTGTGGGAGAGAGGTTGCAGGGTAGAGAAAAGGGCATCCCCCACTAAGCCAAGAAGTCTATTTTGTACTCTGTCAAGGCATGATAGGCTGTTTTTGGCCGCTCCTGCCCAGATATGGCAACAGTATTCCATCCTTGGACGTACTTGGCTTTTATATAGATAGAGAATTGCATCAGTAGTGAGATATCTTCTGGAGCGGTAGAAGGATCCCACCATCTTTCCACTGACCTTGGCAACAGACTTGATGTACGTGTACCGTTGCATATCAGGAATAAAGGTCAAACCCAGAAGCTTGTCAAAACACGAGGCCTCACCCAGACGAGAGCCATCCATCACAATTGATGCCAGATGGGGATCAGAGCGTTGATGATGTGAGGATAGGAGTTTGGTTTTGGATGCATTAAAGGTAACCAGCCACGTCTTCCCCCACTGAACCACGCGCTCGAGATCAGAGGAGAGAGATTCAGAGAGAACTTTGTCATTTACAGCCTTTGATGTGTTGCCGTAGATGGACGTGTCATCAGCATAGATGCCAACGAATAATTTAAGTATATGTTTAGGAAGGTCATTGATGTAGATCAGGAGGAGAGTTGGGCCCAGGATTGACTCCTGAGGGACGCCAGCATTTATATTGCAGGCCTCCGATTTTTGTCCATCTAGCACTACTCTTATGAGCCTATCAGAGAGAAATGATTTAATGATTGAGAAAACATTTCCAGTTATACCGTAGCTGGAAATCTTGTGAAGTAGACCCTTATGCCATACATTGTCGAAGGCCTTTGATATGTCGAGAGCAATTGCCCTAGAAAGGAAGCCTTTGTCAGGAGATTCACTAATCCTGTGGGATATAACCGTCAGCACATCTGCGGTAGATCTTGCAGAACGGAAACCATATTGTGTGTCACTAAGAAGGTTGTTTCTGCTGAGGTGGTTGACTATTTCTCTATTTAATATGGATTCCAGCAACTTACTCATAACACACAGGAGACTTATTGGTCTGTACTGAGAGGGAGATGACTTATCACCTAAATTCTTAAATACAGGGCAAACTGATGAGGTCTTCCAGGGAGTCGGAAAGAACTTCTCCTTAAGGCAGCGCTTAAACAGTTTCGTAAGTATGTGAGCAAGTTCTGGTTGAAGCTTTTTTAACACTATAATTGGGATGCCATCAGGGCAAGTTGCTTTACTGGAATCTAGGTTCTTGATTTGCTTGGCGACCTCATGCACGGATATTTATATGTTACCTAGCTTGTTCTGTGTTATAGGAGGAAATATGGGGAGTTGATGGCTTTCGTCGCATAGGGTAGAATTAGCTGCAAAGTTCTTGACAAATAGTTATGCCTTGTCGGATGCTGACGAGATGACCTCTGGTCCATTGATAATGGTTGGGATAGAACACACACTTCTGTTCAGGATCCTATATGTTATTTTCCAAAACCGGTGGGAACCAAGCCGCTGATCAGCTACCTTGGATTTTACAGACTGGGCATATAGTTCTCTTGCATTTTTTATTACTCTTTTACAGCGGTTGCTGGCAGTCCTGAAAGCAGCTTTAGTCTCAGTACATCTATTACGTTGGTAGCTATGGAAAAAGTGATTCCTGTGCGCGATAGCAGCAGCAGCACATTCTGGCCGTTAGGTTTTTGTTGGAATTTTTAGATGGTATGAATAAGTCTATGCCTACAATTAACCATTCGGTCGGATCTGATAATATAGAGGACACTTCCTTTTTAAACATGGAGTGCAGAGGTAAATCAGATATGAATGTACGGAAGCTATCCCAGTCAGCCATAGAGTATCGGTATACAGTACGGTGGACGGGTACGTCTGGGGATTTCTTACATTTCCCCATAGAGCGTCTCTGGTGTGATCTCTAATGGCATTCCAGTCAGCCTAATTGTCTTACCTTGTCGTTTTGAGCAGTGCCTCTTAAACTTGGGGTCGGGAGTTTAGAGTAATGTCTATCATTATCACAGTGTGATCAGCATTCCCGAGTGGGCAATGAACATTTGTTACACAATCATCAGGAACTGTTGTCAGAAATAGATCCAAAAGTGAGGCTTTTTATTCCTGTCGATCTGGAGGACGTGTCAGAAATGTTACTGTTTGTGCCAGGGAATGAGATATAGTAAAGTTATTGATGACGGTAGCAGCTGTGTCAGTGTAGTTAGAGAAACCAAGACAATTTCTGTGGTGGGGGTTAAAGTCTCCAAATACATGTGTTTGGGCGCTAGTGCCAAGGGAGAGTGCTACATCTATGCTGTCAGAGACATGATTGATTATAGTACAGTCCTGGGTTGATGGAGAGCGATAAAGAAAATGCAGGTAGCTAACGCTTCGTTGTAAAGTTAGTTTAAAGCACATGAAGGCCTGGTCACCTGATTCTAGTTTAGATTCCCTAGACATGGGGAGGGTGTTACGAATATAGAGTCAAAGTCCGTGCATGTGCCTGTCAGAGCCTTTACGACAATTTGAAGATAACCAGACATGTTGAAGATGTAAGATGGTATGGAGGAGTGCAAGTTAGTTTCAGTTAATGCTAATATATCCGAGATGATTGCTAGGAGAAATGATTCTACATCATCTAAGTTAGTTCTAAGTCCTCGGATATTTGTAAGTGCAAGCCTTAAGTAAGGAGGCGAATTTTTTCACTGTGTGTCGGGTTTGAACGTGTTTTTGGGGATTGAGTTGTCATTTCATTTTATTTCATTGTTTCAGATCTAAGGTGAGGTGCTAGGCAAAAATAGCCACCAGCATGCAACACAAGTAGACCAGCCGGCTCCTCATCCACAGGAATGTGGCCTCGGGAATGCCCACCAGAGATGAGTGCAGCGTCCCTTTCAATGCGCGACACTTCGATATTAAACAACTTATGATAGAGCAGCCGCTCTAAGCGCTACCAAAGAGGGCTAATGTACTGTCAGTCGGAAACAGCAACCAGCAACTGTCACACCGGTACCCTCAAACCTGTCCGACACGAGTGGCCCAGTCCAATCATGTTATCATGAATGGTAAATAAGCATTCCCAAGATGCCCAGGTGTAGGGGAAGAGAATGACAAAATGTGAGGGACAGCATTCATTCCCATAATCAGGAAACAAGGCTAAGCACTGGGCGTCTCTGATGAGTCTCTGCAGCCGCACCTCTGCTAATAGGCAAAGAAGGAGTATGAAAGCCGGGCGATAAGCAGAGCCTAAATATTCCTTAAGCAGTTTAGGTTTGCAAATCGGTGATTTGACCAAGTCACCAACTCTAAGGAGGTTGTTGTCCAGGACTGAGGAGGCCTCCCTCACCCGTTTTGTGCCAAGACGTATCTGTTCAGTGGCACAGGTTTACAAATCGGAGTTTTCCCTCTCCTAGATCACCAGTACGCTTTCCATCTAAGGGAAAGAAATGTAGTTAAGTAGTTAACACAGATCACTTATAGTCTTGCCACAAACCTATGGCTAATAGGTATCTATTCTATAGATATTCTATAGAGTATAGGTTAGGCTAATGCATCCCTTTACAATAGAAATTTATAGATGCTTAGTATTTATCCATTTTTAAAAGGTCAAACTACTATTGTTTAGGGCCGAAAGCACACAAAAAAAACTTCCAAGGTACGTGCAAAGTATGTGATTTTAAATCATCCTGGGGAGATGAGCAAGTTTTTTTTCGCTCACTTGCAAGATGATATACTTACAAGAATACAACATTAATAAACAATATAGATGTACAGGGTTTGGGAGAGATTTTCTGGGTATAAGGGTTTGTAACATTTTCATCCAAAGCAGACACAGGCAGTGGTCTTAGAGGCAAGTATTTTCCGTTTTAAGCAGCCATTTAGAAATAAGATTTTTGTCAGTTATTTTAGTAAGATAATTCAGTAACAATAAAAATGTGGCCAGTATAGGCCTTATATTTAAACATTACACTTAGAATGATAAATTATGATTTCCAAAGAGAGGGAATCAGTATAAGTAAATAAGAGCAGGAAAATAGGTTTGGTGAATAAGCATTGTCTGTATTTTATATTAATAATTGTTTCTAAGCAGTGGTAATTAAAAGATGTTTCTTTACCACGAAAGTTGCGATTACGCGTTGTATTCAGTTAGTTTCCATTTTTTTCAGCCTGTCATCAACACTGAGAGTTCTTTAATACTTATGGAAATATCTATTTTATTTAGTTTTGTATCTTAGGGGATAAAGATGGAAAAATATTTAAGTGCATTAAGATCAGCTTTAAAATAGTCTACGCCAGTCAAGTTATTATAGGTAGTATGCAACAAGAAAATTAGCTCCTGTGGAAAAGATATAGACAGGGGAGTTGGGGCTCGTTGGACTAGTCAGGAATCAAGGCCAATCAAACGCCGACTCAAGTAATTCTCACACATTGCAGATGCTCTAGTGTTTCAGCGCAATGTGTAAAAACAAACTTTACAGTAATTCACTCCCAGATGGGTTACCTAGTAAATTTAAAAATTCTATTGAAAAATCAGATTAGGAAAGGTACGTTTTGCGTCGGGGTTCCAGACCAGACACATAAGCGCACTCGCATGGTTTGCAAGATAATATCATACTTAAATAAAGTTCTACGGTCTTCTAACTAAATTAGCATAATTTTTTTTTAGCGATTCTCCTCTTACTACTATAGACATGATTTATCATTTAAGGCATTTAATGAGTTAATATTTAATACCTTAAATTGTTTATAATTCTATTTTAAGTGGAGGAATTATCGGTACAATGCGCCTGGAAATGTAAAGAATATTTGCTTAATTTCATGCGCAACGGATAAAATTTTTACTTAGCTTTTTGTATCTTGGGCATTCGAGGCTACAACCATGTTGGTCTATTCCCTTGACCCGGTTGAATGGCGTTTGTGATATCGAGATGCTAATCTATTCAGGAGAGAGTGGGGCTGATTTAGGGAAGAGGCCATTTTCTTTTCATTTTGGGTGCACCGTTAATTATACTTTCTTTGCATGCATATATCGTTTTTAAAGATATTAATGCTTAAGAATAAACACGCGTTTCAAACATCAATAATAAATAAATAAATAAAATCATATATAACACACAAGGTGAAAACGGAAAGCTGAAAAAGAGATTTATGCCAGTATAGTTTGGGGGAAAGAATTTACGTGATATTCACCGTAAAAATTAGTTTGGAATAAGTTTTTACCGCCTTCAAGGAATGACAACGATGAATTGACGAGTGGTAGCGTTTCGGATTTTTCAATCAGTCTAATTCATATTTAAAAGTCTTTTCTTTTTTAAAATATATGCATAATGGAACATGCAACAAGTCTGAATCTATACCACGGTGGAAATTGTTTTGAAATAAAGTTCTACTTTCTTCTAAATAAATCAGCATATTTTAACGATTCTTCTCTTACTATATGATTCATTATTTAAACTATTCCATGATTTATTATTTAAGACATCAAGTTATTTATTATTTAAGCTATTCAGTTATTGATAATTCTATTTTAAGTGGATGAACTCGTGATGCATTTTCAGAGTGCTGACAATGGTCCTATGCCATAACTTGGATCGGTAGAGAGCATGAATTGTACAGCGACGCATCTCCGATCTTCCTCATTGAACATTGTGTCACTGTCAGACATGATGGGAGGCTCCTTTTGCTCTTGCGATGTGTACGCAACTGGCTAACTAGTAGGTGGTTTGTAACAAAAAACGAAAGCCGGATTTCATAAAATTGAAATGGGAGCATGTCGTCTTTTATAGGGCGACATTTTTTTCATCCTGTCAGGATAACTCAGATCTGTAAAACACTGTTTTTAGGGTTGGACGAAAGACACATTCAAATTATGTAAAGAATCTAAGGCTAATGCCAACCTGACACATGTATATTTTGTCTCGCAATAATCAAATAAGAAAAAAACTCATTTGAGATAGACCAAGTTAATTAAATTATTTATTAATGACGTGATTTCTCCCCAGGAGTAAAATATTTCTCCAAATAAATACTGAAAACTGATCAAAGTCATTTTTTGTCTTATTCGTTAATGAAAAGTTTATTTTGCTCAAGTAACCATGACGACAAGCGACATACATGAACCAGTGGCGTCAAAGTACACAGATGAGTCAAAGGAATGAAAGAAAATATATGTAAAAAGACATTTATTTTATTGCCTTGATCACTCACCAACGAGAAGTACCATATGCGATTCAATATAAAATTGTTACATTTCTATCCTGCTCATTGATAAAAATACAACGGAAGTCACTAAACATGAAACGACATACGAAACCGTCATGCTATCATGAAACACTAAAGACAATAAACTTCGACTTCGGTTTCGTAATTCAATAAAAGTTTTATGATATATTGCGTATGACAAAATTATGTGATAAAATTTGTGAAAAACATACTATCTAAGAATTTAAAAAAAATATATTAAAAAAAAACAATATTTTCAGATATGTAAAAAATAAGTTTCTTTTTATTTCTGTATGAATATATTGTAAATATAAAAAAAAATAGAAATGTAAACTCTGAAAGTGTAAATTTCTTGCAATAAAATATTTCCATATGAATATATTGTAAATATAAAAAAAATATTTATAGAAATATAAAAAAAAACATAATTATGTTTCTGGATAAAATAATAAGTGTTTCCATATGTTTTTGTATTTCGTTTCATGCTTCGTGACCTGTTCCTCATTTAGCTAAACCGAGTCTACTTTCGTTATCATTACTTTGTGCAGTAAATTTTTGGATTCATCCGAGTGTTCTTAGTTGTTGAGATTGATACGAGAAATAAATGACATATGATATGAGCTTGTGTGAAATACACACAGGGAGACAACTAATCTTTTCTAACATTTGCACATTTAATAATTCTTAGTACAAACACTACTAATAATTTAGAATTGTGTAAGTCTGTTAACCGTTCATATACGATAAAACAATAGCAATTTTTTTAAAATAAAGGATTCCGTTCGAAATTCTGTACAAAATTTGATATAAATATACCCGAGTATGAAAATACTCACTTGATGAAATTGGATGTTACAGCGGCCGGGCCAAGATCACTGTGTAGTATCTGTTCTGGTGGTACACTTCACCTTTTCTGTCCTCTGTCAGTAGAGGAGAAATTCCTGATGACTGAGACAATTTTTATTTTTATGTCGATTCAGAATGCCCTTTTTGGGGGAGATAGATTTTCTCCACATAAAAAAATCGACTTTGTGTCTAACTCTGCCCTCGTGGGGAGGCCATTAAATAGGAACATTCAGTATACTTGTTTTTTTTTTCAGAAAAGAAAACGGCAATATTGATTGCTAGTTGAGCCCTCGACCCATCAAAACCTTCAGACGCCATAAAGTTGCCTTTTTACACGTTTATTATTAGAACTAAGATTAATTTTGTTTAATTAAGATTACAGTGTTTTTTCTTAAATAAGCTGTACAATTTCTATAGTTCTCGCTAGTTCTATTTACTGTTTTAAAAATCATTCTAGAACTATTACTATCATTATTAGCTAATTGATCGGAATGTTTTATAAATACACATATTTTAAGGTTGAATAATGAAATGTTCAAATATTATGTAGTGTCGTATACGTATGAATAGTTTTAAGCAGAAATTGAAAACATGAAAATATATCTGAGTTTTCGTAGATTTTGCCTCGGAATTCTTCCGATAAGTGTTAAAATCGGTAATTGAAAAAAATCGATTAAATAATGGACAGTCCTATTTTGACCGAAGTTAACACCCTGATAATGCCTAAAATCGCAAGTACATTTTAGAAGTTTGATCACCGCACTAACAGAGTGTTCAGCTTATAAAATTAATAGTACGTTCTATGCTAAGTCAGGAGCGCGTTCAGCATCAATGTTTCTGTTTAGCGTTGAATTTTAAATTTAAACTATTAAACATATTCTTAAAACCTCAACATTAAGTTTTTTGATAAAAAAGCGGCCTTTTCGAAATAGATGTTTCTGTTTAGAACACAACTGAACCAGGATACTTGATTTTTGCATTTGATTTTCAAATTTTTGAATTTCAATCCATTACACAGATTATTTAAAATAAATCAACAATAAATTCTCTACAGTGCAATGTAGAGAAATCCCCCCGCACACAGAGCAGGCAATCAATCGATTTAATTGAAAAAGGGGCAATTTCAGCGATGTTGATTGCAGTAAACATATGGTGTGAAGTATTTGTCGATCTTCATTCTATCCAGGGCAACGCCGGGTCTCCATACTAGTGACCAGATAAGTCTTCTATTAATGATTCATCTATCTTAAGTGTAACCCTTCTCACCTAAGATGAAACGTTGTTAAAATAATATTAAAGATAAGTACAATAGTCTGAATGAATTTAAAAAGACACAAAAAGTAGAGATTGCATTGAATTTGAACGATTTAACCGATTCCGTAGTCAACACATGCGTCCATTAGACTATTCATGCAGCCCTTGATTACTCTTAATAAAAATTTCATTAGCAGTTGTAGATGAAATAAACGATCTGTCAGCCACCAACGGTTGGCCAGAGTTAACATCAATGATTACGAAACATCGATGGGGATGACATTGAACATAGGTTACGTGCGTTGACAATTACTATTATAATCTCGTTATCAGTTATCTAAGGCAGAGAGAGAAGGGGGCAGCGTTGTGGTAGAGAGAAACAAAGAGTGAGAAAGATTGAACGAAGAAAGAAGATGGAGAGAGAAAATGCGAAACCAGAAGCATCACAAAAGATTCAGATAACAAGGGGAGGTAAATCTTTTCTGCGATGTCGTTTGCATGCCCATTCATTACCAGAGTTAATTAAGCTCAATGATATACGCCCATTTGATTCCCATACATACTGAGTATTTCTCGGTGATTCGGGCCGCTCGTTCGTACGCTCGGCACGTTCCGGTAATTTACGGCCGAACCGATCGCGCTTTTATTGTTCGCGTACATCTGCCAATCTCCAGACAGTTGGTCGCCGCAAGAAAGTAAAGCTAGAAAAGATGAAGGCAAAAGACGACTTGCAGTGAAGCAGTAGATATCCGCCCTTCAACCAATGACAAAAAAGGGCGTGGATAAATATTAATACACTAATTTCAGTTACAAAATTTACGGTTTGAATCTGGCAAGAACCAATAACTATTGAAAATGCAATTAATTATTATTTAAATAAAGAAAAACACGCATTAATATATTTATTTTGATAACTGTTTAAATTTAATCAATGTTCTCACTACGATTTTTAATGCATTTTCACGTAAAGAAATATCACGTGCACTCCCATAGAATATTAGAGATGATACAAAGTTCCAAGCAATTAGAATTTTGTGAGGAAATAATTATTTCTATAAACATCAAACTCTCTTTCTTTTCTGTGTCTAGTATTAATACTGACTCTAGAAAACACAAACAAGTTTTAATCTTAGCTTGAAGTTCTTGTCAATCTAACCAAACAAAAGAGCGACACAGTTGGTCTTTCTAAAAAAAAATTGTGGAGGTGGACTTAATGTTCAAATCCCCCCCTCCTAAAAACTTAAAATGCGCAATGTCGAGAATCAGTCCGATAAAGACATTTAAGTAAAATACTTCACCGAAGTCAATTCCTTATATAATGAAATTTACCTTAAAAATGTAGCGTAGGTGTAAAAAATCGGTATTTGTCACTAAAACCAGACCCTAACGTTCAAACACGCATGCCGGTTTGCCAATTGTGAGGAAAAATGGAAAATATCTAAATAGTTGGACGAAAGATATAACATATCAACTCAAATAACGTTTGTTTATTTTAAAAGATATGCGATGAAAGCGTAAAAAAATAAATTACGAACGAAAGGTTACGTAATTCTATATATTTAATACAAGGGTGAAAATGAAAAATAAAATATACATAGTTTTCTTATTTTTTTTATATGGAGGTCACCACTTATCAAGGCCCGAAGGCCACTCAGGGATAAGGGTTATTGCGTGTACAGTAATCAATGAGATAGTATTGTTGTAATCATTAGTATTGGGGGTTTTGATATAGTGTCTTACTTAAGGGGGCGGTTTGTCAGCAGTTTGCTTATGTTGGACTTGAAGACGTCCAAGTTGTAGTCAGATGGGAAGTTAAGCCTAAAAAATAGTTCAAGTGTTTCAAAATGGAAATAATATATACAAACCGAGAGACTGGGAGAGAGTGAGAGAGAGAGAGAGGGAGGGAGAGAGAGAATTGGGAAGAGTATATACAGCGAGAAAATCCAGTAAATTGCGAAGGTTTAAAGAAAGTATATAAAAAACGAATTACTAAAAAGGAAAAAAACACACACAAAAAACTGAAACAGAAGTACACATCGAGCGAGCGAGCTATTTTCTCATTAGACAAAGGTAGATATCATTGCAACGCCATGTTTGAATGGTACATAAGCGTTCATTTAGCATGCTAATACCATTATTCCATTAACATAAACATTCTTTAACTGTAGAAATATATAAAAATGTTACGTTGTTTTAAAATGATATATATGACCCTTTATCTGTTATACAGAAGATTTAGTAATCGAGAGCACATTTTAGTGAGGACGTATATGTTTTGTTCGCCACTAAACTTGGACGTAGCAACGATTCTATTACTTTTCAGAAGTGTGTAGACGAAATGGAAACTTGTTTTTATATCATTATATATTATCGATGTAATTATGATTTAACACATTTCGAAGACGATTCAAATCTAAAGAGAAACATCCTCTTATCGTGAAAATATCTGTGCACAGTGTGTAAAACACTCACTTTAGATTAGCAAAATGATTCGTTTTTTTAATCGAAATTCACTTGAGAATTGGAAACTTTAGTTAATAAATCCTGAAATGATAAGAAAATAGATTTCAATCGTTCTGACGCACCAACTTTTTTTCTAATTTTCCGAAAGCAATAATCCATCAAGGAAACACCATACTAAGCATGCATACATACACACGGACGCCCACACACACGTGTATGTATACACACACAGATATATATATATATATATATATATATATATATATATATATATATATATATATAGATATATATATATATATATATTGTTTGTGTTTATTTTTGCGACACGTTTCGAAGGAATTCAATTATTTACGAAAGACATATTTTACCAAAAATGCATGTTGGGAGTAATTTTTCTTTTAACCAATTAGGTACCACCATGTGGGGAACGGCATTTATATTGTTTTTAAAATTTAATTATTCACACACACACACATACATACATATATATATATATATATATATATTGAGAGAGAGAAGAAGAGATAGACAAAAGGAAGGTTTTTATTTTAATCAAATCTTTTCCTGATATTAAAATAGTAATTTAATATTTGTATTTAAATTACATATATATATATATATATATATATTTAAAAGAGTGTAGCCATCAACAATTGTGTTTTTTTTAAAAGGTTTTCATCATATTTTTATTTTAAAATATTTTTATAACGCGTTTCGAGCTTAGGGTGTGCTCTCTTCAGATATTTTCGTAAAAAGTTTTTCTTTAAAATGGGAGTTTGTAGATATGCCTCCGCTGATATTAAATATGTTTTTCATAGTGATGCGATGCGTGTGTTCAGTGTTCAGACATTCTGTCTCCAACTGTAAGTGTTCACAGTGACCGGTCAAAGTTAGTTTCAAAGAGTGTTTTTTAGTCCATATGGTGAAGGTTTTTATGGCTTTTTTAGGGTTCTTTTTAAAGACTTTCTTTCCCCATGTATAGCATACACTCACACACAATCACATACGCATACATATACATACATGTTTTGGTTGGAAAAAAAAGTATATATATATATATATATATATATATATATATAAATAAAATAAA
Organism: Euprymna scolopes; assembly: GCF_053919585.1. Taxonomy (NCBI): domain Eukaryota; kingdom Metazoa; phylum Mollusca; class Cephalopoda; order Sepiida; family Sepiolidae; genus Euprymna; species Euprymna scolopes. The sequence goes on from NC_136490.1 coordinate 2,768,083, forward strand.
AAATAAAAAAATAAAAATAATTGTTAGCGGTGGATGTATGCGAGTACGTGTGTGGGTGTGTAGGTGGGTATGTATATGTGTATATATGTATGCTCCTACATCTATTTCTATGTATGTACGTGTGTGTATGTGTGTGTGCCTGCGTACGTGTGCGTGTGCATGTGTACATGTACATGAATGTATATGTATGCGTATGTGATTGTGTGTGAGTGTATGCTATACATGGGGAAAGAAAGTCTTTAAAAAGAACCCTAAAAAGCCATAAAAACCTTCACCATATGGACTAAAAAACACTCTTTGAAACTAACTTTGACCGGTCACTGTGAACACTTACAGTTGGAGACAGAATGTCTGAACACTGAACACACGCATCGCATCACTATGAAAAACATATTTAATATCAGCGGAGGCATATCTACAAACTCCCATTTTAAAGAAAAACTTTTTACGAAAATATCTGAAGAGAGCACACCCTAAGCTCGAAACGCGTTATAAAAATATTTTAAAATAAAAATATGATGAAAACCTTTAAAAAAAAAACACAATTGTTGATGGCTACACTCTTTTAAATATACATTTTTTCTCTCGTTGGAACTACACAACCATCACTTTAAATATATATATATATATATATATATATATATATATATATATATATATATTACGTTTGTTTTTGAAATACGGTTACTTTCACTGTATACCGTTTTCGTTTAATCGGTCTAGATTGTTATTTTAAAACCAGTCACCGTTAATTTTGAGTTAAGCTCAATGTATCTATTTAATAGGTGCAGAGCATATAAAGTGTAAAATTTTGTTGAAAATTCAAAGACTAACGTTTTCTTTTTTATAACCTTCGTTTATTTCCTGGATACTTTCCATTACAGCTGTTTCATTAATGGGTAGGCAATATATATATATATATATATATATATATATATATATATATATATATATATAAATATTCTAATTGGCTATAAAGTTGGGTGCAGGATGGTTAGAGCGTATTAGTTTTATTTTTTTTATTCTTTATTTGTTTATTTTAATTTTCTCATTTTATAATTTATTTATTTAGTTTCATCATGGTGTATAAATACTGTTAGTATATTTATCCCGGTGTTAAATGAGACCGGGTTAAAAAAAGGGCTGTGTTTTTTTATAAGTATCGCTTCTAGTAATTTTAATGTCCGTGTGAGGTTGTTAACGTATCGAATTTTAGTATTGTTATTTACCTTTTAGGCACCATTCTATATAACTTGCCAACTTAAATTTAAAAGACCGCTCGCACAATTGAAAAATTATCCATAAAGTTCGGAAAAAATAACTCAGTCATGTTCAATCAGACGTGTTTGAAAAATTACTTGCTGCCATATGTATATATGTATGCATATGTGTGTGTGTGTGTTTGTATATATTTTAGTCTTTATTATTTTAATATTATTTATTTTATTTATTTTTACTTGATTATTCATTTTTTATTATAGAATTTCCTATACGAAGCTTTGACTATTCAGTATACTGTTATAAATACTAAACTCTTCATAACAGTATGTACAATCATACTCCGCCAAGTCTGGGATTATTTGTTTTATATGCATGTTATCATAATCCATTTAATTACGATACTATGTTTATACTTAAATGTTATGTGTCATGAGTTATAGAATCATAGTAAATTATTTGATCTGCATGAAAATATGACGAACAACTACCTTACAATTATTTAGGTTAAGACATGCAAAATGATGTAGTAATATGAGTACATCCGGGTTCTCCATCCTTACAAATATATAGTTGGGCTAGCTCATCCGAAAAATATCGACTAATAGAGCCGCCTGGGAAGAAAACCATAAAAAAGTACACCGCAAACCATATGCTTAAGAATATTCGTTCAGTGAGGCGTCGTACTAGATTGTTAATTGAAACCGAAAGCAAGACAGCTCAATTATTTCAAACAAATATATCCACTTCGAGAAATTTGTCACAACAAGAACCCAAGTTTGCCCAGCTGGGCAAACTTGGGTTCTTGTACCGGAAAAATATCCAGGAAATAAAACGTTTATTAAATCGCTACTTTTTTGCATTGTTTTGCATTTACATGCATCAAAAATGGATATAAATATCACTAAAACATCTGCTGGGTCATAACCTTCATTTCGGTACCTTACTTGCATAGGTGGATTGCCTGTAGGCTGAGATAAACCGCGTCACACACACAGACAGGCATTAGGAAAATTTATATTAAGAAGTTAACGAAATCTTGCATTCTATGTTTGATAATATAACAGTATTATTCTTATGCTTGATGTTACAAAATTACAATCTAAATATTATTTATCATAAACAATATTAACTACGAACGTCAGTTAGTGTTTCATATTATTAATCGTACTTTTCATGTGGGAAAATAAAATTGATGTTAAATTGATTTAAGATAAGTTGTCTTTTAAATAGTTCCCATTCTGAATGTGATTTTCATCCGTAAATAGTGTCTTTTAAACTCATTGTAAATATGTTCACTGGAACTATAAGGTAAACAAGAAAGTTCTCGCGGAATTTTACATTTGGATTTTAAATGATGTATTTTCCAAAAGTTTTCGTTATAATACGTTTACTGCACATTTCATTACAAACAGCGTTTTTCACTCTATCTAATCGTTTACATTTCAATGGTTTTGCAACAATTATTTCTTTTTTTTTCAGAAGTTGAATACAATGTGGGAGAAAAAAGCAAATTTCTTAAGTTTCATTTCCAGAAAAGCTGCTGAAACAGCCCGCAATATCAACGAAGCGTTTTGCCCAGGAACCACTAATGAAATCACAGCACAATGGCGGTTTTAAATATTTTGTGGCAGCGACGAGTCTTCAAGATGATGAGAGTACTGGTCAGCCATGGGATTTGGACAACGATCAATCAAAGCCTAAGTCGAATCCAGTAAACGCAAAACGGGTTGACAACTTACTTTTGAATTAACCGTCACGTGTACCGCGATTTCCAGTATATGAGAGATCGGAAAGACAAAATAAATAAATAAATAGATAAAAATAAATAAACATTTAAATCTGTCTCACTGTTTCAGCATCTGTATAACACACACAGAGAAAACGTGCAATATATATATATATATATATATATATATATATATATATATATATATCACATTTCTCGATTTAGACATAAAAATTGCGGATGTGATTTTTATTTAGAAAATATTCGATAGAATTAAACTCATTTCTCCTTTCAAATAGTTCTTTTTTACATAGGGGTCACCACTTATCAAGGCCCGGAGGCCACTCAGAGATAAGGGTTATTGCGTGTACAGTAATCAATGAGATAGTATTGTAGTAATCATTAGTATTGGAGATTTGATAGAGTGTCTTACTTAAGGGGGTGGTTTGTCAGGAATTTCTTTATGTTGGATTTGAAGACAGCCAAGTTGTAGTCAGGTGGGAAACAGGCGAACGGAAGAGAGATCCACAATCGTGCACTTCTGAGAAAGAAGCTCTACTCATGGAATCTACGTTTGGATTTAGGCACAGATAAAGAGTGGGGAAAAATATTGACAGTAGTTTCAGCTAGATTTTGTACCTTAGTTTCCACCTTAGTATAAAGGGTGAAATAAACAAGACTGAGATAAAACTAAAATATTTAAACAGTTAAATAAAGCATTTGTTCGTTATCCTGATGCTTTCGACCCTGTCAGTGGGGCATTAGAATACGCCGACTGCCCCCCCCTGCCCCCTGCAGAGGGTAAAAGTCCCTCAATGGGGTTCCTGGATATGACCTTAAACTATATCCAGTGGTGAGGCCCAAGCTTGTGGGCTTTGGGGAGTGTGGATCCACCCTTTATTTAGCATTGCTCCCAGGTCCACTCTGACCCGGAGTGGTAGTACCTGTTAGGGTCCCAACTATGGATTAAATAGAAACCGACGTGAAAGCAACCAATATATTCTATTAAATAAAAATTGTCTTCAAAATCTTTGGATACGGCATTAAATAACCCGAAAAAGGTTGATGTGCCGTAAAACAAAAACAACCAACCAACCTGATGCTTTCGAATCGTATAAAACTAACCAGATATATTAGTAAAGGAAATCCAAAACTATATTAGTAATGTATAAAATGTATTATACAAAATAATTTAAAGTATGTATATATTTATAAATATTTTTAACCTTTATATATTTTTAATCTATAAATATAAAAGTGAAAATGTATGTACGTGCGTTCGCTTTTTCTGTGTGTCTACAAACGGCTTCTTTCAGAGAAGCGGTCGCTCGCTTCACAACTTTTTAAAACTTTTTATATCACATATAAATCGTAATATCTCACAGTTAACAACGAAGCTCGCCTGTCTATTTAATTTGCTCGATTTCGGGAAGATAAATATTCAATATTTGTCGCTCGCCGCATGTGGGTTAGTCTTTTTCCTATAACATCTTGGGGGAAAAAGCGTTCAACAGTAAATGAAATCCTGCAGTCAAACTTGACCTCATGTACTCATTAAAACGAACACCTGCTAAATCCAAGTAGTTAAATAAATTCAAACGTGTTTCCATAAGCATGTCGCGGTGGGGCAATGGTTAACGTTTTTTTTCACAAATTTGCCTCAACGGTTCGGATTTGATCCTCATACTTACTTTTTTAACCCCCCAAACACCCGGGCAACGCCAGGTACCCCTCGCTAGTTTTAAATAAATCAGAATATAAATATATAAAAACATGACGCATTTTGAATTCGAACGCCTATAGTTCTTTGATAAAACACGCAAAACATCCTTTTTCACGATTTATCAATAAAAGCCCTTCTAAGGATACACCTGAAGAAGGTCAGAGTGTACATCGACCGAAGCGTTATGAGAATAACAACCAAAATGAGAACATTTGTCCGAAAAATACTAGCAATATCAATTATCAATTCGCTAAAAAAATCTAAAAAATTCAGAAGCAGATGTGTGTATATATATTTATATGTGTGTGTGTGCGTGTGTGTGTATGCGTGTTTGTGTTTTTTACAAAGGCATCACCACTTATCAAGGCCAAGAGGCCACTCGACGATAGGGGTTAAAGAGTGTACAGTAGAAATTGGACAATATAGTAATCGCTAGTAACGGAAATTCTGCAAATTTGTTAACTTATATGGAACGGCTCATCAAAAACTTGTTTACGTTAAACTTGAAGACAACCATATTGTAGTCAGCTGGAAAGCAGGAAAAGGAAGACAATTCCATAGGCGTGCAGTTCTAAGGAAGAAGCTTTGCTCATGGAATCTACGTTTAGGTTTAGGCACAGATAAAGAGTGGGGGAAATTAGTGATAGTGTTTTCTGCTAGACGGTGTTCCTTGTGAAAGTTTAGCGAGGGGGGACCATAGATTGGAGCTCAGCTGAGCACCTGCCATGAAAATAAAGATAAAGCAGAGACACACTCGCAACATCTCTTCTGTGAGAAAGAGGTTGTAGGGAAGAGAAAAGGACATTCCCTACAAGACAACGAAATATATTTTGAACTCTATCAAGGCAGGATAAATCCTTTCTAGCAACTCCATCCAAGATGTGGCAACAGTACTCCATACCTGGCTCTTATATAGATAGAGAATTGAATCAGCAGTGAGACATCTACTGGATCGATAGAAGGATCCCGCCATTTTTCCAGCGCCCTGGGCAACGGATTTAATGTATGTGTTCTATTTAAGATCAGGAGTTAAAGCCAGCCCAGAAGCTTGTCAAAACATGAAGCATTGATGATGTAAAGATAAAAGCTTGGGTTTAGATGCATTAAAAGTAACAAGCCACCTCTTTCCCTATTGAACCACTTGTTCAAGATCAGAGGAGAGATAATAAGAGAGAACTTTGTCGTTTACGCTCTTATATGTGCTTCCATAGATAGAAGGGTCATCAGCATAAATGTCTACGAATGATGTAAGGATGTGATTTGGAAGATCATTAATGTAGATCAGGAAGAGAGTTGTGTCTAGGATGGACCTCTGAGGGACTCCAGCATTAATACTGAGAGCTTCTGATTTCTTCCCATCAACTACTACTCTTATGAACTTATCAGAGAGAAATGATTTAATAATTGAGAAGACATTTCCAGCTATACCTTAGCTGGAGATCTTGTGAAGTAAACATTTGATGAGATTCGCTAATCCTATGAGATAAAACTGTAAACACCTCTGCTGTAGGTCTAGAAGAACGGAAACCATATTGCGTGTCACTAAAAAGGTTGTTTTTGCTGAGATGGTTGATTACTTCTTTATTTAACTCAGATTCCAGTAACTTAATCATAACACGCCTAAGACTTGTTGGCCTGTACTGAGAGGTAGATGAGCGATCACCTGAATTCTTAAATACAGGGCATACTGTTGAGATTTTCCAGGTTGATGAAAGCAATTCTTCTTAAGACAACGTTTAATCAGTTTTGTAAGGATGGGCGGTGGTTCTGGTTAAAGTCTTTTGAGTACTATAATTGGAATACCGTCAGGGCCGGTTGCTTTACTGGAATCAAGGTTTTTTGATTAGCTTGGTAATATCACGTACAGATATTTGTATATCACATAGCGTGTTTTCTGATAGAGGAGGAAATATTGGAGGTTGGAGGGTTTGGTTGCAAAGGGTAGAGTTAGCTACAAAGTTCTTGGCAACGAGTTTGGCTTTGTCTGATGCTGACGAGATTACCTCAGGTCAATAAATGATAATTGGGATAGAGCACAGGCTTCTGTTCAGGATGCTGTTTGCTATTTGCCAAAACTAGTGGGAACCAAGCCGCTGCTCAGCTACTTTGAACTTGACGGACTGAGCATACAACTCTCTTGCGACCCTTAGTACTTTTTTTACAGTGGTTGCTGGCAGTCCTGAAAGCGGCTTTAGTCTCAGTACATCTATTACGTTGGAAGCAATGGAAAAGGTGATTTCTGTGCGCAATGGCAGCAGCATATTCTGGAGAGTACCACTGCTGGCTGTTGGGTTTTGCTGGAATTTTTCGAGGGTATGAACCCGTCTCTACCTACAATTAACCATTCCGTCAGGTCTGATACTATAGAGGGTACATCCTTTTTAAACATGGAAGGCAGAGGTAGATCTGATATAAATGTACGGAAGCTATCCCAGTCAGCCATAGAGTATCGATATACTATGATGGAGAGGTACATCTGAGAACGTATTACATTTCATTTTTATCTTAACTGATACAACAGAGTGGTCCGAAGATCCAAGTGGAGACAGAACGGCAGCTGAACACACTTCGGGACAAGTTGTAAGAAAAAGGTCTAGGAGACTTGCATACTGGCCGTCAGTATCGGGCACACGTGTGTGTTCGTGAAAAATCTTAGTGAGGTCATAAGCAATAGAGAAATCATGACAGAACCTCCCCTCATCATCGGTCTTGTTTGAGTGAGTTAACCATTCTACATTTTGAACATTTTGTCTCCACAGACATGAATATTAGCTGAAGGATAAGCAGATAGGACGTGGTCAATTTTCTCAGATATTCTTTTAAAGATAGTAACTACGCTGTTGTGGGGGCGATAGAGAGCAAATATAAACGCAGTAGCGTGAGCTAGTGAAACCGAGAAGCACATATAGGGTAAGTTAAGATCTTCTCTGGAGATATGCCTACAACATGAAAAGCCATCTTTTATATAGGTCCATGACGATCTTGGTTGCCATATTTGGAAGTTAAATTAGAGTATCTTTTAATTACGAACGCATCTAGGGAAATAGTCTGTCAATACCAGTTTCGCTAAGAAATGGTTTAGTCCCCTGTAATTGGGTTTCAACCTCTGGAAGGTTAGAACGTAGACCCCTGATGTTAGAGAAGGGGACCTAGTAGTGGTGGGGGTCTACGTTAGAAGTTGGAGATCCGGGTTTTATCGTGTATGTGTGTGTTTGTGTGTGCGTGTGTGTGCATGTATAAGCAGGCCGCCCGGAGTTGCCCGGTTTAAAAATACGCATAATAAATATTATATTTTAATTTATACAGAAACTGAAACGTTTATTCTAACATTATGCTTTTTAAACAGTTCGTTCTTATAAATAAATAAAATACTCGAGCTGCGAGCGAAACCAACATTTAAAAGCAGTGAGTCAAGTACGATTATATTAGGCAAGCTTGACATCATCTGTAAACAGTGCTTTCAAACCTTTTTCTTAGCATAAGAAGGTGGTCACCTAGATTATTGTCGCATACGCATGCGCATTCGTGAAAAAGATAAACAACGATGACCTCCACGTTCCAATTTTTCATTTGTGACCTTTAAGCAGGCGTTTTCCCAGATACGAACCGATTAAAATGTTTTCCACATGTCTGAATGCCCTATATACCAATTTTCATATCTGTAGATTAGAAAACTCGTTGAATATATAAGTTGATATATCTCCATGCATAAGCATTCTCACTTATGTATATATTTTTTTCTTTTACCTCCTATTCCCCTTACCTCACCCTTTTTTTAACCAAGTAAGATCTGTGACTTACTTGTAGTTTCATTAAATACTTTTATATGCAAAGTCCGATCTTGCATTTTGCAAATTCCTGTCCTCTGATGAGAAGGAGAGTATTTCTTCGAAACTCCGCGGATTAAGGACTATCCACTTATCTTGTGCTTCCTTTTTTAAAATTAAATATGTTTTTAACTCTTTTTCAAGATGTCTTTTAACATGTTTTATGAATCATTTATTCATATATATATACATATATATATATATATATATATATATATATATATACTAGTAGGGAGACCCGATGTTGCCCCGGATCAAATAATGATCACCGAATATTTCACACTCCTATATTTTTATTGTCATCCGTGAAATCGCCTGGGAGGAAGATTCACATGCCAAAATATATCTTATTCTACATTGCACTGTAGAGGACCTACTGTTTCTTTTATAAAATTATTTTATATAAACTTCTTTCCAGTTAACGAACAAAAACATTAAGAAATTTACGTGCGGGGTTTGAACCTACAGACCACATCACGCAACCCCCCCCCCAAAAAAAAAACAACAACAATAAAGCACGCTATAAACTTATCCACAATAGAATGTTCACGACCCGTTGTTCTATCATTATTGCTAAGCGACGATATGGAAAAAATCGCTTTACCGATGATAAATCAATTAAAATAATGGTTTTGATTATAGGGGTATTCTGAGAATAAAACCCAGCTAAGATAACTCCCAGAGTTCTGTAAATTTGAAAGAAAATCTTTTCAGATGTTTCGGAGTATATAAGGAACGAACTTACACACAAATACAAAGTTGCATATATATATATATATATATATATATATATATATATATATATATATATATATATATATATATGGAAATAAACGTAACTGATTTTCAAACTCTTTTACAATTGTTCTATACTCAAAAGAGAATAGCTATGAAATTAGAAAAGAAAAAAAGAAGAATCCATTCGATGTATTCAAAGAGTTTGTGGCAACTTCCCCCAAAGAAAACTCTTCAGATATCCAATTCCTTCACCGTGGACATTTTTCCTATCCTGAACAAGAATAATAAATAAACATGCGGGAATATATTTTGTTGTAGCTGGACACCTTAAGAAAATTCGTTTACAAATACAGTCATAGATATCGCATAAGTTCCAAGGTTACTAAACGCCGTCCGGGTGTTCGACAATATGATTTAGTTCTGTAAATAACCGAACCCTCCAGGCAGGAGACAACGTCATCCCGGTTTTTGTTTGTGTCTCACAGGAACTAAACTGAATAACATTATTTCAACAGAAAAGAAATGTTGCTGAGAATCTAATCTGAGAAGCGGTTTACATATTTTCAAGTCCAGAAATGTTTCCCGGCGAAGAATAGACATTGATTTGCTGATCTTCGTTGCTTCTGAGGTAAAATGTCCGCTATCCATTTACGTCTTTCTTTGTTAACGAAAATGCCAGAATGTTTCAAACTCTTCTATTCAAATAATAACATTGTAAAAACAAAGTTATTCGGAGAGCACGTATCTACGTCAAATCATAAACATACATTTTTTAATCGTATAAAAGCCAAGTACGTCCTAGGATGGAGTATTGTCTCCACATCAAGGCAGGAGCTGTTAGAAGACCGTATCATTCTTTGAAAGAGTTCAAAATAGACTTCGTAGCCTAGTATGGGATGCCCTTTTCTATTCCCTGCAACCTCTGTTTTACAGTAATGACCTTGCGAGCTTTTCTCTGATTTATCGTTATTTTCATGGCAAGTGCCCGTATGAGCTCCAATTTATGGGCTCCCGTTTGCCAAACTTTCATATAAAACACTCATCTAGCTTAAACCACTGTCAATAATTTTCCTCACTCTTTATCTGTGCTAAGCCTAAACGTAAATTCCGTGAAAAAAGCTCCTTTCTTAGAACTGCACGCCTGTAGAACTCTCTTCCGTTTTCCTGCTTTCTACCTGACTACAATAGGGTCGTCTTCAAGTCCAATGTGAACAAGTTCTGTATGTGCCGTCCCCCTAAGTAATCCAATTTATCACATTTTCACTACTGACGATTACTATAATATTGCCCTATTGAATACCTTACACTCATTTAACCTTATCCTTGCGTGGCTTCCATGCTTTGGTGATTGGTGACTTCTTTTGTAGAAAACGACATACAACTTTCTATACTAACAACTGTGCAATTGTGTATGAATTTTTAGAAATAACGTCTCTTTCTTTCTTTGTTTTCAATCTCTTTCTTTGTTTTCAATCTCTTTCTTTGTGAACACTTTTTTACTTTTTTCGTTCTCTTTTTCTCTGTCATTGATAACCATCGATCCTATCATTCTTAAATTCTTTCTCTTCATCCATCACGTTATCTCTTCGCTCTCTTTTCCTGCTCACCTTTTGTCACTCACTTTCTTCTCTACTCTTTTTCCTTTCAGTTTTTAAACCTATTCACGCTATTTTATTTCGTTTTTTATTCTCTGTCATTGTCTATTTGTCTATGTGTATCTTGTTTATTTATTCATTTATTTAATTAATTCTCCCTTTTTCAAACCCCATTTTCCTCTCCATTTTACCTCGCTTTTCGTCTCTTGTTTGTATCCTCAAATAACGCGAATCTCTTCTTCTTTTTTACTTCTCTTATTCGATTATTTCGCTTAAGAATATAACTTTATTATAAATGAAAAAAAGAATCTAATATTATAACACACGATGCAAATATTCTTGCTTTTTCTGATTATTCCCTTTTCTTGTAATTCCGTTTTGAAGTTAGAAAGTATTTACCTTTCTGAGGAACTTGAATGTATATATATACCCCAGTAGCTGTTGCCCCTGTTGGTAGCCCCCTACACCAAAGTGGCAATGTGCCTTGTATGGGGTGAAATTGTAAAAAAAAATATTCATAATGAACATAATAATTATATCATTGTTCCCGCGCTACAAAACAATTGCTGTCCACAGAGTTAGATGTTTTGACATGTAGAAATAAATAAATGGTAGGATAAGCACTATCTTTGAATTTGAAACATAGCTGTTTTTTCATCTTTTTGTATTTACATTTAACATACATTGAGATTCATAAAAAGAAAAATGCGTGAAACATAATTGAAAAAAAAACATATATATTATTTCATGTTATGAATGTTATCGAGATTTATTCCATTAGTTTTAATCAAACTTTTCCATCTACGAAAAATATCTTTATTTTTGTAAAATACAACAATTTCTTACCTTATATTGTATAGATGACAATATCTATTTTTTCGTTCCATCCTTAAAGCCATTCGCAGGGAAAAATTAGACATCCGGCTAACAGACTCCGGACCAACACTGAGAAACACCTATCAAAAACTAGAAAATCAACCTACCACGATCCCTGCAGTCTATTAAATTGCCACCATCAATAATATAGTATTATGTGAACGCAGGTATTCAGTATACCAAGTACAATAAACAGTATGCGGGGAGCTCTACATCGGCAGTACATTTATGCCATTGCACGTACGTAGAAAGTAACATATTACAACTAAGTGCTCCTAATTCTATAAGCATCCCAAAGAAATAAACAAAGGTACTAGTCACGGAAAGGAACCAAGACTTAAAAAGTTACCACTAATAAAATTTTTTAACCCCAAATAAATAATAGGGCTGAAAGAAACTGAAGCTTCCTTATACATAGGAAAACGTACAACACTCCCAACATGCAGTCACTACTTGTAATAAAAACAAATAATTTTATGATGCCTTTGACCATAAATCAATAATAATATCTAATAAATTAATAATAAGATTATAAAAAAACAAAGAAAAATATATGTATATATATACATATAAAAATAAACAAAGAAATAGAATAAAGAAATGAATATGAAAAAGAAAATGAACCAATAAAAACTTAATAAAATATATATTCAATTAATAAAATAAACTAAATATATGCAAACATGTATGCACATGTATATGTGCGCATATGTATGTACGCCCATATACACTTTAGTAAGGGGTCCAATTTTTGTACACGTAGAATTTTCTCCCTTAAACAATTACAATTATTCAATCAATACTCCTATAAAATTATTTTTGTGTATTGATATTCATATTAAAACACTCCTTTCTATTTATTAAAAAACAACTTTGTCATAGATAGGTCGTGGAATTGCATTTATCTGCAAAAGATCTATTATTAATTAATATAAAGCCAATTTGCATATTCTTTTAAATATTGATTTTAATTAATTTCCTATTAGTTTATTTTTCGTTTTCTTATGGGATGACCATATATTTATGTAACCCGTATGTATATTTGTTAAAAAAAAAGTGCCCACATAACTCTTTTATCAGTATCTGGTCTACAGACATGACACTTTAGATAGAGGGTATTCGAATCCATGCGAAACTTTATATTTGGATGTTAGCCGGGAAAATCGGTAGCAAAATGTGAAAATTAAAGAAGTTGAATTTGCTAGGTGAAGGTCAAACGGCGGCATTACAAATGCATGCGTAACGTAATAGCTATTGCTTCATATTATAATTTCTAGCATTGCAGCAAACGTGTCTAAATAGCTCAGGGATTAATGTAAAAAAAAACGCTCTGATCCCCAGCTGGCATCAATTGTGATGGATGGCTCTCGTCTGGGTGAGGCTCCGTGTTTTAACAAGCTTCTGGGTTTGACCTTTACTCCTGATCTGAAATGGAACACGTACATCAAGTATGTTGCCAAGGTCGCTGGAAAGATGGTGGGATCCTTCTACCGCTCCAGAAGATATCTCACTACTGATGCAATTCTCTATCTATATAAAAGCCAAGTACGTCCAAGGATGGAATACTGTTGCCATATCTGGGCAGGAGCTGCTAAAAACAGCCTATCCTGCCTTGACAGAGTACAAAATAGACTTCGTGGCTTAGTGGGGGATGCCCTTTTCTCTACCCTGCAACCGCTCTCCCACAGAAGAGACGTTGCGAGCCTGTCCTTGTTTTATCGTTATTTCCATGGCAGATGCTCGTCTGAACTCCAATCTCTGGTCCCCCCTCGCCAATCTTTCATGAAAAACACCCGTCTAGCTGAATCCACTGTGAAAAATTTCCCCCACTCTATATCTGTGCCTAAATCAAAACGCGGATTCCATGAACAAAGCTTCTTTCTTAGAACTGCACGCCTGTGGAACTCTGTTCCGTCTGCCTGCTTCCCTCCGGACTACAACTTCGATGTCTTCAAGTCCAATGTTAACAAATTCCTAATGAACCGCCCCCTTAAATAAACACTTCAGCAAATCTCCTCACTAACTTAATGTACTTGCAATAACCCTTATCCCTGAGTGGCTTCCGGGCCTTGATAAGTGGTGATCACTGTGTAAAAAAAAAAAAAATGTAAATCGTAAGCTGAGAGTTTTGGTTTCGATTCTCGATTGTAGCGCACGAGTCATGTTTTTTTAAAACTTTTGAAATCATTATTATATATTGGGTCCAATATAATTTAAAAGCAAATGCAAAATCTATATTAATCCAAATATTATATTTAAGCGAATTTTTCAGAGCGGATAAAGTCATAATATTTATGAAATATTGAAAAATTAAAATGTAAGAGTATTTTACGACCGGCAAAGATGGGCGCATCCCCCTCTAGTACGGATATAAGCACCGCACTAAAACGGCAGCCATTAATAGTCTTACGTACAAACCTTTAAACATAGCATGCAACAACTAATCCTTTATTCGAAAACACAACAAAAAAATCTGTATTAATTCGAAACAGTACTAAACATTCATCACAAATCGTATCCTGGAAATTGATTTGACAGTTCGACTGTGACAATGACTGCCGGAAATAAAGACGTAAATATAAAATAAAACAAACAAAGAAAGCTTCCACACACCCTGCATACGTTTTTGTTTGTTCCATGAGTAAGGGATTTTACTACCGAAAAATAGGGATATCAGCACATACCATTTTGTACGACAATGACAATACTAGAAGGACTTTTCCATAAGTTTCAAATATATTACATTTATTTGCCAAACATCATCTATTGAACTAATTTTCGAGACTAGTATCCTTTCTTCTAAAGGGAGCATGTACAACTGGTCGGCGAGGCTTTCCTTTGTTTTGTATTATATATTTTAACGTTTGTGGCATTTATACAGACTGAGGCTAACAATGTTGCCAAAAATGTACATGGTTTTACACAAAGCCTTTGCTGCTATAAATTGATAATCGGTATGAATTTCGAACAACTTAGTTGCCTAAACTGCATACGTCGGAATTCCAGGGAAGATACCATTTACATATATGGTCGACGAAATGATATTTTTCATAAGAAAGTAAGCAAACAGTAAAAATATTATCTATTATAGGCAGTGTATATCTAGTTTATTAATATTGTAGAAATATCAACATATAGGCATAACAATATAAAACTGAATATAAACGGACGAACAAACCGATATAAACAAATATGTGAGGCCTTATTCTAAACATTCTATGTATTCACTTTATCTGCCAATCGCAATAACAATAAAAAATGCCTTCATTTTGAAACCACGTCCTCGCTGTTTTTTTTATGACAAACGTAGTAATTCATTTTAAAAGGAGATTTAAAACTATGGAAGGCCAACATCTTCATTTAAAACTATGGAAGGCCATCATCTTCATTTAAATACAACAATTTGCCACTGTGTCCTTGACATCTCCCTCCGTTTCTATTGGCCTCGACAATTCATAATTACCCATAATTATTTTTTCATTCATTTCTTTTAAGCGAGAGATTGGATAGTTTATAGCTGATTTCGTTCACCTTCTACTCACTGTCAAATATTTCCTTAGAAATGTTCATTTTAAATTGCTTGAAACCAATTGTCCAACCACATTTGTTTTATCACGATGCTTTAAAAGCAGTAAAAAGTAATAATAATAATAATAATAATAATAATAATAATAATAATAATAATAATAATAATAATTATGAGAGGAAGGAAAAGAAGAAAACACAAAATAATTTGCAGTCGCTTTTGAAAATTCCAAATAGTGCTGAAAATTCGACGAATGTGTTATCACTTCGTCTTCAGGAAACACGACTTATTATAGTCAACAATCGATACATCCGTTCAGTCTCGATCAGGATACCTCATATAGGGACAGCATCGCGTGTAATTATGAGACAAAGGTTGCGCAATCTTCAACCACACCTCTCCTGAAACGGCGTTGTTTGAGTCCAGTTGCACGGAGAAGTCCTGCACGACTGGAAACAACACCAAGCTAAGCGGAGAACATATGCATTATATGGAAATCGCAAATGGTCACCCATTATATACAGACCAGGCTCAACATTGCTTACCTTCGATGATCCAGTGGAAACCGGCGTGGCAAAGTGATTATGCCGTGTGCAATCAAGAATATATCCATGATGAATTGCTTTTTCGATAACATTAAATTTTTGTACTGGTTATCTAAAGAGACGGACATTGGTTTAAATCTCGAAACAAAACTAATAATACTTACAATTATTTACATTTTTCAGATGACTGTTCTCATCCGGATATTTTATCCTCAAAATCTTCAGGTCGATCTAAACCTTTATTCAGGCGTAATTTACCGAACTAGGGAATCTTTCTGTCGAACTCGAAAATATGCATGGACTTTAGAACGAAACCCTTTATTTAATCCTCTAAAATAACTTCTCTGGTAAAACACATGTTAGAAAAATAACCAATCTTCATCGTAAAAATTTAGAAGCATATCACTGATAATTACTTGCTTGAAAAAAATTTGGAAAAATACTAATAATAACATTAATCATGCTACTACAAAAATAATAGAGAACTGACTAAATATGGAATACCAATATTGTGGGAGCACTAGGAACAATTCCGAATGCCCTGAAGAAAAGACTAGGAGAGGTTGAGCAGGAATCGAGCAGCGGACAGCAATGATAAAAGGCAGTAGTAATATCTTCGAATAACATAAACTACAAACTCTAGTCTGGTAAACGGAATTGAAATGTTATACACTGACTCCAAACACACACACAAACCCACATATTGTACCCGTCTTTACTGATATCAAGCAAATTAATCATGATCGTTGAAGAAGCTTAAAACGATCAAGAAAAGAAAGCACTAAGCATACCATTATTGGAAGGATGCAAACGGAACAGGCATTTTACATCGGAGTTTTGTCATTCAAAAGAAGAGAAATAATTATTGCATAACCGATTTACAGCCGTTATTGCTTAAAAGTAATAAAAAAATTAAAAACTGGAATGACTTGTCGTCAGTCAAACTCAAAAAACACTACTGTTTATTGTCGGTGAGAAATCGCTGATACAGATTTCTGTGCAAATTACTACTACTACTACTACTAATAATAATGATAATAATGATAATAATAATATGATTTTAATGTTTACATACTAGTTAAATTGATTATACAAATCGAACATTTTTCGAGAATGTAAGCGTCTTTCAAAATAATGACCAAACACAAAAGTGAAGAATATTTAAAGATACTTATTGATTGATTTTAATGTGTTAAAAGTTAGAATTAAATCACAAAAAATTATATTCAAATAAAAAGAAAATAAATAAACAAATAATCTCAATATGAAAAAAAAGTTTATCAATTCCGGTTTCACTGAAGCCATGAGTCAAATTGAAACGTTAAACATGTGAAGAGATGGGAATATACGTGGCAAATTATAAAAATAAATCGAAAGTATTACTTAACTAAATTATATGCGTGCGCATGTATAAATGCTATACATATATATATATATATATATATATATATATATATATATATATATATATATATATATACAATACTAAATGTACAAATATGAGTGTGTTTATATACCGGAAGATATATCTACGGTTGCTTAGGTATCAACTGTTTATGGTGACTAAGAAAACATCGATGAATCGCTTACTTCAATCTATGCTCGTTTTCCTTGTATTTTACTTTACTATTTATTGTGTTCATACAAAATAAGATGTATTTTAAAGAGATAATCCCCAAAATTATCAGAATGCAATTCGAGGGTGATCATGCTTTCTTGAAAGATCTCTATGTATTATTATGAAAAAAAAACATATTTATGTATTATTATAAGAAACATCTTTATGTATTATTATAAGAAACATCTTTATGTATTATTATAAAAACATCTTTATGTATTATTATAAAAACATCTTTATGTATTATTATAAAACATCTTTATGTATTATTATAAAAACATCTTTATGTATTATTATAAAAAATCTTTATGTATTATTATAAAACATCTTTATGTATTATTATAAAAACATCTTTATGTATTATTATAAAAAATCTTTATGTATTATTATAAGAAACGTCTTTATGTATTATTATAAAAACATCTTTATGAATTATTCTAAAAACATCTTTATGTATTATTATAAAAACATCTTTATGTATTATTATAAAAAACACCTTTATGTATTATTATAAGAAACGTCTTTATGTATTATTATAAAAACATCTTTATGTATTATTATAAAAACATATTTATGTATTATTATAGAAACATCTTTATGTATTATTATAAAAACATATTTATGTATTATTATAAAAAAACATCTTTATGTATTATTATAAGAAACCTCTTTATGTATTATTATAAAAACATCTTTATGTATTATTATAAAAACACCTTTATGTATTATTATAAAAGCATCTTTATGTATTATTATAAAACATATTTATGTATTATTATAGAAACATCTTTATGTATTATTATAAAAATATCTTTATGTATTATTATAAAAACATCTTTATGTATTTGTTGTGAAGGAACATAACTGGCTATACACCGGTTACAAACTGTATATATATATTGGACTGTTTGGCAGACAGCGGCAGACAGCGGCAGACAAGCAGTCGCAGTAAGACGGATAGTCTTACGTGTTGATTATCAGACTTTCTTCCCCATACTTGTTACTATGTACTTCTATTTACCTTAGGCGAGCAGCCTTACGTTTCTGTATTATAAATAAACCCCATTACACATACCACTCGGTGTAACTCACGTTTGTCTTTATTTCCTAAGTATTTAGGAATATAACAGTATTATTATAAAAAAACACCTTTATGTATTATTATAAAAACATCTTTATGTATTATTATAAAAACATCTTTATGTATTATTATAAAAAAACATCTTTATGTATTATTATAGAAACATCTTTATGTATTATTATAAAAACATCTTTATGTATTATTATGAGAAACACCTTTATGTACTATTATAAAAACATCTTTATGTATTAATGTAAAAAACATCTTTATGTATTATTATAAAAAACATCTTTATGTATTATTATAAGAAACGTCTTTATGTTTTATTATAAAACATCTTTATGCATTATTATGAAAAACATCTTTATGTATTATTATAAAAACATCTTTATGTTGTATTATGAAAACATCTTTATGTATTATTATGAAAAACATCTTTATGTATTATTATAAAAGAACATCTTTATGTTTTATTATAAAAACATCTTTATGTATTATTATAAAAACCCCTATGAATCTATCATTACCGTGAACCATTACTTGTTTCTTCTAAATGAATGATGTTCAAAATACAATAAGTATTTTTTAAAAAGTTGGTTAATTTGTAAAAGATTTTTTGACTTACTTCACGTAGAAAAGCCCGTGTCCCAAGAACCCTCAAAACGTTCCATCGTGTTTCTTCGCCGATTTCCCTCGTTTCTGTTCGATGCTTCAAAATGTTTTGATCGCTCATTACTAGTTTTCTTTTTTAATCATTTTTATAATATTACTAATTGTTAGGTTATGCACCAAAGAAAGAATAAAAAATGACGAAACAAAGAGAAGAGAGAAGGAAAATGAGAAAAAGCTAGATTAAAAAAGGACACATATATCTTACAACACTCACTTCTCCAAATGAATTTCATATTTCCAAAGAAAATGAAAGATAAACATTATACCTATGGTAAGATCATAGTAAATAAAGCCGTATATACCAAAATATGAAATAAGCTTCAATCAAATTGAAATCTGAGGACTTAGAGCAAACATCGTTGGCCAACACAGGAAAAATATATCATTAATAGACATGTAAGTAGCAACTCCAATTCTAAATAAAAAGAACCAAATAATGAAAAGTAGCGATTAATAAAACAACAAACAAAAACAAATATATCGAAATGATAAACAAACAAATATAAACTTATAATTAAAGGCGCCCACAGAACCAATGCCCGGAGAAAGAGGTAATCGGAAGCGATTAAAAACAAACAAACAAAAAACTATGCACGTGTACTAACATGGATAAGTGTGCAAAAGGCAAAAGAACACGAAAAAGTGTGAAACCAATTGAAATCCAAACATTCCTTGGTAAATCCTCAAAAATGACTGGCAAAATATACACTGAAAGTATAAAAACAATTTTGAAAATGTTGCCATATTTTTCATATTTTATGGGACGATCCTCCTACAAAGTTATGAGATTCTATTTATAAACGCTGTTGATAGGAACTGACAAATCAAATTAATTTACGTTTTCCTAGCAACCAATCAGAAATCAGAATTGCTCCATAAAGATTATACCTTTTAGCATTCCAGCACATAATTAATTCGTGTCAATACGAAAAGGATGTTTTACTTTTTGGCTGCAAAACTTTAGGGAACCTATATGGAACAGCTGTCATCTGCAGGACTTGTATAAAATTTGGGATTAAACATATAATTTAAGACAGAAGAGTACAACATCAAACATAAATGAACGAGGACAAAACAAACCTTCCAGAAAGCCAATAAATTAAAATAAGAAACAGAAAAAGCAATCAAATTTATCAAATACATCTTAACAGATACTATCATAAACTTGAACAAATTTGTATTGAATTTAGAGAAGAAACAAAACCACTCCAAAAGAATCAACTGACAATGCCTAGATAGGAAATCAGACCTGCAACCAAGATCAAGAACTTTAAATAAACAAAAATTAAAGCTGCCTATCAAGTAAAAGTGAATGGAAACGATGGAAATGGGAAATATGACTCACAACGACAAAAGAATAAACCTACTAAAATAAAACTCAAGCTAAACAGGGAATTCTGACACAATAGAGATACAAATCGCAACATTACAAATAAAATAGAAATTCCAAAAGCAATGAAAGTGAGTTTTATTAAAACGTCAACTGGCGTAAAACAGGAAGTATATAACCAGACAATACAGCATATACGGAGAAAAGTGATGTGAAACGAGACAATACCGTAATACACTTAAATGTTTAAAAAATTTAAAGAATATTTTCAGTTAATCAAAAACAGAACAGCAATCGAAATTGCAGTAAGAAAGCACAAACATCAAAGAACATTTTCTAATTCGAAAACACCAGAAGGATATGGCTATTTGTTTAAAAAATCATAACGCTACATAAAAAGATAAATCTGAAATATATCAATGGAAAAGGAATACTAAATATATGTATATATGATTATCACTTCTTGACAGAAGAAGACCATCTTTCCCTTGATTTATTGTTGATTACTCAATCATTTTAATGTATTTTTGAAATATATATATATATTATTTTAATTATATACACATATATACACTTATATACACACACATATATACGTGTGGAGACATGATCAAGATGCACCAATTCCTATTTTCTGTGCGAACGAAGGTGGCTCTTTAGACCAGCCCTGCTCTTACACAGTCTGTTGCAAAGGTCACACTTAAACTGAGATTGAGGGATGCCAACTGGTGCTGCTCTACTGTGGACGCTCATATGACGCTTTAGGCCTCCACTCGATTTACAGACCACAGAGCAAACAGAACATCTGTGTCCTGCAATGTTTTCCCCATCAAGGAAAGATTGATCTCCATGTGAACGCTTGTGGCTAGCTAGGCCAGCTCCAGATAAAGTAATTTTACCGCATAAATCACAGGTGTGGTTCTGCATGAAATCCTCCGACAGACCTGATGTATCTAACAGATTTTTCTTCCGGATATCACGCTTCATTTTTTCATGCTCATGTTTTTTCTTTTCAAAACTATCACAGCCATGATAGACCAAGGGGCGTCACTTTTTACGATCATTGGAAGCACTTTCCCAAGTGAACACGTCAATCTCAAAAGCTTTAAGATTATCTTGGATTTTATCCTTAAAGTTTTTCCTCAGTTTATGTTGTGGACGATTTCCTATTATAATTTCACCATAAAACAGGCGATTTGGCCATCTATCGTCGTCCATCCTTGTTAGATGTCCAGCCCATATAATCTGGTTGCGTATAATCAACTTCTCGATACAAGGTACATCAGCCCGCATGAGAACATCCCTATCAGATATAAAAGTGCTCCACCTGATGCCCAGAATGTGTCTCAGGAATTTCTGGTGCATTCTCTCCATGTCTTTTATGTGTCTACCATAAGTTGTCCAGGCTTCAGAGATGGTAAAATACAATATTGATAGACACTGATCTTTCTTGAATAGTTATACCTATGTCAGACCATACTCGCTTCTCTAAGCCACCAAAAGTCTTAGTGGCACGCTGTATCCTATAGTTGACCTTAACATCCAGGTTTCCATTTCTGGCGAGAGTACTACACAAATACACAAATGTGTCAACCACGGCAAGTCTCTGGTTGTTGACAAAAATATTTGGTTCCACATGCAAACTACCGGGTGGAGGTGTGAACATGGCCTTAGTCTTCTTAAGACTAATAGTAAACCCAAAGGACGCACAGACCCCCGAAAACAGATCCATGATACCCTGCATATCCCTCTCATCATGGACCACGAGATCGGCGTCATCCGCATAAAGCAATTCACGAACCAGGTGCTGAAAGGTCCTTGTAGAAGCATGAAAACGACGAAGATCAAATACCCTACCTGTGGTTCTGAAACGCAAATAAACGCCTAGAGAACATTCCCTAAAGGCATTCGATAACATAGTTACAAAATAAATTGCAAAAAGTGTAGGTGCTAGGATAACACCCTGCTTCACACCACTGTCAACCGATATGGGTTCCGACAGGCATCCGTTGAAGTTCAGGCGAGCCTTTATGTAAGTCTGGAGCTCCCTGAGTAATCCTAGAAATTGAGGCGGACATCCCAACTTCTCCAGAATTATCCATAGGGAACTTCTGTTCACCGTATCGAAAGCCTTAGTCAAATCAACAAAAACCTGATCATGTCCGAGGTTCCTCTGCCCGGACGAAAGCCACTTTGGCTTTCTGGAATGACGGATGGACATATATACATTAACAATCTATTGAGTAGAACTCTAGAGAATACTTTGCCAACTGCTTCCAACAAACTTATCCCACGATAACTTCCACAGTCGGTCCCGAACTCCTTTCACTTGTACAGTGATATAATAATTGCATCAACCCAATCCAGATGGACGGGAACATCCCTCCAGACATCAGTGATAAGATGAAGAATTTCATGAATAAGTTTATCACCCCCATGTAAGAGGACTTCTACACGAATACCATCAAGCCCTGGAGCCCTCCCAACGTTCACTTCCTTGATTGAATCTCTAATTTCATTCTCAGATGGGAATACAGACGTTTTATGGATAAGCTTCTGTTGTGACAAAAATTCATTGATGACGTCCTCATCAACATTAGAGGGGTGTCAAAGAGATCAGAATAATGCTCGGTCCAACGAAAGAGAATCATGTTAGGATCCTTTATAACGGCAATTCCATCACTTGAGAGTAGGAGAGATGTAGATAGTGTTTGATGACCAAAAGCTTTTTTAAGCAAATGGTACATGCGTTTGGGGTCTTTACAATCAAAAGCCATCTGGATTTGGTTGGCGAGTTTATCCCACCACTGATTCTTCATTTGACGGAGTTGCTTTTGAAGAATACCCTTGTTTACTTTAAGTGACTGTCGGAGGGACTCTCGACCCCCATGAGAGGCAGACAACATCTTATGGTGCAACTCATTTTTAGCACTTAAGAGTTGAGTAATTTCAGAATCATTATCATCAAACCAATCATGATGTTTAGATTTGCGGACGCCAAGAACATGTACACTTATTTCATAGATTGTATTTTTAAAATGCGCCCACGACCCATAAAAATCAACAGAATTAACTATGGATCAAAGCTTTTCACGTACACTTGGATCAGCCAGCCTGGACACATCAACCCGCCTGGGAATCCCAACACCACCCAACCTACACTTCCTCCTTATACAGACTTTCAACTTTCCGCATACCAAAAAGTGATCTGTGCCGCATTCAGCTCCACGCATAACACGCACACTACAGACATAATAGTATGTTACGACAGGGCACAACTAATTGATAATAAAATTAAATATAAAATATAAATGAATGAATAAAAAGAATGTAATTCGCACTAATGAAATCGACACATGAAGGATATTCTACGTCCCGCAAATCTGCCTTCCTGGAAATAATGTAATCCATCAAGTGATCTTGTTTTGAATGAGGATGGATCCAGGTAAACCTATGGAATTCTTTGTGTCCGAAGAAAGTGTTACAGATAGCAAGGTCAAACTGAGTGCAAAGATATTTGAATATGGCCGTTCAACAATTTTGACTTGGAATGGTTAACAACTTGTGTGGCCTCTATTCAAACCCAAGTTTTTCATAAAACTTTGAATTAGACACCCACGCATCCCACGAACACGCTCATATATATATATATATATATATATATATATATATATATATATGTATATATATATATATATAATTTTGATGCCAAAAGCTGTTATCGAAACCAAAACATTTCATTCTATATCATTATTCATTAATCGCTGAGCTAAGACCATATGCATGACAAACTTTAAATATTTAACACAGTTTTACGTTGAAATGCATATTTGAACATATGTAGAAGATACCCATTTAGTTGACTTACGACTGCCAAGTTAGAAGTTTTCAATTTTGACATTATAGCAACTATTTTTTCGTTAAAAATCAAGAAAAATTTGTTCCACGTGTCCGACTCCCAAATATATAAAAATTCACGCCTGTAAATCGATTTTTAACATAATAGTGTGGTAGAGACCTTTCTACACACACACACACACACACACACACACACACACACACACACACATACACACACACACACACACACAAATTCACCTTTATACATACTAGGCGCCTTTAATAAGTTTCCATACTTGATTTCTACAGGAACTATAAATTGTCGTAGACTCTTGGAAATTCAGAAAGTTATTGCTATACATCTTATGAGATAACTGACCATTTTTTATGATTTCAGGTTCAAATAAACAGCGACAGCAGGTATTGTAATACACCCTACTAAAGCCTGGTTGTCACAGCTGGGTAATTGCAAAAATGTAATCTGGACACTGTGACAACCAGGCTTTAGTAGGGTGTATTACAATACCTGCTGTAGCTGCTTAATTGAACCTGAAATAACATACTGAATTTTTACGTCAATTTTAAATGCCTGAACAAAAAAATCTTGAAACCCTTGAAGGCGCGTCATATATATATATATATATATATATATATATATATATATATATATATATATATATATATATATATATATATATGTTTGTGTGTGTGTATACGCATTTAACATTAATGTGTGTAACCATAAGATCATAAATATTTATTTTTAAAAATGTTGTTTAATAAAGCTTTTTCACGATTAAAATTGAGCCCTGTTTAGTGAATTGACTAAAAATGGTCAATTAGCATGAATGCAATATTCAAAAATTCATGTTGGTAGAATACTCTCATGGCTTTTAATTATGATAGGACTGCTTACACGACTTCAAAAATACTAATTCCACTATCATTTAAATATGGTTGAGAAGAAAAACATAGGCCACAAAAGCTAAAGTTGGCTTTGTTCACTAGATTCGCAGTTATATATATATATATATATATATATGTGTGTGTGTGTGTGTGTATGTGTGTGTGTGTATGTGTGTCTGTGTCTATGTATCACACAAAGCACAGCGGAAACGAAACCTAGATAACCATTTGTAAAAATGAAAAACTGCAGGGATTTTAAAACTAAATTACGCTGCATGAAAGCACGCTAACATTTTGAAAGATCATTACACGAAAGAAACAAAGGCAACAGAATCTGTCAAAATGGAAGGGAAAAGCGTATTGACACTTGCATCGGTTTCTGTAGGAAAAAAATTATCATAGAAGGTCAATGAAAATGGAAATACTGTTGAGGGAGACGATTGCACGGATCTCAATTGAATGCTGGTGAAAATGTTGTGAATGCAACCCGATTGATATGTATTCATATTTAGGGGGACGATCGTGAGGGTATTTTATAACATGAAGGGGGCGAGACATAATGATTATCACTTTATCCCATAGTGCATATAAAATTAATTAAAAACAAGAAGGGATGATAGAATAAGAGTCCGGGCTAAAACTAATCGGCGAATACTGGGATATTTACGACACGTAGTATCACGGTTAAGCAATCTATTCTTTGGTAGATGCGTCATGTTTGATTTACAATAAATTTTGTAATCGATAAATACAGAGATTGTAATCATCAAGCCATTACCGTCTATTTATGTTGAACAAATAAGTCAATTTAAATTTGTCTATTTGCCTGTTATTGGAGAAAATATTGTTAATGCACTAGAGACTGTTTTTCTTGCACAATAGGTGTCTCGAACGTGCGCGGTCATAACACACGGAGTCTTTATTCTTATTAATGAGGTATTTCCTTTACACGGCGTCCACAGAAATCATGTTAAAAACTTTCGTGTATGCAAATCGACGTCACCCCAGTGATAAACAATTGCGAACCAATTCCAGCTCAGGTCTTGTTAATATCTTTTTATTCAGTCACGCATGTTTATGTTTTTAAACGTATGTTTATGTTTTTTGTTTTCAAAATTATTATGAGCGCATTTGTTCTTTATAATTAAGATCTGCAATCGGTCTACAAAAGACCGAGTTTTAAAATTGCGTTACTATTTTAATTATGATTTTGAACATATTATGAATTAGCAGTACAATTATGATTATGATTTCGAATAGTATAAAAATTATGACGATTTAAAATAGCATTAAAATCATGATTGTGATAAAAACATCACAATTATTTTTTAAAACAACGTTAAAATTATAATTATGATATTAAATAATATTAAAGAAATTATGATTTCCAAAAATATAAAAATACTTGTTATGAATCTAAATAGAATAAAATTATATTTATGAGTAAAATAGGATTACAATTATGATTATAGTTTAAAAAAGATTCCATTTATGATAATTATTTAAAAATAACAAAAAAATGATTATTATTAGTAAAAATAGCATTAAAATTATTATTATTCTTTAAAATATCATTACAAATATTATTCTGATGTTAAAACTAAGGACTATTATGATTGATTTTTTTAAAAAGCATTTAACTCATGATTATAATTTAAAATATCATTAAAATGATAATTACTATTATGATTAAAAACATTAAAATTATGATTATGATGTAAAAGAAGAAAAAAATCGAGTGTGATTTAAAACAATCATTAAAATTATGCTTATAATATAAAATAGCATTACAATTATTATGATTTAAAAAGTATTACAACTATAATTATTTTTTACATAGCATAAATAGTATGATTATGATTAAAAACAGTATTTAAATTTTTATTATATTTTAAAATAGTATTATAGTTATGATTATGACTTTAAATAACATTAAAATTATGGTTATGATTTAAAATATGATTAAAATTAGGATTATGATTTAACATAACATTAAAATTATAATTGTGATATAAAATGGCATTAACATATTTTCATAGTTTTAAACACCATTTAAATAGTGATTATCATGTAAATTAGCATTACAATTAGGACGATGGTTAAAAATTTGAATTATAATAATGATTTAGAATAGCTTTAAAATATGTTTAAAATTATGATTATGATCTAAAATATGTTTAAAATTATGATTATGATCTAAAATATGTTTAAAATTATGATTATAATTTTAAATAATATTTACATGTCGATTACCATAAAATAACATTGAAATTATAATTATGATTAAATAACATTCAAATTATAATTAATTGTTATTATGATTGTAATTTAAAAATACATTACAATTATGATTATAATTTAAAATATTGTTACACGTATAATTATTATTTAAACACAATACAGTTATGATTATGATTTCAAATAATATTGCAGTTATGATTATAATTGAAAGTAACATTATGATTATAATTATGATTTTTTAGAATATAACAATTATGATTATGATTAAGAATAAAATTACAATCATATTTTTTATTTAAATTACATTACAATTATAATGATTATATAAAAAGACATTTCAATGATGCTTAGAATGAAGAAGAACATTACAATTATAATTTTAATAAAAATACCATTACAATCATGGCTATTTTTCAAAAGTTCCTTACATTTAGGTTAATTATGTTAATTATAAAAAATAGAATTAAAATTATGATTTACCTTTAAATTGAATTACAATTATCATTATAATTTAAAATAGCATTTAAATTATTATTCTATTTTAAAATAGCATTATAATCTTATTATTACAAAATAGCATTACAATTATGATTATGATTGACAATATTACTTAAATTATGATTATAAGTTTAAATATCATTAAAACTGTCTTATGATTTAAAATAACATTACAAGTATTATGATAAATTAAAATAGCATTACAATTATTATTATTATATTTTAATTGGATTACAGTTATTATAATATTTTAATAGCATTACAATTATTATAATATTTTAATACGATTACAATTATTATTGTTATGTTTGACGTTCATCTTCGTCGCCAACTGTTATGTTTGCAGGTTGAACCAAATAACGTATAAGGAAATACAAATGAAGACTCAACAAACAAAGGTAGATCAATAAGAAGTGTATTAGGAAAAGTATATTTACAGTATAGTTACATAATGGTTGTCAGGTAAGATAGTCTTGGCTGGAGAACATATCTGCTCTCGGCTCGGCCTTCGGTGGCTTCTGGTTAACACACACTCAGACTAATCGAGTCTTGCTATTTATGTGTAATATGTAAATGAGTGGGTGCCACTACAACCATTATCATAATGGAGAATGGCATTACAATTATGATTATAGTTTAAATATCATCATAATTATAATTGTATTTGAAAATCATTAGAATTATGATTAAAATTTTAATAGCATTAAAATAATGATCATAAATTTGAATTTGAAAAATATGATTGTAATTTAAATTAAGATTACGATTATGATTATAATTGAAAATAGCATTACAATTATGAATATATTTAACAATATTTTTGCATGCATGGCTATAATTTTAAATAACATCACAATTATAATTGTGGTTTCAAAAAGCATTACAATTATGATTATAAATAAATAGCATTACAATTGTGATAATTTTTGATATGGAATTAATACTATTTTATAATTTTTCATAGCATTACAAGTATGATTATAATTTTTCATAGTATTAAAATTATAATTGTTATTTTAAATAAAATTTTAATTATGACTATTATTTATGATGACATATCAATCATTATACTTTAAAATAACATTAACATCACGATTATTATTTAAAATAACCTTACAATTAGGATTGTAATTTAAAATAGCGTTGAAATTGTCATTATAGTTTTAAATAACATTATTATTATGATCCTAATTTTTACTACCAGTGCAATTATGATTATGAGTTAAATCAACATTACAATAACGATTATAATTTATATAAAAAATACAAAAATGATTATATGTTTAAATAACATTACAATTCTTGTTATAATTTAAAATAACATTAAACTCATTATTATAAATTAAAAATAACATAAAATACTATGATTATAATTTAAAATAGCATTACAATTTATAATACCATTTAAAAGAACATGATAACTATGATTTTTATTAAAAAAATGGAAATTATGATTGTAATATAAAATGCCGTTAGAATTATTAAACTGATTCAAAACAAATATTACAATTATGTTTATAATTGAAAATAGCATTACAGTTATACTAGTCTTTTTAAATAAGATTTATAATGAGTATTACGATTTAAAATACCATTTAAATGATGACTATACTTCAAAATCGCATTACAATTATGATTGTA
Source organism: Euprymna scolopes (assembly GCF_053919585.1). Classification (NCBI taxonomy): domain Eukaryota; kingdom Metazoa; phylum Mollusca; class Cephalopoda; order Sepiida; family Sepiolidae; genus Euprymna; species Euprymna scolopes. The sequence goes on from NC_136490.1 coordinate 2,797,687, forward strand.
ATTAAATATGGCATTACAATGATGATTATAAGTGAAAATTGCATTAAAATTACAATTGTGTTTCAAAATAACATTATTATTATGATTATAATTTTAAATAATATTATTCTTATGATTTGTGAATAAAAATTACATTAGAATTTTTACTATAATTTAAATAGGATTTCAATTATGATAAAAGCAGCATTAAAATTAAGATTGTAGTTTAAAGGAACATTATAATTATTATTTTAATTCAAACAAGCATTTTAATTATAAGAAGAAACCGCATTCAAATTATGAATGTGATTTAAAATAGCATTACACTTATTATTATTTTCAAAATCGCATAAAATTATTATTATTTTAAAAATAGCATCAAAATTATGCTCCTCTCAAGCATCTTTATTTCTAATTTCTGTAAGTTTGTAACTTTATAGTTTCAAATATCCTTTTAGTTAATTTCAGCCTTTTAAGCGTTTATTTCGATTACGTTAAAATAATAGTTTAAACGTCTGTACCACTATGCTCATAAAGCGAATTCTTTTTTCATGTAAAATTTCATTTGGAAATAGTATCCCCGTTCATCTGTCATGCTTAAGCATGAAATGACATTTGCCCTGATTCTTTTAAATTTAAATTTGAAGTAACATTTTCTTGGTCTATCCAGTTTTAGTTGGGAAATAGAATATTCATCGGTCTATAACGCCTCATTTGTAAATAAAATATTTATTAAACATTTATGCATAAATATTGAGCTTGAATTTCCAAGTCAAACTTATTTTGCAAGCACCTTTTTTTACGTGGAGGTCACCACTTATCAAGACCCAGAGGCCACACGGGGATAAGGGTTATTTTGTGTACAGTAATCAATGGGATAGTGTTGCAGTATTCATTAGTATTGGATATTTGAAAAATGTCATTACTAAAGGGGGCGGTTCATCAGGAATTTGTCTATGTTGGACTTGAAGATATCCATGTTGAAGTAAGGAGGGAAGCAGGCAAGCGGTAAAGAGTTCCACAGACGTGCAGTTCTAAGAAAGAAGCGTTGTTCATGGAATCTACGTTTTGATTAAGGAGCAGATAAAAAGTGGGGGAATTATTGACAGTAGTTTCAGCTAGCTGGGTGTTTATCGTGAGTGATTGGCTAGGGGGACCAGAGATTAGAGCTCAGACGAGCACCTGCCATGGAAATAACGATAAAACAGTCTCTTCTGCAGGAGAGAGGTGGCAGGGAAGATCATCATACACTAAACCACGAAGTCTATTTTGTACTCTACCAAGGCAGGATAGTTCTTTTTTTTACATCAAAAATACGAAACTAGTTTTGCACAAGTTTTTTTTTTTTACATGGGAGTCACCTCTTATCAAGGACCGGAGGCCACTCAGGGATAGGGGTTATTGCGTGTACAGTAATCAATGAGATAGTATTGTAGTAATGATTAGTATTAGAGATTTGATAGAGTGTCTTACTTAAGTCAGGAATTTATTTATGTTGGATTTGAAGACAGCCCAGTTGTAGTCAGGTGGGAAACAGGCAAGCGGCAGAGAGTTCCACTGGCGTGCATTTCTAAGAAAGAAGCTCTGCTCATGGAATCTACGTTTGGATTTAGACACAGATAAAGAGTGGGAAAAATTATTGACATTAGTTTCAGCCAGACGGGTGTTTCTCGTGAAAGATTGGCGAGGGGGGGGAGGGATTGGAGCTCGGACCAGCACTTGCCATCGAAATAACGATAAAACAAAGACAGACTCGCAACGTCTTTCCTGTGGGAGAGAGGTTGCAGGGTAGAGAAAAGGGCATCCCCCACTAAACCACGAAGTCTATTTTGTACTCTGTCAAGACAGGATAGGCTGTTTTTAGCAGCTCCTGCCCAGATGCGGCGGCAGTATTCCATCCTTGGACGCACATGGCTTTTATACAGATAGAAAATTGCATCAGTAGTGAGATATCTTCTGGAGCGGTAGAAGGATCCCACCATCTTTCCAGCGACCTTGGCAACAGACTTGATGTACGTGTTCCATTTCAAATCAGGAGTAAATGTCAAACGCAGAAGCTTGTAAAAACATGGGGCCTCCCCTAGTCGAGAGCCATCCATTTCAATTGATGCCAGATGGGGATCAGAGCGATGAAGATGTAAAGATAGGAGCTTGGTATTAGAAGCATTAATGGTAACCAGCCGCCTCCTTCCCCACTTTACCACGCGCTCGAGATGTTTTTGTCTAAAGTAACAAAAATTACAGAAATAGAACTAACCTTACAAACCCTTGAAAAGATTTTAAATCGTTAAGTTACAATGATTGTTAATGAAAGTCGGGAGCTTTACTAATGTTTATCTCCTTTTGAATTTCATCAGCAAGGATAGGAGAGCGACTTCATTATATTTCAAAAACAACAACAACAACAACATTAAGCCTAGAGTCCCATTAACTCACCCCCATCTATAATTTCAGCAATGTTTATATTTCGAGGTTAAAATTGATATATTTCGGGTGGGAAGGGCATAGTTTATGATTTTTATATTTAGTAAGTAAACAGAAAAAAATATGTCCGATTAAAAACAAATAAAATACAATAATGCCTGAAGGTCGATAACTGTGTTTTTCTGTGATTGAGAGTTTGGCTGCTCTCCAAAATTTAATAGTGAAGGAAAGGACGGTAGTTCATGACATCAACTCAGATAGACCAAAGAAAAATTATAATTGCAATGTAATAGCTACAGGCATTGTTTATTTTTCAGTTATCAAGATAAAAAATCAACAAAGGATAAAAAGTGATGACATGTTGCAACATCCCCGGTTATACAAGATTAAGCATTATATTTGAATTTACATGTCAGTTGTATGCACGTCACTACTTCCGTGTCGGCTCATGGTATTATGGAAGCTTGTTTTTTTTTGTTTCTGACAGCAACACAAAAAGATCGCTGCACAGGTACAACGAGTCTTCTATTTCCAGTTAGTTTTTTTAACAGAACTCCTTTCTTCAAGATCTATGGCTGAGGATCTTCACCTACCAACCGTGTGGTAACCCTCCAAATTATCAGAGTAAAGTTAACAGGTGGTAACCCTCCAAATTATCAGAGTAAAGTTAACAGGTGCTACACTTTATTCCAATGTGACCTAGAATTGTATAATGCAATGGCGTTCATCTCCCTTAGCTATTAGACACACCCGCTTATCTGAATACATACAGCACATAGTCTTCTCAAATTTTTACTCTACTGGCCAGACTTAACATCTCTGAACTTTGGTGATTAATGCTATTAAGCAATTATTACGTATCAAATGTTGACATTAAATTGTTGAAATTAGATTTAAATACTATCGAGTTGTAATCAATATGGAATCAGTCCCGCGGCAATATCTTTAGCTTACAGGAGGCGCTTGCAAAAGAACTCTGTTCATTAAAATCTTACTTAACGTTTAGCACGTGGAGGAAAAAAGGAACACTTCCAAGCTCTACAATAAATATCTTTGCTGAATCTTGCTCTCCTAACAGCTGGAAGATGGATTCCGTTGTACCAGTCTACAAGAATTCTGATGAAAAGACTGGCTCTCAATTATAGTCTTATCAGTTTCCTTCCCTCTCTTCACTAATATCCTTGACACCTTAATTAATCAAGCACTAGTCACCCGCCTCGCAATAGTAAATCGTCTCTCTGACAAAAAGCATGGATTTAGGCAATGCCATTCTACTGCAGATATTTTAACATATATACTGAACACATATAATGCATTGGATAAGGCGGACGAAGGCAAGACTCTAACCCTTCATATATTCAAGACCTTTGACAAAGGCTGGCATGAAAAGCTGCTAATGAAAATTAAATCGTATTGTATTGGTGGGATCCTTCTACCGCTCCAGAAGATATCTCACTACTGATGCAATTATCTATCCATATAAAAGCCAAGTACGTCCAAGCATGGAATACTGCTGCCATATCTGGGCATGAGCTGCTAAAAACAGCCTATCCTGCCTTGACAGAGTACAAAATAGACTTCGTGGTTTAGTTGGGGATGCCCTTTTCTCTACCCTGCAACCTCTCTCCCACAAAAGAGACGTTGCGAGCCTACCCTTGTTTTATCGTTATTTCTATGGCAGGTGCTCGTCTGAACTCCAATCCCTTGTCCCTCCTCGCCAATCCTTCACGAAAAATACTCGTCTAGCTGAATCGACTGTGAAAAATTTCCCCCACTCTTTATCTGTGCCTAAATCAAAACGTAGATTCCATGAACAAAGCTTCTTTCTTAGAACTGCACGCCTGTGGAACTCTGTTCCGTCTGCCTGCTTCCCACCTGACTACAACTTGGATGTCTTTAAGTCCAACGTTAACAAATTCCTAATGAACCGCCCTCTTAAGTAAACACTTCATCAAATCTCCACACTAACGTACTGTACTTGCAATAACCCTTATCCCTGAGTGGCTTCCGGGCCTTGATAAGTGGTGACCACCGTGTAAAAAAAAAAAAAAAATTGGACGTATATAATGTATAACTTGCCTGAGTGCCAGGCTAGTTAGAGGTGATGAATAAAAAAAAAATGTCTTAGTAGGTAGGCAGGCTCAAGCTCGTACCGCGAAAGAGGAAAAGAATGTAAAAAAAAAAACGCTTTTTTTGCTGTTGTGCCCATCGTCAAACGAATGACAAATGCTTAAATTAAGGCTAGTCAATCGAAACTAGTGGCTGACTTTTGAAAATGTCGGTGAAAAAAGCGAGCCCTTCCTGTAGCAAAATGCCCAGTTGAAGGGGAAGGAATTAATGTTTTTAGCCAATATTCAATATTTGAACAGTCAGGCTTCAAAACGATAGCGATCTCGTGAAAATCCGTCGTCTCTGTCGAAAGTTTCAGGCAACATACATACATACATGCATACATACATACATACACACATACATACATTTAACCAGACAGGTGAAATGTATATTATAGACTAATCTGGGTGCCCGGCGTTGCCCGGGTGTTTCGAGGTGTGTGTTGAGCAAAAAAAATAAAATAAAATAAAGTGGTAGTAGGCAAGCAGGCTCGAACCCATACCGTGAAGGAGGAAAGAACGTGAAAAAGAAAAAACGTTACGTGTTTGCTGTTGCGTCCGTCGCCAAACCGGAACTGACATAGGTTTAAATTAAATCTAGACAATCGAAAATTATGTTTCTTACTGTTGTTTGATATGCATTGATTTCCATATCAATGAATTAGCTGACTTAAAACAACGTTATAAAAAGATTGAAGCCGAGATGATAAGGTCGGGTATTGCGAAGAGAACGTTTATGGAAGGAGTCGAGTGTGCATTGCCACTAACCTTTTTTTATAACAAAGCTATACTTATTGACGCAGCGGATATTCTACACTAGTGGAGCTGACCCGTCGGGTCACAAGAGTAGCAACATTTTTTTGTACTTAGCTTTAATATGAAAATTTATAAACTAACACATCTTTTTAAACATTAGTCGTCCATATTAACAATAATGAGGGCATTTTGCTTAAATTGTTCTTAATAACAGTGATAGTTGGTACTATTATTATTATTTTTTTTTACATGGGGGTCACCACTTATCAAGGCCCGAAGGCCACTCAGGGATAAGGGTTATTGCGTGTACAGTAATAAATGAGATAGTATTGTAGTAAACATTAGTATTAGGGATTTTGATAGAGTGTCTTACTTAAGGGGAGGTTTGTCAGGAGTTTGTTTATGTTAGACTTGAAGACTTCCAAGTTGTAGTAAGGTGGGAAACAGGCAAGCGGCAGAGAGTTCCACTGGCGTGCAGTTCTAAGGAAGAAGCTCTACTCATGGAATCTACGTTTGGATTTAGGCACAGACAAAGAGTGAGTTTCAGCCAGACGGGTGTTTCTGTGCCAGATTGACGAGGGGGGGCGAGGAATTGGAGCTCAGACGAGCACCTGCCATGGAAATAACGATAAAGACAAGCTCGCAACGTCTTTCCTGTGGGAGAGAGGTTGCAGGGAAGAGAAAAGGGCATCCCCCACTAAGCCACGAAGTCCATCTTATACTCTGTCAAGGCAGGATAGGCTGTTTTTAGCAGCTCCTGCCCAGATACGGCAGCAGTATTCCATCCTTGGACGTACTTAGCTTTTATACAGATAGAGAATTGCATCAGTAGTGAGATATCTTCTGGAGCGGTAGAAGGATCCCACCATTTTCCCAACGTCCTTGGCAACATATTTGGTGTACGTGTTCCATTTCAGATCAGGAGTAAATGTCAAACCCAGAAGCTTGTCAAAACATGGGGCCTCCCCAAGACGAGAGCCATTCATTTCAATTGATGCCAGATGGGGATCAAAGCGTTGATGATGTAAAGATAGAAGCTTGATTTTGGATGAATTAAAAGTGGCCAGCCACCTCTTCCTCCATTGTACCATGTGCTCAAGATCAGAGGACAGAGAATTAGAGAGAACTTTGTCATTTACGGCCTTTGATGTGTTGCCATAGATGGTCGTGTCATCAGCATAGATGTCAACGAATGATTTAAGTATGTGTTTTGGGAGATCATTGATGTAGATCAGGAAGAGAGTTGGGCCCAGGATTGACCCCTGGGGGACTCCAGCATTAAACTGTGAGCCTCTGATTTTGGCCATCAACAACTACTCTTATGAACATATGAGAGAGAAACGATTTAATGATTGAGAAAACATTTCCAGTAATACCGTAGCTGGAAATCTTGTGAAGTAGGCCCTTATGCCATACCTTATCGAAGGCCTTCGATATATCAAGAGCAATTGCCCTGGAATTTTGTCAAGAGATTCACTAATCCTATGTGATATAACCGTTAGCACATCTGCTGTAGATCTTGCAGAGCGGAAACCATATTGCATGCCACTAAGAAGGTTGTTTCTGTTGAGGTGGTTGACTACTTCTTTATTTAATATGGATTCCAACAACTTACTCATGACACAGGAGACTTATTGGTCTGTACTGAGAGAGAGAGATGACTTTTCACCTAAATTCTTAAATACAGGTCATACTGATGAGGTTTTTCATTATTGGAATCAAGGTTCTTGATTAGCTTGGCGACCTCACGCACAGATATTTGTATGTTGCATAGAGTGTTGTCTGTTATAGGAGGAAATACAGGGAGTTAATGGTCATTGACGCATAGGGTAGAATTAGCTGCAAAGTTCTTGGCAAATAGTCTGGCCTTGTCTGATGCCGACGAGATGACCTCAGGTCCATTGATGATAGTTGGGATAGAACGCACGTTTCTGTTCAAGATCCTGTTTGCTATTTGCTAGAACTGGTGGGAACCAAGCCGCTTCTCAGCTACTTTGGATTAAACAAACTGAGCATATAGCTCTCTTGCATGTTTAATTACTCTTTTACAGTGGTTGCTGGTAGTACTGAAAGCGGCTTTAGTCTCAGTAAATCTATTACGTTGGTAGCTATGGAAAAAGTGATTTCTGTGCGCAATGGCAGTAGCACATTCAGGGGAGAACCATGGCTGGCTGTTAGGTTTTTGTTGGAATTTTTTAGATGGTATGAATCGATCTATGCCTACAATTAACCATTCGGTCAGATCTGATACTATAGAGGACACATCCTTTTTAAACATGGTAGATCAGATATGAATGTACGGAAGCTATCCCAGTCAGCCATAAAGTATCGATATACAATACGGTGGAGAGGTACATCTGAGGACTTATTACATTTCATTTTTTTCTTAACTGATACAACTGAGTGGTCAGAGGATCCCAGAGGAGATAGAACGGAACATGAACACAGCTCAGGGGATGTTGTGAGGAAAATGTCTAGAAAGCTTGCATATTGACCGGGTGTATCGGGCACACGGGTTGGTTCGTGAACAATCTGAGTGAGGTCATAGGCAAGTGCAAATTCATGACAGAACCCCCCTCACCATCTGTCTTATTTGAGTGAGTCAGCCATTCCACGCTATGGACATTGAAGTCATCGCAAATGTGAATGTTAGCCGAGGGATATGCAGACAGGATGTGGTTAATTTTCTCAGATATGCTCTTAAAGATTGTAACCCCACTGTTGTGGGGGCGATAGAGAGCAAATATAAATGCAGTGGTGTAAGCTAGTGCAACCCGGAATCATATGTAAGGTAAATTAGGGTCTTTTCTGGAGATATCCCTACCACATGGAAAGCCATCTTTAATGTAGGCACATATTCCATGCCCATGGCGATCTTGGAGGTCAGATTTAGATGTTAAGTTGGCGTATCCTTTAATTATGAATTCGCATAGAGAAGTGGTTGGCCCTATGCCAGTTTCACTTAGAAAGTATTTGTCCGGTTTCGTCTCCTGTAATTGTGTTTCAATATCTGGAAGGTTGGAACGTAGACCTCTGATGTTGAAGAATGAGACGTGGTAGTAAGGCTCTACATCGGAGGATGGGGTTCTAGGTTTATTCGTGTTTCTTTTTTTGAGATTTGTCATGATTGTTGAGTTGTTGGTGGAGCAGATCGGTAGACTTGGTTGGAGCAGGACAGAGAGGGAAAATTAGAGAGAAAAAAAGGCAAGGAAATCTTTTTTTTTGTGGCACATGATAAGGAAAAGCCGTAACAATTACCCACTAGTATGGTATCGAGAGGCCCCACCAGAAACTACTGTATGGTCCAGAATCCATTCGCCAAATGGCAATACAACAGCTCCGCTACTTTGCACCTGCTGAGAGGACAGCCTCCTTAGTGGTTAATCCGAGGTCCGGGTCCCTGACTATCAGGCGGGTAACGTCAGCCCAGATGAAACGTTTACCTCAGCACCCTTACTAGTGACATGACCACAAGGATAGACATAGAAACAGAAATTTTCCGACATCTCAGGATAGTCTTTACAAAGTACTACCGACCTAGAAAGCAACTTTTTCTTCACCCTTTGTCAGAAAAATCACTCATTGGAAATGAGGACTGAAGGACAATAAACGGAGAAGCGAAAGTTACTGGAGCTTCCGACAACACATCCACATGCATTATCTACTCTCCATTGAAAAAAATATATAAAAATAAAAATAAAATAAGTAAAATAAAATAAAAATGAAATAAAATATTATTAAAAGTGATAGTTGATATGCTAGATATATTAGCAAGTCGTTTGAAAATACATCTGAAAAAAATCCTCCATGTGTTAGGTAGCCTTGTAGGTACAACTAATATCCTTAGGAAAACTCTTGAACTTCTAGTTTGGAGCCGCGATTAACGGAGATTCCTCTAAAAATTAATTCCATCTCTTTTCTGGTAGAAGTTAGTAAAAGAAAATCATCATCATCATCATTATTATTATTATTATTATTATTATTTTTTATTATTATTATTATTATTATTATTATTATTATTATTATTGTTGTTGTTGTTGTTGTTGTTATTGTTATTATTATTATTATTATTATTATTATTATTATTATTATTACTATTACTATTATTATTATTATTATTATTATTATTATTATTGTTGTTGTTGTTGTTGTTGTTGTTATTGTTATTATTATTATTATTACTATTACTATTATTATTATTATTATTATTATTATTATTAGTATTATTATTATTATTATTATTATTATTATTATTATTATTATTATTAGAAATAGTCACAAACGTCATCATCAAAGATTTTTTTTAAGAACAACTTTTGGTATTTTCTGGAGTCTGAGATTTCCAGTATTCTTAACCACTTGCAAGAACCTTTAAAGATAAATTAGCAACTTCTCATCATTGATTTCCCTTTGGCAATTATTATTATTATTATTATTATTATTATTATTATTATTATTATTATTATTATAATTTTATATTAAGTTAAAACAAATTAAGTTAAAACAAATTAAAAATAACAACCTACTTTCAGTGATTGCAAGAGAAGAGATTGAATGGATGGTTAGGAATGAAATGAATAACGAAAGTAAAATTGATGAAACTAGCTCTGATGAAAGAACTGAGAGAGTGGAAGTGCAGAAGGGAAATGTAAGCGATGATGGGAGGCGGACAACTGAGGAGGTATGGAATCCTATGGTTAGGGGAAGTAATGAGAAAGAGTTTGAAGGATCTAAGGCAGATGAGATCATTGACTCTGAGACAATAGAGCCAGTGAAAGGAGCAGATGTATGGAGAACTGGTGATGAAGTTCGAACATTGATTTCTGTAGAAAAAGAAATACTTTAGAAGATAAGAGAGGTTCTTCTTAGAGACGATATGTCTTCTTAGAGACGATAAGTATGAAGAGTATTGATAGGCGGAAGGTGCAAAACGAGGTAAAAATAATTCAAGGAGTAATTCACAACAGCATAAGAAAGAACGATGAAGCGTCATACGTTAATGAAAATCGTCTTGGCTTATTACAGAAGAAAAAGGGAAAAATGAAGGATAGAAGGCCACACTGGCAGAGGCGGCTTGAAAAAAGTATTAAACGGTGGCGGAAAGGCATTGGTAGAATCGAGGAAATAAGAAAAGGAGTTAAACTAGGGCAGAAAGCCAAGGACGAGACTGAAAGGAGATAGATTAAAAGGGGGTATAGATTGCTGGAAAATGGAACGATGAACGTTCTAACAATTTTGAAAGAGAAGGTCCACACTTGGTGATATGAAAATTAGGAACTTTGTTGGAAAAAGTGTTGCATTTCGGCAGAACAACCTTTTCCGGAACAATCAGTCTCAGCTGTATAAAGAATTAAATGGTAGTAAACAGGCGGGAAATAACAACACTCCAACTGCAAAACACACAAAGAAGTTCTGGAGTGGGATTTAGTCTGTCGAAGGGCGATATAATGAAAAGGCTAGCTGATTGGGAGAGGTCAGAGAAAGGCTATTTGAAATGCAGCAGATGAAGAACGTTGAGATAACCATCGATGACGTTAAGGCTGGTATACGAAGGATAACAAACTGGAAGGCACATGGTCCAGATGGAGTGATGGGCTTCTGGTTTAAACAGTTTCCATGCCTTTATCCACCTATAGCTGCTACTCTGCAAAGGGTTGTAGAGTCGGGAGATGTCTCTGATTGGCTTGTGAAGGGAAGAACAACACTAATTAGGAAAGGTCCTGCAAAAGGAACAGATGCCAATAATTATAGACCAATCATATATCTGCCATTGATGTGGAAACTGTTGACTGGAATAGGAGAGGAAGTTGCTGCAGAATGCCGGATTTGTGGTAAGACCTCAGAGTCAATTGCGCACCTTGCAGCAGGGTGTAGTGGACTGATTCAGAGAGAGTACTGCAAAAGATACAGTCGCATGGAACTCCGGATATATTGGAAGGTGTGTAAGAGGGTTGGAGTGAAGTATGCTAGAAAATGGTTTTAGGAGGTGCCTGATTAAGTGAGGAGAAGTGAGGATTGCTAGGTAGAGGTATGCTGGGACAAAAGTGTCATAACGACCAAGCAATTGGAACATAATCGTCCGGATTTGGTCGTCATTGATAAGGTCTAAAAAAACTGGCAGATTGTAGACTTCTCAATACCCTGGGACACTAATGTGAGAGAGAAGGAGAATGAAAAATGTAGCAATTATGCTCCATTGGCCTTGGAGATAAGGCGTATACACGGGGTTAAAACACAAATAATCCCGGCCGTAGTTGGTACGCTAGGAGTAGTATCAAGTCGTCTGGAAGGACAATGTAAAAAACTACAAATCCCCAATGATTTAGGCAGCCTTCAAACCTCTGCAATTATAGGTACCACCAACATTCTTAGGAAACCCCTTGATCTTTGAAGCTCCTGGTTTGAAGCCGGGATTACGGGAAATCTTCTGGAAATGAATCCCATCCCTTTCCAGAGAGATATCCATAAACGAAATCAGAATTATTATTATTATTATTATTATTATTATTATTATTATTATTATTATTATTAGCAGTAGTAGTAGTAGTAGTAGTAGTAGTAATAGTAGTATTCTTTATAATGATTATATTGAAGTTAAAAAGATCTATAATTTAGAAAAACAGACGTTCTTCAAGTAACATTTCATATAGTAAGAAATTTATGTAGTCCAGTAAGAATATTAGACCGAAATGATTCTTATGCATATATTAAAAGCATAATCATGCTAGGATAGTTATAATTTAAATTTGCAAAAAGAATAGTTTTGTACCGCTTTTATTCGATTCAAGATGGGAATATTTACTGACGATATAACGACAATTCAATGACGTAATAATAATAATATTCAGTGCCGTAATAATAACACTATTAAATGATCTAATAATAATATTACTATTCAATGATAAAATAATAATACTATTCAATGATGTATTAACATTACACAATTAAAAGCCGTAATAGAAATAATAATCAATGACGTAATAATAATAATAATAATAATAATGATGATAATAATAATAATAAAAAATTCAATGACATAATAATACAATTCAATGACGTAACAATACTGAACATTATGCCTACGATATTTATCCTAATTTGGAGTAAAAAACATTACATGATTTTACCTTTAGAAAATGTTTAACATTAAAAGCTTAAGTTTAAAAATATTAAGAAGTAATTAAAATCTACAGGATCTTGATTCATTCGTGTCTTAACACTCTCTAGTATATATCCGACACAGTTAGACACAGTATATCAATCGGGTACTGCATCCTTCTATATGAAAACATATAAAATATTAAGTGATATATACCCAAGAGTCAAAATAATGAAAAGAATATTATCTTTTCATAACTTATGACTATTAATCAAATTTAGTGCAAATTTGAAATATTCGATTTTTCAAAGAAAAGATTATGCTGATACTATGATTCTTACCATAATTAAATAGTATAATACATCTTAAATGTGAGAAATATTAATTAATGTCTATTACTTATTTTTAAAAATTTACAAAATCTGTCTGAATTTTTATAAAGTGTTCCCATCCCTGTTTTGCTATTTTTCCAAAACCCTTAAAGTAACACAATATATCCCACATTCGAATTCCCTACGACTATCAACTCGATTATAAATCTCTAAAGATCAGTAAATCAATATAGCAGCGTATCCTATACATACAAATGTATTAGGTTGGCAACTATCTTCTTGCCGGTGTTTAAATACACATTTTGTAAAATTAAAACAAGAACTTACAACTATTTAATCAGTGTGTTCTCCATTCGTTTTCGCGACTTTTTCCCAACGTTTAACAGAATTCCCAATACCTTTTCGGTATAAATCATTTGATTTTGACTCAGAAAGTTCATCCAACTGAGCATAAAAAATTAATCCAACCAATTGTAAAAAACGACAAGAACTTAGTTGCCAACCCAGTATAAACATATGAACGTGTTAATATTTATAAAGATAGAGACGAGTAAAGTTTAGTAAAAAGTTATTTCAGAAGGGAGATAACTAGATATGTATTAAAGCGAAAGGTTGGGCGGAAGTTGATTACGACAGCTTTTAATATTATGCAGTTATTATGCAAGGGGAAATTTAGACCGTCTTTAGTCCGACATTAAATGCATTATAATATTCTGTTTATTGTCGCCGTTTGTAAATACACAGCCATAGTAGTTCTTCTATTACCAGCGTCCTTTTCTCTGTGTAGTGCATCAAATTGATACTGTAAACCTGTGACATCTCATGATTTTAGGTTATTGAACTTTGGACTTTGTTTAGCAAGTAATTTTTCCATTATATTCATTAGATCGCAACATTTTCGCGCGTCCGAGAGAAACGTCTAATAACCACGAAGACAAAATGTGAAAAGAAAAAGAATATCTCTTCCTATCGTCGTCGTCAGGGTGGCATCGTTAAATAGACATTGTGTGCAACGCTGTATGAGCGGTAATCACGGACGTAACAGGGAAATTCACTTAGTTTTAGCGCTTAGCAAATGCTCTAAATTCAAGTTTCTGTCCGACTTCCACTACCGTTGACGTCTTTCTACTCAGCGACTGACAAGAAATAGGAGAAGTCCGATTCCTCGCCGGTGTGAAGCTGCGGTTGTGTCGGACCCGCCATCGTTACATCTACTTCTTCTCCGCGGTGTGCGTCAATTAGTCAGTGCGGCTTAACTGCTCCGGTGCACGCACGCGCCTAAATGGCTCGACGCCGCGGACTCCTTGTAAAGACACCAGAATTGCTGCTAGTCATGCCTTGCTATTCCATTAAGAAGAAATCACAGACAAAGCCATCACCGTTAATAGAGACGACAGTAAAAAGGAGCAGATGACTTGTTCATATTGACAGCTATTTAGTGTTCCTTACGCTTGCGCTCCACACCGCTTTAAAACCGATACGGAAGTAACGATTGGATTTCCAAGTTGAAATGAGAATACAAGTTTTTTCATTGTGTCGCATGGAAAACATTTTTTTTTGGTAATCATTGCATTTGGTAATAAATTTGCTTTCTCCATAACGTATAGACGTTTACTATAGACGTTTATTCTATGAGAAGTTTTCTTTCTGAATGTGTTGGTCTGCCTGTCACATTTCGTATTGTAATAACATTTTAATTGCAAATCCCATCGATTTGATAAGCAATGTTTATTTGAGCTGCGTCCACCCATATCTCGAAAAGTATCTGTCTGCTGATCCGTCACGCTGAAGTTGAAATCTCATTTTTTATTGAATAGAATAGTCGCATCTCTTTTTTTTAACTTATTCATCTCTCTCCCCGACGTGATGATGTGACAAAAGTCGCAAAGTGGAATTTGAGGAAATAGTAGGAGAGTCTTCGGCGATTAGCAATAAATTAACCGCTTCTACAGCGACTAACGAATATCTATGACAGAGGTTGCTTTCTTTCATATCATGAATAGATAAGTTTAGTCGTCATGAAAATACAATTTGCATCCTCTCTAATCCACCCGGCTAAGTAAAAAAAAAACAAAAAAATACATTACTTTTTGAAAATGCATGGTAAATTCCACACAAATTTCTTTCTAAATAAAAATGCCTACATTGTTAGTCACTCATCTCACACACGTTTTGCACAAACTGTTCGGAGTGACTGTTTGAAAAAATGTCTTAATGTTAAAGAAAATGTAAGGTTAGGGATAAAATACTATGTGAATTTTGATTCCGCATGTTAAGATTTCAATCGCAAATGCGGGCAATACAAAGCCTGCACTTGCAAAATACTTAACTATTCTATCTGGTTACGACTGACGACGAGAGAGAGAGAGAGAGAGAGAGAGAGAGAGAGAGAGAGAGAGAGAGAGAGGGGGGGAAGGGTTAGAGATAGAGTGAGAAAGAAAGGGAGATACATACAGGCACAGACAGAGACAGCATGATACCCCGATTAATTAAATAGAGGGCCCTGATCAAAATTCCATTAAGATTCCCCAGTCCAACAGACAAGTTCCTGAGTTTGGCAAGATGCACTTGCAAAAGCAGCGAGGTTTATCGTGAAAATTAGAATCTAAGTGAGAAAAGTAGATATTCCAAATAATCAATCCTCCTCTCAAACATTCTAGAACAACTCTTCTTATTATATTATTATATTATTATATTATTATATTCTTATATTATTATATTATTATATTATTATCTTATATTATTATATTCTTATATTATTATATTATTATATTATTATATTATTGTATTATTATATTCTTATATTATTATATTCTTATATTATTATACTATTATATTCTTATATTATTATATTATTATATTATTATATTCTTATATTATTATATTCTTATATTATTATATTCTTATATTATTATACTATTATATTATTATATTATTATATTCTTATATTATTATATTATTATATTATTATATTCTTATATTATTATATTCTTATATTATTAAATTATTATATTCTTATATTCTTATATTATTATATTATTATATTCTTATATTCTTATATTATTATATTATTATATTCTAAAATTATTATATTATTATATTATTATATTATTATATTCTTAACTTATTATATTAATATATTATTATATTCTTATATTATTATATTATTATCTTATTATATTATTGTACTATTATATTATTATATTATTATATTATTATATTATTATATTATTATATTATTATATTCTAAAATTATTATATTATTATATTATCATCTTATTATATTATAATATTATTACTTTATTATTTTATTATATTATTATATTATTATATTATTATCTTTTTATATTATTATATTATTATATTCTTATATTCTTATATTATTATATTATTATATTATTATATTATTTTATTATTATATAATTATCTTATTATATTATTATATTATTATATTATTATCTTATTATATTATTATATTATTATATTATTATCTTATTATATTATTATATTATTATATTATTATATTATTATCTTATTATATTATTATCTTTTTATATTATTATATTATTATATTATTATATTATTATCTTATTATATTATTATATTATTATATCATTATATTATTATATTATTATATTATTATCTTATTATATTATTATATTATTATATTCTTATCTTATTATATTATTATCTTATTATATTATTATATTCTTATATCATTATATTATTATATTATTATATTCTTATATTATTATCTTATTATCTTATTATATTATTATATTATTATCTTATTATATCATTATATTATTATATCATTATATTATTATATTATTATATTATTATATTATTATATTATTATATTCTTATATTATTATCTTATTATCTTATTATATTATTATATTATTATTTTATTATATCATTATATTATTATATTATTATATTATTATATTATTATCTTATTATCTTATTATATTATTATATTATTATCTTATTATATTATTATATTATTATCTTATTATATTATTATATTATTATATTATTATATCATTATATTATTATATTATTATATTATTATATTATTATATTATTATATTATTATCTTATTATATCATTATATTATTATATTATTATATTATTATATTATTATATTATTATCTTATTATATTATTATATTATTATATTATTATATCATTATATCATTATATTATTATATTATTATCTTATTATCTTATTATATTATTATATTATTATATTATTATATTATTATATTATTATCTTATTATATTATTATATTATTATATTATTATATTATTATATTTTTATATTATTATATTGTTATATTATTATATGATTATATTATTATATTATTATATTATTATATTATTATCTTATTATCTTATTATATTATTATATTATTATATTATTATATTATTATATTATTATATTATTATATTATTATATCATTATATCATTATATTATTATATTATTATCTTATTATGTTATTATATTATTATATTATTATATTATTATCTTATTATATTATTATATTATTATATTATTATATTATTATATTATTATATTATTATATTATTATATCATTATATCATTATATCATTATATTATTATCTTATTATATTATTATATCATTATATCATTATATTATTATATTATTATCTTATTATCTTATTATATTATTATATTATTATATTATTATATTATTATATTATTATATTATTATATCATTATATTATTATATTATTATATTATTATATTATTATATTATTATATTATTATATTATTATATCATTATATTATTATATTATTATATTATTATATTATTATATCATTATATTATTATATTATTATATTATTATATTATTATATTATTATATTATTATATTATTATATTATTATATCATTATATCATTATATTATTATATTATTATCTTATTATATTATTATATCATTATATCATTATATTATTATATTATTATCTTATTATCTTATTATATTATTATATTATTTTATTATTATATTATTATATTATTATATTATTATATTATTATATTATTATATTATTATATCATTATATCATTATATCATTATATTATTATCTTATTATATTATTATATCATTATATCATTATATTATTATATTATTATCTTATTATCTTATTATATTATTATATTATTATATTATTATATTATTATATTATTATATTATTATATTATTATATCATTATATTATTATATTATTATATTATTATATTATTATATTATTATATTATTATATCATTATATTATTATATTATTATATTATTATATTATTATATCATTATATTATTATATTATTATATTATTATATTATTATATTATTATATTATTATATTATTATATCATTATATCATTATATTATTATATTATTATCTTATTATATTATTATATCATTATATCATTATATTATTATATTATTATCTTATTATCTTATTATATTATTATATTATTGTATTATTATATTATTATATTATTATATTATTATCTTATTATATTATTATATTATTATATTATTATATTATTATATTATTATATTATTATATCATTATATTATTATATTATTATATTATTATATTATTATATTATTATATTATTATATTATTATATTATTATATTATTATATCATTATATCATTATATTATTATATTATTATCTTATTATATTATTATATCATTATATCATTATATTATTATATTATTATCTTATTATCTTATTATATTATTATATTATTATATTATTATATTATTATATTATTATATTATTATCTTATTATATTATTATATTATTATATTATTATATTATTATATTATTATATTATTATATCATTATATTATTATATTATTATATTATTATATTATTATATTATTATATTATTATATTAACATGATGCATTACTCCCCTTTTTAGAAAATCTTTTAATTAAACTCTAACAAAACACAAAGTTAAATTACTGTGACGCGACCGCATGAGGAGGTGCTGGAGCCACCAGACAACCATTAAAGATAAGTAACATAACTAGCACTTCGAAACAACAACCCTAAGGTAGAGTTAATGCCTTCTTAATTAAGTATTAGGATATAAAGAACTTGAAGCATAAACACTGTTTCCAAAATAACTAGATACGACATTAAATAACCCGAAAAGAGTTGATATTCCGTAAAACAAAACAACCAACCCAAAAATTGTTTTAGACTCTTCAAAAATCAGTAAGTTATTATTAAACATCTTATGAGATGATGACTAATTTTTATGATTTCAGAACATTTTAGAAGGAGAATTTGCAATGAAATTCTGTTTTAAATTAAGAAAAATACCACAGAAACGTATGGAATGCTTCAGACTGATTTAGGACCATCTTGCGTGGATCGATTATCAGTTTTTGAGTAGCATAACCAAAAATGATGTGGATTTTTTCATTTTTCTTCGCGCGCATATTACTATAGTTGATTATTATTTCACTGTCTTCCTGTTGGAATGTTATTTACAGCAATCTGCGATTTAGCAATCACTACGTTCAGCATAATAACTAAATAAACGAATAATAGCAAGAATTGTCCGGTTAAGCGAATTTTAGAGCGTCATTTTTTCAGTAACCTGTGGCCCGGATCAAACTAACACAACGTGGGGTGTGTCATAAAGGTTCCGTTTAGTGCCCGACGCTGGGTACTAAAGGACTCTATAACAGACTGGACACAAACGTTATATTTGGTAGAATTCTGATCTAAATGTTACTATAGATGTCTATCGACTCAGCATAGAAATCCACAGAGTCGAAAGTTGACGTTACGGATAACATATAATGATACAGTAATAAAAAATAGTTTATTCAGAATAAAATATTTCTCAGTTGAATATGAAGGTATCCTAGTTCGACAAGATACATCTGAAGAAAGTTGGAGTTTAGCTCGTCCGAAATGTTGGGGGGAATAAAACTCAAAGCGAGAACACTATTCAGAATAATGCAAATAATAAAATTGATATTTTTATGAATACAAGCATTCCAGGGCTCGGTGGACGATACCGTGCAGACGGCTGAATGAAGATAATATGCCGGTGTATAGATTTAATTGCTAGTCTAATAATATTAGATTTAACAAACACTGCGTCCGTATTATAATAAGGTGATTGAATAAAAAGAATAATGTTAGAAAAGTCGATGGTGAGTTTTACTGTCAATTGTTTAGGTGAAAACAAATTGATTTTTTTTCTTTTTTGACAGGCAATACTCATGAAAATACAAGGCATACGAATCGAATTAGGTGAATACGTTGCGTCTTAAATTGATGTGCACTCAACCTTACAAGAAACGCAGTTCTCGTCCGACATTCGAATTTTCCCTTGGATTTTTCTTTAAAAAACATTTATTTTGAAAGATTTGTTTTCTATTAAAACCAAAAAGCTATAGTAAATATGTCTTTGAATCTGTAAGTTTTGCGATAAAATTTCTTTTCCAAAACCCAACCGTCAGGAAATTGTGGGATATCTATTTCAAAGCGTAGATGTGACAAATAAATGAAAATAACATCTCTAACGTAAGCAAAACAGATATAAGAGTGTGGTAGGTTGACGAAAATAACATTTATCGGCAGAAAATTTTATTTGAAACGTAAATTCAAAACGTAAAGCTTATTTGAGACCTGAATCTTTATCAAAAAGTATATTTCATACTTTTAGATGGAATGAACCTTAAATTTTATTTCAAACGTAAAAATTAAAACAAAAAAAATCCTATTTGTGACATAAATCTAAATTAAAAAATTTATCCTAAACGTAGATTTTAAACAGAAAATTCTATTTATAACGTAAATCTCAATTGAAAAAGTTATTTTAAGCGTAAATGTTTAAATAAATGCTATTTGGGACGTAAATCTTAATAAAAAATTATTTCAAAGATAAATTATAAATAAAAATGATATTTGTGACGTAAATCTTAATAGGAAATTTTATTTCAAACGTGAATTGTAAACGAACGCCTAATTAAAATGTAGATTTTAAGCGAAAATGTGTTTTTTAAAAGTTAAATTTGAAATGAAAATGACTTTCCAAACATAAATATGAAACAGATTTTAAACGAAAGTATATATTTTTTAAAGTGAAGTATTAGCAAAGTACTATTTTTTTTAAAGTGAAGTATTAGCAGAAGTATATTTTTTTAAAGTGAAGTATTAGCAGAAGTATATTTTTTAAAGTAAAGTATTAGCAGAAGTATATTTTTTTAAAATGAAGTATTAGCAGAAGTATATTTTTTAAAAGTAAAGTATTAGCAGAAGTACTATTTTTTAAAGTGAAGTATTAGCAGAAGTACTATTTTTTTAAAGTGAAGTATTAGCAGAAGTTTAATTTTTTAAAGTGAAGTATTAGCAGAAGTATATTTTTTAAAGTAAAGTATTAGCAGAAGTATATTTTTTTAAAGTGAAGTATTCGCAGAAGTACTAGTTTTTTTTAAAGTGAAGTATTAGCTGAAGTATATTTTTTAAAAGTGAAGTATTAGCAGAAGTATATTTTTTTAAAGTGAAGTATTAGCAGAAGTACTATTTTTTTTAAAGTGAAGTATTAGCAGAAGTACTATTTTTTAAAGTGAAGTATTAGCAGAAGTATATTTCTTTAAAGTGGAGTATTAGCAGAAGCATATTTTTTTAAAGTAAAGTATTAGCAGAAGTATATTTTTTTTAAGTGAAGTATTAGCAGAAGTACTAGTTTTTTAAAGTGAAGTATTAGCAGAAGTACTAGTTTTTTTTAAAGTGAAGTATTAGCTGAAGTATATTTTTAAAAGTGAAGTATTAGCAGAAGTATTTTTTTAAAGTGAAGTATTAGCAGAAGTACTATTTTTTTAAAGTGAAGTATTAGCAGAAGTACTATTTTTTTAAAATGAAATATTAGCAGATGTACTATGTTTTTTAAAAGTGAAGTATTAGCAGAAGTACTATTTTTTTAAATGAAGTATTAGCAGAAGTACTATTTTTTTTAAAAGTGAAGTATTAGCAGAAGTACTATGTTTTTAAAAGTGAAGTATTAGAAGAAGTACTATGTTTTTTTAATGTGAAGTTTTTTTTTACACTGTGATCACCACTTATCAAGGCCCGGAAGCCACTCAGGGATAAGGGTTATTGCAAGTACATTACGTTAGTGTGGAGATTGGATGAAGTGTTTACTTAAGGGGGCGGTTCATTAGGAATTTGTTAACATTGGACTTGAAGACATCCAAGTTGTAGTCCGGTGGGAAGCAGGTAGACGGAACAGAGTTCCACAGGCGTGCAGTTCTAAGAAAGAAGCTTTGTTCATGGAATCCGTGTTTTGATTTAGGCACAGATATAGAGTGGGGGAAATTTTTCACAGTGGATTCAGCTAGACGGGTGTTTTTCGTGAAAGATTGGCGCGGGGGACCAGAGATTAGAGTTCAGACGAGCACCTGCCATGGAAATAACGATAAAACAAGGATAGGCTCGCAAGGATCGTATTAGCAAAAGTACTATTTTTTTTAAAGTGAAGTATTAGCAGAAGTATATTTTTTTTAAAGTGAAGTATTAGCAGAAGTACTATTTTTTTTAAGTGAAGTATTAGCAGGAGTACTATTTTTTAAAGTGAAGTATTAGCAGAAGTACTATGTTTTTTTTAAGTGAAGTATTAGCAGAAGTACTATGTTTTTTTAAAGTGAAGTATTAGCAGAAGTATATTTCAAACCATATTTGTAACATCTCGTAGTTATTACTATTTCAAATCCTTTTATGGCAGATCGGAGTAAATGCTATTCAAAACAAACATGACAAACAGTGCGAGAAGAAAAATCTCTCATGGAGAGATTAGCGCACATCTAAATAGTATGCGTATGTTCAATCTGCCTTTTTAGGGAATAGAATATCTTGAATAAAAACGTGACAGACAAACAGATTTGTCGGACCGACCTGGAAATCGTTTTGTAGACGCTGCATAAAAATAACAAAATCTACTATGGCTTCGGTATACGAAAGCTTGAAAATGTTTGTTTTCTATCTGATTACAGCGCTGGAAAAATTGCTCAATGAAATGTCTTCGAGTGTCCTTTCTTATTCCGCGAATTTGTTAGAAGAAAATGAGACAAAAAAAACAACAAACCCTATGAGATAAAACTACCAGAAACGAAAATATTTTCTCGTCAAACAAACCGCGAAGATGAGATTCTTTGTTAAATGTCTTTATTCCAGCAAAATGAACAAGAGAAAGATTTATTTGAATTTGGTATGCTGTCAGACGTTTAAAAGGGGGGTATGAAAACAAGTTTATCGACTTGTATCAGACTATGCATTATATAAGGACAGTACGGAGTCGAAGAGGACTTGTGAGGAAAAAAGATACGCGATTGCTCTAAATAAAACACGGGGAAAACAACTACATGAACCACGAGGTGATGATGGTTAAGTTGTGTGACTGTGGCTCTGATATGTGCTAATTAAGTTCGATTCAGAGAAACGCAACAAAACACACATCAAATCTGTTGCCAAGATCGATGAAAAAAACAACACTGACTAGCTTCACCCACTACAAATATTTTCTCCACCCTCTATTTGTGTCTAAGTCTTAACGCAGATTCCATAAACCAAGCTTTTTCTAGAACTGCCCGCATGTTGAACACTGTTTCATTGGCCTGCCTCCCGGCTGATTACAATATGTAAGACTTGAAGTTCAATGTAAACCAAATCTTGTTGAGCCAACCCGTAAATAATCCAAATTATACCTATTAGCAATTACTAAACTAGTACCTCACGTTCCTTAACCTTTGTGCTCGTGACCTTCGGGCCTTGATAGGTAGTAGCTCCTTTGTTAAGAAAACAAACCATTTTGATTTGGAGACGTTAGCAACTTCATGGGACAAATCTCGTAAGAACTCAATGTTTTTTTTTCTGGAAAAATTCTAACTAGAAAGATATCGTGCAAACGAATGCCAATAATAATCATTGGATTAACACGAGAATGTACGAATGATGTTGAGCACCTTCTAAAATACATCTCGTACTCATTGGACCTAGGTGACGGCAATTTATTGATGTAAGCAAGCAAAGAGAGCTCCGTTGCAGATCCCCGAGGGATTGACATCCGGATAAGTCATTCTCTTGTCGCCTCTTTCAATGCAAATAAATACTATCGAAGGAGGGGGGAGCGCCGAACAAATATTTAATACTATATTATTATTAATTCTACAGATCGATAATCAGTTATTTAAACGTTATTATCGATTAGCATTTCACTCCATTCATGCTTGTCAATAATTGCCAGTTTCTACAAATGTTATCATGTTTCTCTCATACTATTTTCTGCAAGTCAATTGGTTCTGGCTCGATACCATCTGCCTACAAATCCCGCTTGCAGATATCCTTGTAGCGTATGAGAGTTTTGTTTACTGCTACTCTACAGCCTATTAACAGTGTATATCACTAAACTTATTCTACTGAAATGCTGTGTAATAATCCTGCCGTATATTTCGGATTATTCACATTTAGTAATGTCCCCAAAGATTCCAAAGACAATATTCCTACCTCTTGCTTTTATAATAAAAGTTGTATCGACACAGTGTTCAGTCGAATCCATTATGTTTGAAGAGTTTTCTTTTCACGTTTTACAACACTGTACAGTAAGCATTAATATATAAGCTGAGAAAGCAAATAGAGATCGTTAACATTTACTATAGCTTCGATGTTTATTTAAGAATGTTTCGATATTTGCACACTGCTAGTGTATATTAGTTATTTTAAAGTATATTGCAGTGAAGTAAGTTGTGTCAATAATGAGGTACATCAATTACAAATAGAAATTGGATAGTAATGTTATACTGTGAGGTGGATATATATTGTATCCCAAGCGGAACCAGATAAACGCATACATTGTAAGTATTTTTGTGTAGCCAGGGGATATGATATTGAGGAATAAACTGAGTCCTTTTGTATCAGAGAGTTATCACACGGGTATATATTACAGTTCATATTTACATAAAGGTGTCATTTGTATAAGACGAATAATATATGTTTCATAACTTTTCTGTATCCAAGAGTTCTGCTATCTTTATTGCTGAACTCCGTGATGAAACACGAAACGACCAACACCATAACCAATTGAGACCTCTGTCCTTCCTTCTTTTGTGAAACCACAAAACAACGCTTTATATTTTTAAAATATAAATTTATTTCAGCTGTTTCAAATGGTCTTCACAAGAAGTCTGCATTTCGTATCTACATGCTTATTCCTCACAGCTTTGCTCTCTGGCTTGAAACACGTCTGTTCACTTCCGAGACCAAACTCAAACTCTCTCTAACCTTTCCGACCTCTTCTCCTCTTAACCTCAGTTCCGTTACGTCATCATTAAAAAAACACAAGTATCTCAACGTGCGACCTTTCCACGGATCATTTTCATAGGCCATTTTGTTTATTTAACCCAGCTAATTTATGTAAACATCTTCAGCTAAAACCCATTGCTACACTTTATTCTATAAACAATAAATAACTCACAATATAAACTATTTTAACAATATCACTGGATAGATAGATAAATAGATAGATAGATAAAGAGATCGATAATAACAAATGTAAATTTTAACCAAGTTATTATCTAACAGTAAACCTCTACTTTCGTTTTGTCATACTAAATGCTATTTAGGTTCAACTATAAAATTCGGACCGCCATAATTTATTTATTAAGATTTGAGAATACTGGTCGAGTTTTACGACAGTCGGTTTCAGAAACAGTAAAACATTGACCCCGCAGCCAATCTTAATCTAAGCATTATATTTTTTATTTGAAAGGTTTAGTTTATTTTTCATTACATTATAATACAGCGTGGGACGATAAAATAAAGACTACATAATTTTATTTCTGTTTGATGAAACCGGTTTTCTTTTTATTGCAGACCATCCACTAGTTGGCCGGTTGCGTACAAATTCCAAGAGCGATAGGCGCCATTCTAGCAGATTTGAATATGACACAATGTCTAACAAGGGTTTGACGAGGACCAGTGCCAATACCATCAAAATACATCGATGGGTTGCCGAACAGGTGACCGCACGTGACGTGTCGGATGAAACTTGTTCCGGTTTGCACAAGCATCGGGGAGTTGGATTTGAGACGTCAAGAAGGACAGGCGGCTAAAATAGATCTCCCTGTGATAGGGGGTGTCTCAGAATGGAGACTTAGTGTTATATAGTTATTATTATTATTATTATTAGACGATACCGCTTGTGCGCGTATGTTACGTGAGTTCTTATTAGTAATGACATGAGTCTTAGTGAGAGACTATTATAAGTGATGCTTTTTCTTGTGAGAGTTCTTATTAGTAATGATATGAGTCTTAGTGAGAGTTCTTGTCTTATTACATATGATGTTGTATCTTAGAGAGAGAGATGTTGTTGTAATGACATTTTATAACACAGACATATAATAACAATACAATTTACCTTTTTGTAGAAATCACAAACACAAAGATGAGCTTTATCACAAACACATAATGAATTTATTTTCTGACGACCGGTCCACTTCCTCATTAAGAACTCAAAGTTTCACATTTTAGTTTCTGAAGTAACGTCTCGCTTCAGACGTCCGCCTGTCTCTGAGTTTTCTCACTGACTGTCTCCCCTGACTGTCTCTGACTCTCTCCCGACCAACTAACTCCCACTTGCTATATTGAGAAATCTATGCATCCCGGCCACGTGAGCAAAATTCACGTGTTTCAACATGCGCGACTTTGCATGTTTCCGACATTGATTTCCCAATAACCTATTTTCCTTGTGTTGTTTCCACAAAGGAATTTAACCTACATATCTAATTTATTTAACTCATATTTTATTATCCACATTCTTTTAACAATTGAATAGTTTATTTATTATTTATTTCGTCCGAATTAACAATTTACTGGACATTCCATTTAAACCTATTGTTCTTTAAAACTTATGTCCAGGGTTCGATTTCTGCTTTCTCTTATTTTCATTTTAACTAATCTCTCTATTTTTATACTTACATGAACAGGGGACAGCCCTTATCATGTAACATCCCTCCCTTCCATATTTCACAAAAAAAAATGTATGCATTTTTAACTTTAGTACATTTTTTTATTTTTACATCTACACAACCACACGGCTAGAAAGATCAGGCTAAAAAAACACACAAAAAAAATCTCTTTTAGTCAGCCCTTCACGGCCGATTTCACAATTATTTATTTTTTTATAAGATCAGAACCTTTCTGATCTTTGTGGCATTTACTTTTTGGGTGTAGGGTATTCCTATGATTCCCATCAGCTATTTTCCAGCCACCCATATGCCGCAGACTAGAGGTTTTCACCTTTCTCGAAATGGACGACTTCCTTCGTCTCAAAAGTGCTCTGATCTCTCTTTCCGCATGGTTAGTCTTATCAAGTATGGCTTTGTTTTTTATTCTATAACTATCTCATACGGGACATACCAAAGCTCATATACTTAAATCTTTGTGGTTGGCTTCAGAAGTTTAAGATATACCTTTTTTTTCTCTCATACGGATTCACTCGGATTTCCTTGCTTGGATTCTTGAAACTTCGACGAGGATTTAGAAATATCACCCCTAACTAACTAACACGTTTCCTGTGACCAACAACTTAATTGCGCCTAAATTCTATCTAATTGCCCGTTTTTTTTGTGATTTTTCTTTCCTATCACCAGAGCCTCCAAGATCCAGCAGATATATCCCACATTCATGCGTCTCTAAAAAAATACAAGGTTATATCTTTCTTACGTAATCTACGGCATATTTTTGCCTGTCTCTTACTTCATTAAGCTATATGTGATTGCCTCGGGACTACCTCTCATCGGTTTACTGGTCCCCTTAAGAATTTTCGTATTCTTTCCAACGCCTGTTTATTAACTAAGCCAAGACTTACTACTTTGCTTGGAGTCGTTACGTGCAACTAGCTTATTTTAAGCACTTAATTAACCAGGTTCCAAAATTTTTCGTATAGGGGCACTTCTTGTGCTTATCAATCCCTACCAAGTCACTTTTCTTGGAGAAAAAATTTTAGGATCTCTAAAAAAAACAACAAAACCAAATGCTAAAACAAAACATCTTTCTTACGGCGTATCACATCTAAAATCTCTCCAAATGCCCGTTTACGTAATTTTAATTCTTGTCCCCCTTCTAAAATTCTAACTGAGTCTGTAAGCCAACCATACGTCTTAACTTATTTTCTACTAGATCATTTTAATCTAATGTATATTTACGGATAACTTTGAATTCTTGCTGTGAAAATCATAACATTACATAAGACAATTTACAATATTTGTTCAACATCATAAAAACATTTTCAAAAAAAAAAAATACCTTAATACATTTAAACATTTTGCAACAGTTATAACTTTTTTTTTTTTTAACAAAAAAAAAAATCATCTGTAACAAAGAACAATTCAACAGTCTGTCCAAAACAATTGTCCCTTTTTTTTTTTCAAAAACAAAATAAATGAACACGCAAAAGCCGAAAAGTTCACTATGAACACAAAATGCATTTCAAAACAATTTACACGCCGTTTCATAGAGAGTACATGCGACCTTTGAAATTCCTGTTTTGATTGACAGATTAAATTCAACAATTCGTCCAAACGATTTCATATTGACACAGATCTTCTAATGACACTTCTACAAATTTCAAAACAATAACATTAGGGTGACACAGTTTCTGCCTTCGCGTGTATGTGTGTGTGTGTGTTTTTTTTAACAGGCCAATTCATTTATCAATGAATTACGTTTGGTGACTTGTTTACTATTTTTTTCCATTACTACGAATTTCTTTTTACGGCATATCGGCCTTTTCTTCTTTTTCTTTTTAATATTTCTTGTATCTTTTGTTCTCTGTGTGCGTGTATGTTCAATTTTTTTTTTTTTCATTTTTTTTTCTTCGCATTTCTGTGATCGTGTAATTTTTTTCTTTTTCCGTGGTATTATTTATTCATTATTATTTATTTTTTTTAATTATGTTGGACCCTTTTAAAACGTTGTGTTTCTTTTTCTTTTTCGAATTCTGTGATCGTGTGATTTTTTTTCTTTTTCCGTGGTATTATTTATTTATTTTTTTAAATTATGTTGGACCCCTTTAAAACGTTGTGTTTCTTTTTCTTTTTCGAATTCTGTGATCGTGTAATTTTTCTTTTTCCGTGGTATTATTTATTTATTTTTTAAAATTATGTTGGACCCCTTTAAAACGTTGTGTTTCTTTTTTTCTTTTTTTTTCGTGGTATCGACCCCAGGTTCGGTTTCTGCATCGCTGATGCAAAAGGTTCACGAACAACAAATTGTGAGTTGTTATATAGTTATTATTATTATTATTATTAGACGATACCGCTTGTGCGCGTATGTTACGTGAGTTCTTATTAGTAATGACATGAGTCTTAGTGAGAGACTATTATAAGTGATGCTTTTTCTTGTGAGAGTTCTTATTAGTAATGATATGAGTCTTAGTGAGAGTTCTTGTCTTATTACATATGATGTTGTATCTTAGAGAGAGAGATGTTGTTGTAATGACATTTTATAACACAGACATATAATAACAATACAATTTACCTTTTTGTAGAAATCACAAACACAAAGATGAGCTTTATCACAAACACATAATGAATTTATTTTCTGACGACCGGTCCACTTCCTCATTAAGAACTCAAAGTTTCACATTTTAGTTTCTGAAGTAACGTCTCGCTTCAGACGTCCGCCTGTCTCTGAGTTTTCTCACTGACTGTCTCCCCTGACTGTCTCTGACTCTCTCCCGACCAACTAACTCCCGCTTGCTATATTGAGAAATCTATGCATCCCGGCCACGTGAGCAAAATTCACGTGTTTCAACATGCGCGACTTTGCACGTTTTCGACATTGATTTCCCAATAACCTATTTTCCTTGTGTTGTTTCCACAAAGGAATTTAACCTACATATCTAATTTATTTAACTCATATTTTATTATCCACATTCTTTTAACAATTGAATAGTTTATTTATTATTTATTTCGTCCGAATTAACAATTTACTGGACATTCCATTTAAACCTATTGTTCTTTAAAACTTATGTCCAGGGTTCGATTTCTGCTTTCTCTTATTTTCATTTTAATTAATCTCTCTATTTTTATACTTACATGAACAGGGGACAGCCCTTATCATGTAACATTAGGAGAACCATCTCAAGCCAAGGCCGCCGATCACTCCTCTGCTCTGATGAATAGCTGATAGTGAAATAATTACCTAAGATTTCATATCGTCTTGAGTCCTGTTTTAAGGTTTTACAGATTGTGACTTCCATCAAACCTCCCAGAAGATACAATAGCAGAACAGGTATGTCGCTATGTATATCGCGGGTTGTAAAATAGACAATAAACATACAAGGACAACAGTCCATTACACAAGGAACATACATAAATATGGGCCGGTTTATGATAAGAACACAACAGGCATTTATTAGTGTACCGTACACATTCAACACATCACGATGCAAACAGTATCCACATATATAGAACCCCTTCGCCATGCAAATACGTCACTAACGCAAACATGTATAAACACACGTACGATTTAACTGTATATACACGTATGTTAATGTGCTATAGTATATATACATACGGTCGTATAAACACAACTCTATAACGCAAAAATAAACATTTTAGGCTTTTTATTTGAATCGGAGTAGAAAACTCTAGTTTTTGTATGCATTGTGTCCTTCTGTTTTAACATATTATATTAGAAGATGACATTTTTCCATTTCTTTCCACTAATTTTTATCATTAGAATCCAAAGAAAAAACAATTGTGCTCTTTTTTTAAGTTTGGTGAATTTCCTGCATTCAAGAAAACACGCGTAAGACAAATAATACTACTTATGAAATAATATGAGTCTAGTGTAAATAAACTTTAATTTTTTAAGTTTACTTTCGATGTATATGCGCTAAAAGTAAACATTAATTTTTATTGAGTTTAATTAAATGTGTCAATTTGGGAAAATATAAAAAATATACATTAAAAGTATATATACATATATATATAAGCAAGTAGTTAAAAAACATGTTAAAAACACTTTGAAAAAGAATTAAAACATATTTAATTTGAAAAGGAAACACTAAATAAGTGGATAATCCTTAATCCGCGAAGTTTCGAAGAAATACTTTCCTTCTCATCAGAGGGTAAGATTTAGTAAAATGTGGGATCAGATTTTGCTTGCAAAAGTATTTGATGAAACTTCAGGTAAGTCAAAGATCTTACTTGATAACAAAAAGTGAAGCAGAGGGAATAGGGTGAAGAAAAAAGTGATTTCACGTGAATGGATAGTCTGGTGAAAGGTAAAGTATCCAATGACGGTAAAATCCAAAAATGCAAATCCAAGAAAGTTAATTAAATTTCCATTCGCACAAGTAAAGTCCAAGGGAATCGGGTAATTGGAAGATGGTCCAAATAATCAATTTATTTCTCATATATATATATATATATATATATATATATATATATATATATATATATATATATATAAAGTATAAAATATATGGCAAATAAGATATACAGGATCTTCCGCGTTTTATTCTTGGAAGTTATTGTCAGGTTAAAATGTTTCTTAGTCTGACGATTCTTACATAGATAAAATGCAAAATATTCTATGTAGCTTCATTGCCATATATTTTCATAACTTATTACCTATCCCTAATCCCGTACTTAGCACTGTATCAAACCATTGCATGAAATATTATACTCTATTATAACATTTTATATATATATATATATATATAAATATATTAAATTTATTTATACAAACATTAATGTTTGTATAAATAAATTTGATATACCTGCTCTGTTCACTCATTGAGCACTCTTTTGGTAGACACATGTTGGCCATTAATGTTTGTATAAATAAGTTTAATATACCTGCTCTGTTCACTCATTGAGCACTCTTTTGGTAGACACATGTTGTTTCATTGGATGTACTTCTAGGAAACTAAACTCTACTGGCTATATATATAAATATATATATATATAACTATATATATATAAATATATATATATATATATAACTATATATATAACTATATATATATACATATATGAATATATATATATAGAACTATATATATATAACTATATATATACATATATAAATATATATATATATAAATATATATATAGAACTATATATATATTTATATATATATATATTTATATATATATATATATATATATGTGGAAATGTGTGTGGAAATGCGAATATATAAGGACAGTATGTGCACGATATATTGTTATGTTATTGGCTACCGGAAAATACCGCTTAAACTGCTGCATTGTCAGTGTTTTGGTTAGAAATATTTTGATAACAAAGTAAACAATGTTTGAATAACAAAAAATCGTATCACATCGGCATAAATATTTAATGATAAAATATTTGCATTAAAATCCTCTTAGGAATTTTTACTGGTGGAAATGAAATCTCATTATTAAAAGTAGACACGGATGACTACGGTACAAAGATTAGACGAAGGTCGCGTCGTGATACGTGTTAATGACGTCATTTTGAGAGAGATACCCTTTTTAAGGGACACGTACAAACTAGCCAAGCGTTGGTTGTAAGAGTTGAGAATCGACAGTCGGCAATTTGTGCGTGTGGGAGAGAGAGAGAGAGAGAGAGAGAGAGAGAGAGAGAGAGAGAGAGAGAGAGAGAGAGAGAGGGGGGTCCATCGATCGTAATGGCAGCGAATACTGGAGAAACTTGTAAAATGTCGATAATAAAAATCTAAGACTAGAGTGAAGCTTAACAATGTGGGAAATTGGTAAATAAAGCTGCTGTAAATACAACCAAACTTCGAGCCGAACGGATTTTTATTTGCAGTCTTTGTTTCCCTCTAAATAATGCCAACCCAGATTGATAAGCTATGTTTCCCTATTCACCAATGTTAATCCCCCCCAAAGGGAACTCCATCCCTTATTATTGTTAAAACCGTATGCCATAAGAATGATATATGTTCTTTATACAGTAATAACTAGAGGATCAGATATACACTTTAAATAGATTCACATTCAGCATCTTAGAGACAATTAAGTATCTTACGCGTAAAACAGAAAATATACACATTCATATGTACTCGTAAATATATTAACACATAATATAGGCTTTATTACAACATAATAAAAAATAAAATTCCGCCGAGACAGAATGTATGAAAGAGATAAAGGAAATTAAATTAAGAACTCTCATCAAAAACAGAGTCACCAGTTTCTTTAGGATAAACTAAGGTGTTTTTAAATCACACTTCCATGCACACAGACACACACACACAGACACACACACATACACACACACTCACTCACTCACTCACACACACACATATATATATATATTATCGCAATCAGGACAAGAAAACCCTTTTGATGTGCATGATTAAAAGTAGGAAATGGAAAAATGTGGGAAGCCACCTGACCGGTTTCGTCCCCACTTTTCGTAGTTTAGATCGAGGGATGTCTTTTTTTATTAATAAAATCGAGTGAAATAAAATCGAGTAAAATAAAATGAGAGACGATACATTAAAAAAATAACGAAAAGAAAAAATAACGGGATGCATTATATGTCTTAAATAACGAGGAAATATCTCTTAGATTTGTACGTGATCAGTTTCTGGGTAATATACGTCTCATTATTTCAGACATATAGTGGATCCCGTTTATTTCTTTTTAATACACTACATCGATATTTTTTTAAACGTATCGTCTATCATTTTATTTTAAACACATCGTCTATCATTTCATTTTAAACGCATTGTCTATCATTTCATTTTAAACGCATCGTCTATCATTTTATTTTAAACGTATCGTCTATCATTTTATTTTAAACGCATCGTCTATCATTTCATTTTAAACGCATCGTCTATCATTTTATTTTAAACGTATAGTCTATTATTTCACCCGATTTTAATAATAAAAAAAAAGAAATCCCTCGGTCCAGCTTACAAAAAGTGAGGGCAAAACCAGGGTGCTGGCCTCCCCCATTAATTTTTTTTTATTTCTCACTTTTAATCATAAACATGAAGACGGGTCTTCCCGTCATGATTGCAATAATGAAATTCTGTACGCCGCATTATATATATATATATATATATATATATATATATATATATATATATATATATATATTAAGTAATGTGATTTATAATTTAAAAGTTTTAAAATTTTTTTAAATTTAACAATCAAAATTTAATTAAATTAAAAATCAGTTTCATAAGAAATCAGATATAGGACTGGTTAGTAAAAACATATTAGATAGAATTATCCCCAAAATTAAATCCATAATAAAATACCCACTATGGCAATCTTCAAACCAAGTAATCGACTGGTTTTCTAATATTCAAAATAAAAATAATATTAAATTTCTTTCTTTTGACATTGAATCATATTACCAATCTATATCACCTATCCTACTTAATAAATCTCTATTAATGGCACGAAAATTAACTAATATAACTCAAGACGAAACTAAACTAATACTTATAGCTAGACAGTCTTTAATAACATTTGATAATAAATATTGGACCAGGAAAAATACCCCTAACCACTTCAACATTTTAATGGGATCGACGGACTCGACTCAGGTCACTGATCTAGTTGGCCTTTTCCTTTTAAATGAAATACATTGCATACTCCATAAACAATTCAAACTTGAAGGAGGGCTATATAGAGATGATGCACTTTTCATAACGAATTCTACTAATAAAAATTATGAAAATGCAATTAAAGCTCTACATAAATTATTTAAAAATTATGGACTTAGTATAAAAATCGACCCTAATAAAAAAATTGTTAATTTCTTAGACATAACCTTAAATCTTGAAAATTCTACCTTTGAACCATACCATAAACCTAACCAATCACTTCTATATGTCCACAATCAATCAAACCACCCTAAATCAATATTAAAATCAATAGTTCCCAATATCGCTCTAAGAATTTCTAGACTGTCTTCTACTAAATCAATATTTACCAAAAAATGAAAAATACTATAATGAAGCCCTTAAAAACTCTGGATATAATTCACAAATTAAATTCATAAATGAAAATGATAGAAACATAAACTGCATTAAAAATAAACCTATTAAGAGCGTAATAACATATAATATGGCAATGTCTTCCCGTATACGAGTTAAGAAAAATAACCAGGAGACAAAAAAAGATAAAACCAAACTACAAATATTAGATAATAATATAAATAAGCAACAAACTAAAACCCGCAAACGTAAGAATAGACACAAGGAGATCCTATGGTCCAACCCCCCGTATTCCAAAAACCTAGAAACAAACATAGCTAGAGAATTTTTTTAAATATTAGATAAGAACTTTAAAGCCCCCCATAGATATAATAAGATTTTCAATAAGAACACAATTAAAGTCTCTTACTCTACTATGCCTAACCTTCATCAGAAAATAATTAGCTCTAATAATAATAAAATTAATAAACTACAAAATGCAACTATACAAAATACATCGGACTGTAACTGTAGAAGAAAAAATAAATGTCCCCTACAAGGCTCATGTAAAATTAAAAATGTTATCTATAGCTGCACAGTATCAAAAACTCCAAATATACAAGAACCTATCAACAGCCATAACTCAACTACCAGATTAAATAATAACACCAACTTAAATCAATCTACCGATCAATTATTAACCAACCCACCACATTATAATCCAACAATAGACCTAACGGAAAATAATCATAATAATCAAGAGGTAATATATATTGGTTCCACATCTGGCCCAATAAAACATAGAATTTCAACGCACAAACATTCTTTTAAAAATAACTCTCTATCAAACCAAACTACTCTATCCAACTATATTTGGCAACTAAAAAATAGCAATATTTCTTTCAACTTAAAATGGCAAATAATTGAGACTTGCAAATCATATAAACCAGGAGATAAATTTTGTACATTATGTACAAAAGAAACCCTAAAAATTTTAAAATATGAAGATATAAAAAGCACAACCAAACTAGTAAATTCAAGACACGAGCTTCTATCGTGTAATCATAAACGTTGGTTTAAATTTAATAAATATAAACCACCTTAAATTATTAAAAATTACTCATTAGTAAAAATAGATTTTTTTTTTTTTTTTTTTTTTTTTAATAAATTAAGTTAAACCAATTACCGCCCTTAGACTCGTAAATCAAATAATAAATAAAGCCATGACAATTATCTCCCCTTAAAAACTTGCAAAAAAAAAAAAAAAAAAAAAAAAAAAAAAACTCTCTCTCTATAGATATTAACTGTAGCGTCTCTAAATCAAAATACGCTAACGGAAACAATTTACTGCACGAGCGTCGCCCTTTTAAAATTCATCATTCAATAAAATAAAAAGCTATAGCAAACATCTAAATGACTACTTTAAATACAGTTCCTGATTTCAAAAAAAGAAAAACCAAAAGGTAATTATATATCTATATATTTTTAAATCAAATTTATTATGTAAATTCAAAAATATATATATTTTTTCTACTCATTTCTATCTCTAACCTATACAAATTTTCTTATTAATTTTCTTATAAATTTTATATCCAAACCTTTTACTTCAATTTTTCAGATTCATCTGCCTTACTTTTAATGCTAGGTTTATTTTTGGTGTCTTTTCAATTCAATAGAAATCCTCCTAAATTTGCTGATGAGGAGACCGTGCTTACCAAAAAAACTATGTATAATTATTCTACGTGACTTCATGTATACCACAAATAAAAAGCACGGATTTCCGAAACGATCGTACAGATAATTGACTTTGTTGTTGTTCCTTCTTATGAAACTGATTTTTAATTTAATTAAATTTTGATTGTTAAATTAAAAAAATTTTAAAACTTTTAAATTATAAATCACATTACTTAATATTGAATTAGCTCTAGGACATTTAACTATCGAGCTTATTATATATCTAAATTACAACGAGCATTTCCTGTATTTTAATTAAACTAGTAATTTCACTATTACATTAAAATACACTTAGCTCTTTAGACTATTATTCTAATCTCCTTTAAATTATATATATATATATATATATATATATATATATATATATATATAGTGTAATACGATTCTTAATTGTGAATTAAAAATCAGTTTCAAAAGGAAAAACAAAAAGAAATTCCTTTTGGAACTGGTTTTAAATTCACAATTATGAATCGTTTTACTCAATATATATATATAGCTCTAAGATATCTACACCTCTTGAGCTTATTATATATCTACAGTACAACGGACACTGTTTTCTTTTACAAGTATTAATACATTTACTAATACATTAAAATAAACACTGCCCTTTAGACTCCGGGTCTAATTCCCTCTAAAAAATATAAAAATACACACACATATGTATGTAGAGAGAGAGAGAGAGAGAGAGAGAGAGAGAGAGAGAGAGAGAGAGAGAGAGAGAGAGAGAGAGAGAGAGAGATAGATATGTGTGTGTATAAAAATTCAGTATCATTCAAATATCTCCTCACACATTCCATGTTGGTTATTTTAGTTTATTTATACAGAGTTGTGCAATTTGGTAGTTTTGATTTTTTTTTCTCAATCAATCATGTATTAAATTGCGGATCATATTTTGAGCGTTTTTATTCCGAAATTCCGGATATTTATTAATACTGAAATCCCACTTCATGATTTACTACGTTGTATGAGAGTTTTTTTCATTGTTTGAAAAAGATAACACATTTTAAAATAATAATGCTCCCGCCACTCTGCTAGTTTGTAGGAAGGTGAATTCGTTTTTGTTTTTTTTAAAGGTTTATTTACTTTTAAATTCTGCAATTCCGCATTGAATAAACAATTATTCCGTGATGGCGAATACTTCCAACGCCAACTGTATGTATGTGTGTGTCTCTCTGTATACGCGTGGTTGGCTTTCATAATTTGTTAATTGTTTTTTTAAATCGCAATCTTTTTCTTTCAAAAATGATATGAAATCTTCGTAATGTTTTTTATATTTTTCCTTATTCAAATCACGTAGACACAGATCCATTCATTTCGATAATGAGATCCTACATTTTTAAAACAATAAATAAGATTAATAATATCATTGCCGTTTCTAATCTGACCAATTCGATTCGTATCCACGTGTGTTCAAGACACGGCGTCATTTGATGAGCTGATTATATCATGAGTTTCAGCTGCACATGATCGATGCAATTTGAACTAATGCACCACGCAAGATTGTTGGCTGCTTAAGCAGGACTTAAAAGCATCAATATTTTTACATTTCTCATAATCAGGTTTTCGTTTTTACTTACCACCAATTGTGTACTTTATATAATAATTACATTTGATTCACTTTTTCATTCGTCTTTGCCTCTATCCGAGTAGCTCTGTCAGTCAGTAAGGCCTTATTTGAAGTAGCAAGCAGTGAAGCTTACACTTCGGTGTCTAAAATGAAAATGTTTATAATGTTTCTGCACATACATTTCTGAACATGCAACACCTTGAATTATTAATTCAAATAAAAACAAAACAAAACACAGTTAAAACTAATTAGGTGCATGCCTATGAATTTATCAAATTTGCTGTTTTGATTGACTCCGACTGAATGGTCTTTCCTTCAGTGCAAAGGTTGAATAACATTCGGTTTCAGTGCTCGGTGATGGCGCACAAGTCACTTTTTCTAGAAAAATTTAAATCATCACATAATAAGTACGAATCCAGCAGATGATTTTGCCGAAACATCTATTTGTAAATCAGCGACGATTGTAATAGATTGCGCAATGTAAAATAAAGTACATAAAAAGAAAACGTAACGATGTTTACAAAGAAAATCAAGAAAACATATCTCAATATTTTGCCGAAATATATAAGTACGCAGTTTTGAAGAATAGTGGAAGTATTGTGTCCATTTTGTGCTTCCATAGCGTAATTGACAAAACTGCCGGCGTATTTACAAGATAGGGTCTGGTTTTATGCACAGTTACCAAGTTTTTAATTCCTCTTTCTCTCTCTCTCTCTATGCTGTCTCTCTCTCCCTGTATATATTGTTTCCAACTCTCTCTCCTTCTGTCTCACTCGCTCTATCTCCCCGAAATCGAAAAATAAAAAATGTTAGCCTTACATATATTTTTCACTTTACGTTTTTTTTTTGGAGGGGACAGTGTGTTTGTAATGTGTACATAGGTTAGTGTAATGTTATGAGTATTCAATTTTCTGTTTGTATTTAGTTTATTTTTTTAACGATTGCCTCTTTTAGGGAGTGCCGCCATATTTACAAATATCTGGAGCGTTCGTTAATTCATTTTAGATTAATCTACTTTAAACTCTCAGTCAATGAGAATGAGCAAAATTTAAGAAAGGCGAATTTATTATTTTTGATTCGAGAAATATAATCCAGTTAGGAAGGGTGCACGGACAATATCAGTGGAATATATCTTCCGAGTCTTGACTGGGGCGGTAGGATGATTAATATTTAGGTGAGAAAATAGGAAATAATTCCTATAAAGACTCTGCGCTTGTGATGTGGTGGCTCCTAGGATAAAAAATGGGGGTTTATTATAAAAACTATATATGTCTAAAAGTAGTTTTAAAGTTTAAAAAGATAGTGGCTAATAGTCGGGACATAATAAATTAGGATGTGACATCTGTTGTTAAAAACCTACGGTAACTTGGTCCTGTATGGAATTTCTACAACTAACATATTATATACGAGTATAATAATAATAATAATAATAATAATAATAATAATAATAATAATAATAATATTAATAATATTAATAATAATAATAATTTAAAAATAATAACAGTAACAATATTTATAATAATAAAAATGATAACAATATCAGCATAAAAAATAACAATAAAAGACAATAACAATAAAAAAATATAGCAATAACAAAATTATATTAGCAATAACAATAACAATATTAATAAAAAATAAGAATAATGATAACGATAGCAACAATAGTAATTACAATAATGTTAAGGAAAACAATTACAATTACAATAAAACATTAATAATGACAATAAAACAATAATAAAACAATAACTATAATAATAATAACAAGCATAATAATAATAACAATAATATAATAACAAAAATAAATATGATATTGACAATGCAAATAATTACAAAAAATATAAAAACAATAGTAATATAAACAATAACAATAATAACATTTAAAATACAATTATATTCATAACAAAAACAATACCAATAACAATTATTATAATAATTTTCCTAGATTACTAAAAATAATAATACAATTGTTACTAATACTACCAGTAGTAATTATAAAAGTTAAGGTAATATAAACCATAATAGTTACAGTAATCAAAAAAGTAATGAAATAAGAATAATAACAATTACAATTACAATAGTAATAACAATAATGATAGCAATAAAAAATTATAATAATACCATTGTCAATACTACTACTACTACTACTGCTACTACTACTACTATTAATAATGATATTAACAGTAATAATATTAATAACAATCACGATAATAATAATAACAAAAGCAATAATATTACTCATAATAATAATATTAATAATAATAATAATAATTATCAAAGTATTAATAATAATAATCATAAAATAATAATAATAACCATAAAAAAATAATAACCATTAAATAAAAATGATAATTATAATAATAATAGTAATAATAATAATAATAATAATCATAAAAATAATCATAAAAGTATTAATAATAATAATAATCATAAAATAATAATAACCATAAAATAATAATAATAACCATAACATAATAATATTAACCATAAAATAATAATAATAATAATAATAATAATAATAATAATAATAATAATAATACACGATTATTACAAAAAACATCATCGCAAAAATTAATTAATAAACGAATGACTTTCGTTTATAGTAGCTTTTAATCAATTTACATAATCATTAAAAACCTTTTTATCAATTTACATCATCATTAAAAACCTTTTTAACAATTTACATAATCATTAAAAACCTTTTTATCAATTTACATAATTATTAAAAACCTTTTTATCAATTTACGTAATCATTAAAAACCTTTTCATTAATTTACATTATCATTAAAAACCTTTTTATCAATTTACATAATCATTAAAACCTTTTTATCAATTTACATAATCATTAAAAACCTTTTTATCAATTTACATAATCATTAAACACCTTTTTATCAATTTACATAATCATTAAAAACCTTTTTATCAATTTACATAATCATTAAAAACCTTTTTATCAATTTACATAATCATTAAAACCTTTTTATCAATTTACATAATCATTAAAAACCTTTTTATCAATTTACATAATTATTAAAAACCTTTTTATCAATTTATATAATCATTAAAAACCTTTTTATCAATTTACATAATAATAAAAACCTTTTTATCAATTTACATAATCATTAAAAACCTTTTTATCAATTTACATAATCATTAAAACCTTTTTATCAATTTACATAGTCATTAAAAACCTTTTTATCAATTTACATAATCATTAAAAACCTTTTTATCAATTTACATAATCATTAAAAACCTTTTTATCAATTTACATAATCATTAAAAACCTTTTTATCAATTTACATAATCATTATAAACCTTTTTATCAATTTACATAATCATTAAAAACCTTCCTTCTCCAAAATGGTTTATTGGCAGTATTACCTACATATATCTTGTCGAAATTAGAATAAATTCCCAAACAATTCAGGTGAGAACGTTATTACCTACTTATATGCAATGTTAAAATTAGAATAAATTCCCACGTATTTCAGGTGGAAACATTATTACCTACATATATCTTGTCGAAATTAGAATAAATTCCCAAACAATTCAGGTGAGAACGTTATTACCTACTTATATGCAATGTTAAAATTAGAATAAATTCCCACGTATTTCAGGTGGAAACATTATTACCTACATATATCTTGTCGAAATTAGAATAAATTCCCAAACATTTCAGGTGAGAACGTTATTACCTACTTATATGCAATGTTAAAATTAGAATAAATTCCCACGTATTTCAGGTGGAAACATTATTACCTACATATATCTTGTCGAAATTAGAATAAATTCCCAAACATTTCAGGTGAGAACGTTATTACCTACTTATATGCAATGTTAACATTAGAATAAATTCCCACGTATTTCAGGTGGAAACATTATTACCTACATATATCTTGTCGAAATTAGAATAAATTCCCAAACATTTCAGGTGAGAACGTTATTACCTACTTATATGCAATGTTTAAATTAGAATAAATTCCCACGTATTTCAGGTGGAAACATTATTACCTACTTAAGAGTCATGTCGACGTATGTAAAATCATAGAGTACAAATTTGAACGCACTTCAGGTGAAAACATTATCATCTACTTAAGTGTCATATAGAATTAAATATAATCATAGGGCTTTTGTTGATTTGGGATCTTTATAACATAAG
The DNA here is from genome assembly GCF_053919585.1 of Euprymna scolopes. Taxonomy (NCBI): domain Eukaryota; kingdom Metazoa; phylum Mollusca; class Cephalopoda; order Sepiida; family Sepiolidae; genus Euprymna; species Euprymna scolopes. The sequence continues at coordinate 2,839,850 of NC_136490.1, forward strand.
AATATTAGGTGAAAACATTATTACATACTTAGATGTCATCTCGAATAAGGTAAATCATATAGTCCTTTTGTTGAATAGTGATCTTTTAAAGCTACGCATTTCATGTGATAACATTATTACTTGTTTAAATACCATGTCAAAATAAGTAAAATCGAAGTGTGCGTTTGTTGTTGAATGATCTTTTAAACTTACACATTTCAGGTGGAAAAATATTATTTATTAACAGGCCATGGTAAAATTCGTGGAAAGAAATTACTACAATATCACGTGTGCATAATGCACATCAAGCTGAACATTTGAAAGGCATTAAAGACAGACATGTACTGGGAATTGCGTTTGCAAACGTATATGTTATTAGATTGCAAAACATTGCCACATGTTTGTTATGCGACAAGATCAGGATAAGAAAAGTAAAAAAATTGATGCAGTTGTATAAGCAGGACATGAAGATTGGGAGCTTCGTGATTTAGTGAAGTCTTAAATAACACATGGTCCAACCTTATTGTAATCGCTTGATTATGTGATAAGAAGTTTCTTACTGATGTGTGTTTTTATAATTTCCAACCACCGTGGAATTTCCACGGGTTCTGATAATAATAATAATAATAATAATAATAATAATAATAATAATAATAATAATAATAATAATATAAACTAATATCGCTTACACGTTATTCGTGCTTTTTTCAACTCACAATTTTATTTGTGTTTAACTTAAAACATCTCACTTTCTCACGTTTACCTAAAGCAGTTTTCCTTAAAAATGTTTCTGTAAAATCAGCTCCTTAAAATGTCTCCCCCACAAAAAAAAAAAACAAAAACAAAAAAAAACCGTTTACACTTATAAAGGATCCACCAAATGCTAAAGTTTGCAATGGAATTTTTGTCGGTCGGTCAAAATTTAACAAAAAGTGCAGAACTATGGAAATATATCTTTTATGACTTTAAATGCAAAAGAACAACTACGCGAAGAATTCTAGTAAAAATGAGTTAATCATGTTTCTTCATTTATTTGCTTTGCTTTTATCTTCTTTGTGTCCATGCAGGGTTAATAATGTCATCTATTCTTGTTATATTTATGTTCGATAACGACCGCGATCACGCAATTGCTCCATGGGTTTGAAGATGGCCTCTGAGACTGATTTGCATGTTGTGAGATGCTTCTCTCTCAGAATGTTAAGTACTCTGTTTTTTCTAATCTTATATATTCTGTTGCATTTTTCATTGCAAACATATTCAGCAATTATAGCCGCTTTATGAGTTGCGCTACGCCAGGAACATCTGTCTTGGCTTATATTTTCCCATGAATTAGAATACAAATCGAACTGTTTTGTCTTTGAACCGTTTCCGCTACCATCCTACGGATCTTTTCCCTTTTTTTTCTATTAAGCCAAACTTGGCATAACAGTACACACCTGATGACGTCAACTGAGAACAGAAAAAAAACGAAATATACAAAACAGATACTAGGCTTTGTTACTAACTTAATAGACAAGAGAGAATCACTTCATCCACGAAACGATTGTGTAACTTTGCACCTGAGGAAATTCTTTAATTATTTGTTATTTTCTAATTAACTGTTTGTTCTTTAACAAATCCAAAAAATAACATGTCTGGCACAAACGTTTCCAATGTTTTCAACGAATTGTTATGATTAATATTGAACCCGTATACAAAACAACACAAATATTTTCCCCTCGAATGACATTATTTAAAAAAAATGCACGAACCTTGACACCGGAAAAACCAAACACAAACGAAGGAATGTAACATTCTATTGCTTTTGACTAGATTTCATAATCATATTCATCGCCGATTTTGAAATCTACAAGTTTTACTTCTGCATGCTGTCCACCGTCACCAAATAAATATAGCACTTAGCGTATATGAAAAGTGGGGATACCTCATCTTCGATTGCAGAAACTCATCACGGGATATATATGGAAGCGACTTTGAAGAAACGCACTAATCATAATCAAATGTTTACATTAATAAGAGTTGTAAAGATAATTAGTGGACGGATACTTTTATTTTGTTATGGTTTTATGTGAAAATACATCTAGATATAAATGACCATAATTTGGTGAAACAGATTCTGGACGTGAGTGGAGTAACCATGACAACTAAAACAGAAGATGACTATGACACAAAATAACATAATTGATATTTCATCATCGAAAAGCGATAATCAAAAACACCGAAATATCTAAGATTAGACAGAAAAAGACACCACATTTTGCTATATATATATATATATATATATATATATATATATATATATATATATATATATATAATATAAATAATATATATAATAAAAACATAATAAAAAAATGAAAACATCCAACGTCTTTCTTTTATAATGTCTTGCTACATCCCTCTTTTTTTCTTTTTCTTTGGCATTCATTTATTTCGTAATTATTTTTACTATAGGTTAGGACCTGAAAAAAATTAAATAATCATGAAAAACGTAACAATTACATTCTTATTATTAGAATATTAATATATTAATGCTCTATACATGATAAAGAGGGATAAGTAGATACATATAAGGATGTATCATACATAAATAAAAGTTAAGAATGGAGTTTATAGCTTTAATCCTATATCTTTTCCTACTTATAATAGTAGATTGGGAATAGAATAGAATAACCAAATCTGCTCTCATTTCACAATCTACTTATGCAATTAAGCAAAAAGGCTACTTCAATATTTCTTCCTATCCACCGAAGATCATTATTAACGAAAACAATTTAGATACAGGATAAACCAAAATACTCCCTTCTTAACTTCTTTTATATAGTTTTTACAACCATCATAAACTGCATATATGTATATAAATGTTTAATTTACATAAAGACTCCTCCTATTAATATATATATATATATATATATATATATATATATATATATATATGATGGCAGCAAATTCGTTTTCAAATATTGCCATTACTTGATATAATACGTATAAAAATATATATACAGAAACATGAAAACAAGTCCTGTCAAATTCTGGCATTCTCTCGCACACATTGTGCAGACATATACTCCACTAACAGTACGTTCTTAATGGTCACTTCTATGTATATTCAAATGCCGCTTTTGATTACCTGCTATTTTCACGTCCGCCCGCAGTTGACACAGATTAGTGGCCCACTGCGCAGATGAGTGGTCTTATCAGCCCAGTTCTGCTCAGACATAAGCTCCCCCACACCTCACACTCCAGACCAATTTGGCGCACCAGACTGTCTACTGCTTCTTGCATCTTCCCTTTCCGAATATCACGTTTTAGTCGCTCATACTGGGTTAGCGGGCTCAAACCCTTGACATGAAATCTGAAAAAAAGTGAAAGAAAATCTGACATTTTACTGAACATTACATTTTAGGTATAGTCAATCCAACCGATACGATGACTTGCGAAAATGTCTCGCAAAAAAACGACCCTTCATTGTAGAAAACTGCCCAGTTTAGGGTGAAGGAATTAATGTGTTTGGACAAATTTTTTATATGTGTCGTCCGATGATACTCGTCTCGTGAAAATCCGTCGCTTTTCTCGAAAGATTTTGCAAGACATACAAACATACATACCTACATACAAATATTTGAACAGACAGGTGAGATTTATATTATAGACTACCGGGGGGTACCCGGCCTTGCCCGAGTGTTTGAAGGTGTGTGTTGTCGGACGAGGGTGGAGGTGTTAATGAACACCTAAGAATAAGCGAATAAAAAACAAAAAAGAAAACAGAAAAACTAACGTTAAAACTTATCTTAAAAATAAAGCGGGGGGGGGGTACCCGGGCGGTTGGGGGTAATTAAAACATCGAAAAAAAAACTAAAAAAAAAACTAAAGAAAGGCAAACGAACGATGTTAAATTAAAAATCGAAAAAACAAAAACAAAAAAGAAAACAGAAAAACGAACGTTAAATTTGCTTTAAAACATCTGAAAAATAAAAACAAAAAAACATGTGAAAAATGACTTAAATAAGCCGGTTTCGATATTAAAATTTAAAAAATCGGTGGGTATCCAGGTGTTTTTAAGTGCGTGTGGCGGTCGGGGGTGGGGTGTTAATGAAAACCTAAGAATAAGCGGAGAAAAAAACCCAGAAAAACGAGCGTTACATAAAAAAATGGCTTATATAACCCTGCTTCAAAAATGAAATTTATAAAATCGAAAAAAAAAAAGACATCTTACACCACGATTCGAACCCAAAACGTTTAGATAATGACCTAACGCACTAAACAACTTAGCTAACACGACGTACATGACATTGCGTTAGTTCTTTATTTAAACTAAATCAGGTTATGCCGTCGTCTGACGCATGCGTAGAACCAATCTCGTCATGAGAAGACGGTTTTTGATGACACCCCTGTAGAAAAGTGATAATTTCAGAGTGAAAAAATTAACATTTTTCGCCAATTTTAGATATTTGTCGGGCGAAGGATGAGGCTTTCATATGAGACCAATTTTGCGAATTTTTGTTCAGTCTGTCGAAAGTTTTTAGCAGACATACAAACACACATACATACATACATTTACGCTTTTATATATAGAGCGGGGGTTCCCAGCGTTGCCCGAGTGTTTGTAAGTGTGTGTGGTGTTAAATAAAAAAGAACCCCGGGGGGTATGATCGAACCCGAAGCCCCGAAGCGAAGTTTGAAAATAAAATCGGCCATCCAGAATGAGTTAGTGAAAGATGTTTGAATTTATTTAACTAAGAACGAAATTGACAGGTGCCCGCCACGAAGTCGTCGAGCGTTACGACGACGACGACGACGACGTCAATGACCAGCTTTGTTTGTTATAAGCGAAGTAAAAAAAGAAAACAACGTTAACGCTTAAGCGGGGGGCACAAAAAAACTAACGATGAAAACAGAAAAACGAATACGTGAATACGCCTGTTTCGATATTAAAATTTAAAAAATCGGTGAGTACCCGGGTGTTTTGGGGTGTGTGGTCGGGGATGGATAAGCGAAGTAAAAATAAAAATAAAAAACCCCAGAAAAACAAACGTTACGTGAAAAATGGCTTAAATGGCTGGTTTAATATTTAAATTTAAAAAATCGAAAAAAAAAGACATCTCGCACCCAAAACGGTTACATAATGAACCAACGTGCTAATCAACTGAGATAAACACGACGTACATGATATTTGTTCAGTTTTTCAACTATTTAAAGTAAATCAGGTTATGACGTCATCTGGCGCATGCGTAGAACAGGTCGAGAGGGCCGTTTTTGTTGACGCCCCCTGTCGAAAAGTGTCGGTTTCGGGATGAAAAAAGGAACATTTTGGCCAATTTTTCGATAATTTTTGAGCGAAGGATGGAGCTTCGATATGATACCGAGTTTGTGTATTTTTGTTGTGTCTGTCGATAGTTTTTAGCAGACACACAAAGTACATACACACATACATACATACATTTTCGCTTTAATATATATAGACTAGCGAGGGGTACCCGGCGTTGCCCGAGTGTTTGTAGGTGTGTGTGAAAAAGACCCGAAGCCTGAAATGTGAAAAAAGACAGGTGCCCGTGAAAAAAAAAAACGAAGCCTTGACGATGCGCAGTTGGAAAATAGTAAAGTGTGAAAAAAACAGGTGCGCGTTTTTTATTGACGTGACGGCGATAGCTATTCAGCAGTTACGGTTTTGTGCGGGACAGTTTTTAAATAAATAAATCGTTTTTTTTAACTAAGTTCGAGGAAAACCAGCTCCCTCTTTCTCGTCTCCAAATGAAAGCTACCGTCTGATATGACGAAATCGACATTGGACAAACGTTACTTAGCTCTCTGGTGATTAGAGTCGGGTTTCGCTTTTTGTTTATACCGAAAACCGAATGTAACGCGTGCCGATGCGGGAAATGTGGAATAATTAACGTTTGAAAGTCAATAAAATTAAATAGACAGGCGAGCTCCGTGGTTAAGTGTGAGATATTACAATTTATAGATGATATAAAAAGTTTTAAGAAGTTGCGAAGCGAGCGAACGCTTCTCTGAAAGAAGCCTTTTGTGGACATCGAGGAAAAGCGTACATACGTACATACATACATACATACATACATACACACATACATACATACATACATTTTCGCTTTTATATATATAGACTACCGGGGCTACCCGGCGTTGCTCGGGTCCGTATAAGCAATGAGAAAAAATGAATTTGGTTTTGTAATATATTTGTTATTCTTATGAAAGAGGAATTTTGTATGTTTACGTATCATTTGACATTTCGAACAAAATAATATTTTACCTATAAGACGGGTATTCCACATATGAAATAGCTGTATCTTACCTAGGGTAGGTCATTTACAGCATGTATATGAAAGGACGGGTAATATACAACACATTTATCTCATCAAATCCCAAGCGAGGCCAGGCATTTTACTAATATATATTCTCGCCTTTTTTATTCAATCCCGGGCAACGCTGGGTGTTTTGCTAGCATATATCTCAATCAATCTCATTAAATCCTGGATGAGGCAAGGTATTCTGTTAGTATATATTTACATCTATTTCATTACATATTTCAATCAATCTAATTCAATCCAAGGAAACGCCATGTATTCTGCTTGCATACATTTGCATGTATCTCATTAGATCCAGGATGACTCGTGGTAATCTGTAAGTATATATGTGGACGTATCTCGTTAAATCCCATAATTCTTGGATTGTTACAAATTTCCACAATTTAATCCACATTATCGCTCACCTGTCTAAAATATTTACTTTGAGACATTGTCTTGGCTGGTTTTTCATTACAAACACATCATCCAAATAATTCACATTTCATCATTTTTTATAATTTTTTGATATGTTACTAAGTTAAACAACCATGTCACATGATTAAACTTACATTATCGCCCCCACTCTTACTAAAATAAAAAAAAACATTGATACATAGGCTATGGTATGTTACTAATTTCGACTATCACTTTTCATGAGTAAATCCACTTTATCGCACCCTTCTATCACTAAAATAATAACTTTTAGACATTTTTTTAAATTCAATTTTCACCCCAAACAAGGCACAGTGCCACTTTGAAGCATGGGCTACTATCAGGGACTTAATTAGCGGGGTCATTATGAAGGGAGATGAGTAGAAAGATGTTTGTTGACATTACACTTTAACTTCTGCATATCGTTGCAGTTGGGAAAGCAGGATCCCGGAAGGGAGTTCCAAAGACCCGCAGTTCTGGGGAAGAAACTATTGGAGTAAAAGGCTTTCTTGCACCTAGGGATCTCTACTGTAAAGGGATGAGACTTAGTAGCTTGTCGGGTTTGTCGGGGGTAGAAACGTCGGGGAGGTACAACTGTTTGCAGTTCGTCAGAGCATTCACCATTGAAGTATTTGTAGAACAGACAGAGGGATGCAACATTTCGTCGATGGGACAGAGGCTGAAGCCTAGATGACAGTTCAGGACCTATCAGGTTGGCGACTCTCCTTTGAACCATGTCTAGGAGCGAGAGACAAGAAGCATATGCACCAGCCCAGATGTGACAACAGTACTCCATACATGGGCGTTAGTAGTTTTCTAGCACGGTAGAGGGAGCCAACCTTCCTTGCAGCAGCCTTGGCAATGCTCTCAATGTATCTATTCCAGTTCATGTTCCCTGTAAACGTTAGGCCGAGGAGTTTAAAAAAAAGTACGTTCAGGTAATGTGTTCTTGGCCATTGCTATTGGTGGTAGAGAAGGTTTCTTGTAGTTATTGAAGGAAACAAGCTTAGTCTTAGCAGCATTGAATGTGACCAACCATTTTTGTCCCCATTCAACCACGGATAGGAGGTCATCCTCTAGTGTTTCTGCCATTTCCTTGGATATGTGTTCATTTGTTTTCCCCTCATATCTGTTATAGAGTGTGGTGTAATCGGCAAATACACCCATCTCCGAAACAATTTTATCAGGGAGGTCGTTTATGACTATCAGGAATAATAGAGGTCCAAGGATAGACCCCTGAGGTACTCCCGCATTTATGTCGTATTGTTTGGATGTACGACCGTCGAGGACAACTTTGATTTTTCTATTACTTAAGAAGAATTTAATTACATTATGAATTCTTCCAGTGATTCCATATGATCTAACTTTCCTTAGAAGACCATCGTGCCATACCCTGTCAAAAGCCCTAGATATATCGAGGGCCACCGCTCTACCCTCCCCTGTTTTATCCAATAAACGGTATATACGTTCAGAAACTACAGTTAAGATATCTGCTATTGAACGGGCTTGCCTAAATCCATATTGTTTGTCAGTCAGGAGTTTAGCAGCTGTTATGTGCTGGACTAGGGCTTGATTAACTAAGGACTCAAATATTTTGGCGAAAAGCGGGAGGAGGCTAATGGGGCGATAATTTAGTGGGTCAGTTCTTTCACCAGAATTCGTGAAGACTGATACCACAGAGGCGGTTTTCCAGCAGTCGGGAAAACAAGATTCGTTAAGGCATTTATTGTAAAGTTTGGACAGAACTGGAGCAACCTCGGCAGAGCATTTTTTTAATAGCACAGCCGGGATGAGATCTGGTCCACACGCTTTTGAGGTGTCTAGGTTTTTTATAATAGCATGTACCTGAGAAGGGGTGATTTTCAAATCGTCTAGATAGGCGTCTGTTCGCAGAGGAAAATCAGGGAGTGAGTGGTGTACCGAGTTCAGTGTGGAGTTTTAGGCAAACCGACTGGCAAGCAGATTCGCCTTGTCAGTTGCCGTGCAAGCAACCTCATGATCGTTTGATAGTGGGGGAATAGTTGACTGTCCATTATTTACTACGCTGTTGTAGATTTTCTAAAAATCTCGGGTTCCTAATTTCTGTGCTTCGATGCGTTTTCTGGTGGTTTCAGAGTAATCTGTCTTAGCTGTCTTTATCACTCTCTTACAATTATTTCTAGCTTCTATAAACTTCTGTTTATTTGAGCTGGACTTATGTCGGTAGACATGGTATGGCTGGTTATTTCATTACAAACCCACCAAAGAAGTAAGTCACATTATATAATTTTTCATAATTCTTGGATATGTTACTAATTTCGACATTTATTTTTAATGTAGTAACCAAAATAATCGCGACCTCTTACGAAAATAACTTCCATACATTGTCTGGTCGGTCTACTTCATTACGAATACACCAATTTCACCATTTGTCATTATTTGATAATTTCAGACGTCATTTTTTCTGAGTTCAATCACATAATCCCTCTCCTCTTACTAAAATAATACCTTGTGAGGCATTTCTGGGCTGTTTATTTCATTACAAACATATCAATAAAATACCTCACATTTCATCATTTTTTTTTATAATTCTTGGATATGTTATGAATTTCGACAATATTTTTTCATGAGTTAATCCACATTATCGCGACCTCCTATGACTAAAATAATAACTTTCAGACATTGTAGGACTGTTTTTTTATAATAAACACACCTATCAAGTTACTAACATTTGACCATTTTTCATAATTCTTGGATATGTTACTAATTTCGATAATTATTTCTAATGAAGTAACCCAAATAACCGCTCCCCTCTTTAACCGACACGATCCCTTTCCTCTTGCAAAAAATAACAACTTTGATACATCTTCTAGCCTGTCTATTTCATTACGAACACACAAATCAAATAACTCACATTTTATTATTCTTCATAATTCTTGGATATGTTACTAATTTCAACAATCATTGTTTTTGATTTAACCCGACTAATCGACCCCCTCTTACTAAAATACTAACTTTGAGACAATATCTGGTCTGTTTATTTCATTAAAACACACCAATCAAATAACTTACATTTAATAACTTTTCATAATTCTTAGATATGTTACTAATTTCGACAATCGTTTTTCATGATTTAGCCCACATAATCCCCTCTCTTCTTGCTAAAATAATAACTTTGAGACATTATCTCAGTTTATTGCATGATAAACACACCAATAAAATAACTCACATTTTATCATTTTTCATAATTCTTGGATATGTTACTAATTTCGACAATCATTTTCTATGATTTAACACACATAATCGCCCCACTCTTACTAAAATAACAACCATGCGACATTGTCTAGAGTGTCTATTTCATTACAAACATACACATCAAATAACTAACATTTAATCATTTTTCATAATTCTTGGATATGTTACTAATTTCGACAATTATGTTTCATGAGTTAACCCACAATATCCCCTTCCTCTTACTAAAATAATACATTTGAGACATTGTCTGTGCTGGTAATTTCATTACAAGCACACCAATCACATAACTCATATTTCATCCTTTTTCACTTTTCTTGGATATGTTACTAATTTCTACAATCATTTTTAATGATGTAACCCACATAATCGACCCACTCTTACGAAAATATTTACTTTAAGACTACATCTGGGATGTTCATTTCATTATAAACACACCAATCCAATAACTTACATTTAATCACTTTTCATAATTCTTGGATCTTTTACTAATTTCGACAATCGTTTTTTTTATAACTTAACCACATAATATCCTTTTCTTTTGCTAAAATAATTACTTTGTGACATTGTCTGGCATGTTATTTCATTACAAACACACCAAAAAATAACTCGCATTTCATCAATTTGGACAATAATTTTTAATGATTTTACGACATAAACGCACCATCTTCCTACATGGGGCACTCTGTATGCACAAATATCCCCCTATTTGATCCGATCCCAGATATTCTCCTAGGAAACATCCCATCTATTACATCCAAACCCAGGCAACGTCGGGTATTTTGCTAGTACATATATCCACCTTTCTTATACAATCCCGGCAACGCTGGGTATTATGCTGGTACAAATATCCAGCTATGAAGCCATATCCAAGAGCGTTCACTGGCATAATATTACATTGATTGCTTATTAATCTAATGGTATTCGACAATGAGGCTACATCCAAGGGAGGTCGCTTGCATATTATAACAATGATTGCATATTAATCTAATGGTATTTGAAAATGAAACTACATCCAAGGGAGGATACTTGTGTAATCTAATGGTAGTCGACAATGAAGTTACATCAAAGGGAGGTCACTCACATGTTATAACAATCATTGTATATTAATCTAATGAAATTCGACAATGAAGCTACATCCAAGGGAGGGAACTTGCATATTATAACAATGATTGTATATTAATCTAATGGTATTCGACAACAAAGCTACATCCGAGTGAGGTCACTTACATATTATAACACTGATTGTATATTAATCTAATGGTATTCACGAATGAAGCTACATCCAAGGGAGATCACTTTCCTATTGTGAACATACTTTTATATAAATATAATGGAATTCTAGAATGAAGCTACACTCAATGGAGGTCACTTACATATTATGACAATAATTGTATATTAATCTTATGGTATTCGACAATGAAGCTACATCCAAGGGAGGTCACTTGCATATTATGAGAATGATTGGATATTAATCTAGTGGTATTCTTTCAACAAAGCAACATCCAAGGGAAGTCACGTACATATTATGACAATGATTGTATATTATTCTAATGGTATTCAACAATGAAGCTACACCCAAGGGATGTCACTTACATATTATGGCAATGATTGTATATTAATTTAATGGAATTCGACAAGGAAACTACACCGAAGGGAGGTCACTCGCATATTATGCCAATGATTTTATATTAATCTAATGGGATTCGACAATGAAGCTACACCGAAGGGAGGTCATTGCATATTATAATGATTTTATATTATTCTAATATAATTTGACAATGTAGCTAAATCCAAGGGAGGTAACATACATATCATAACAATTATTTTATATAACTCTAATGGTATTCGACAATGAAGCTACATCAAAGGGAGTTCACTTACATATTATGTCAATGATTGTATATTAATCCAATGGTATTCCACAACGAAGCTATATCCAAGGGAATCACTTACTTATTATGACAATGATTGTATATTAATCTAATGAAATTCGACAATGAAGCTACACCAAAAGGAGCTTACTCACATATTATAGCAATGATTGTATATTATTCTAAAGGTATTCGACAATGAAGCTACATCCAAGGGGGTCACTTACATATTAAAACAATGATTGCCTATTATTCTAATGAAATCTGACAGTGAAGCTACATCCAAGTGAGGTCACTTGCATATTATAACAATGATTGTATATTAATCTAATGGTATTCGAGAATGAAGCTACATCCAAGGGAGATCACTTTTATATTATGACAATACTTATATATTAATATAATGAATATCTAGAATGAAGCCACATACAAGTTAGGTCACTTAAATATAATGGCAATGAATGTATATTAATCTAATGGTATTCCACAACGAAGCTATATCCAAGGGAATCACTTACTTATTATGACAATAATCATATACTAATATAATGGATATCTAGAATGAAGCTACACTCGATGGAGGTCACTTGCATATTATACCAATTATGGTGTATTAGTCTTATGGTATACAACAATGACGCTACATTCAAGAGAGGTCACGTGCATGTTATGACAATGATTGTATATCAATCTAATGTAATTCGACAATGATCCAACTACATCCAAGGGAGGTCACTCGCATATTATAACAATGATTGTATATTAATCTAATGGTATTCGCCAATGAAACTACATCCAAGTGGGGTCACCACATATTATAGCAATGACTGTATATTAATTTAATGGAATTTGACAATGAAGCTACATCCAAGGGAGGTCACTTGCATATAATATCAATGATTTTATATTAATCTAATGGACCTCGACAATGAAGCTACATCCAAGGGAGGTCACTTGCATATTATAACAATGATTGTATATTAATGTAAATGAATTCGGCAATGAAGCTACACCAAACGTAGGTCACTTGCATATTATAACAATTATTGTATATTAATCTAATGGAATCTGATAATGAAGGTACATCCAATGGAGGTAACTTGCATATTATAGCATTTATACTGCGCAAGCACCTTCTAAATTTTTCAAATCGGACATATAATACTCAAGCACCTTCAAAATTTTCACATTGGACCTATACTGCACAAACACCTTCAAAATTTTCAAATAGGACCCATACTGCACAATCACCTTCAAAATTGTCAAATCGGTCTATAATACACAGGCACCTTCAAAATTGTCAAATCAGACCTATAATGCACAAACACCATCAAAATCTTTCAAATCGGACCTATATTGCAAGAGCACCGTCAAAATTGTCGAATCGGACCTACACTTCACCTATGTCATACAATCCAAGGCGACGCTTTGTATTCTGCTTGTACACATCCACCTATGTTATACAATCCCGGGCAACGTTGGCTGTTCTGCTAGTGCATATACACCTACTTAACCCAATCCTGGGCTAGCCGGGTATTTTGCTAGACAGATATCCACCTATGTAATCTATCCCGGGCGACGTTGGGCATTTGGCTAGTACATATATCAACCAATTGTTTTCCAATCCCAGGCGTCGCCGAGTGTTCTGCTAGGAAAAAAATCCATGAATTTTATCCAATCCCAGGCCATGCAGGATAATTAGCTAGTATATATGTCGTGCTAGTGCTATGTCATACAATTCAGGGCGACGCTGGGTATTTTGCTCGTACATATACACTAATTTTATCCAATACGAATGCTCTTTTTTTACTTGGTCTTTTGGCTAAGATCAAAGTGTAGTAACTGTTCTTAGAAATAAAGCGGTTTCATCTTTCGCCTTCCCCCAAACTGATATTATGCCTGCCACCTTCCTCCCTCTAAATAGAATTAGTTAATATACGCAAAATATATAACATGCGTTTTTTTACTTGGTCTCTTTGCTAAGATCAAATTGTAGTATCTGTTCTTAGAAATAAAGCGGTTTCATCTTTCGCCCCCTCCCCCTAACTCATGTTATGCCTGTAACCTTCCTCCTTCTAAATAGAATTAGTTAATATAAGAAAAATATATAACCCGCGTCTTTTTTTTTACTTGGTCTTTAAATCTCGTTTCCTGTCTAAAAATCTCTCTCTCTCTCTCTGTTTGTGTGTGTGTGTCTCTCTATCTATCTCTCTCTCACTTCTTCTTCCTTACTCTAAAGAGTGTTACTAAAAAAGAAAATGGAGTCTGGCTTTTTTTTTTGTAAAAACATCGATCGTTAATATTTTTTTGTAATAGTATTTTTTTTTTACTTCACATTTTTGGCTTGTTATTTTTCGTTTAACTATCGTATCTAACTATTTTTAAACCTGCTAATAACTTCGGTAACGTTTTCCTAACGTGGAATTTTTGTATTTTGATATGTATTATAGTCGTCTTTTTTACCGATAACAAACTCTCTCTATTCAATATTTTAATATACATATCGCCATTACAGCTTGCTTATGTCAAGGTCACGTGACATGACTCAGCGTTTATTAAATTACGTATAAATATCGTTAAAATGTCACTTTTTTGTCAGCTGAGTAACTTAGATTCGACCTTTCAGGCCCAAACTTCGATATTTGTCGTCCGGAGGGTGGGGCTTTCATATGAGACCAAATTTGTGAATTTTTGTTCTGTCTGTCCAAGTTTTTAGCAAGCATACAAACATACACATACACATACATAAATAATACATTTTCGCTTTTATATATATGTTTAGAGGTGTATGGGGGGTTAAAAATAAAAGTAAGCATGAGGATCGAACCCGAATCCGAACCCTTGAGGAAAAGTTATAAATTAAAGTGTGAAAAAAAAGTTCGACGTTAACGATTGCCCCACCGCGATTTTGCAGGTGCCCGTTTTAATGAGTTAATGAGGTCAAGTTTGACTGCGGGATTTTTATTTTTTCCCAAGATGTTATAGGAAAAAGAATAACCCACATGCGGCGAGCGACAAATATTGAATATTTATCTTCCCGAAATCGAGCAAATTAAATAGACAGGCGGGCTTCGTTGTTAACTGTGAGTTATTACGATTTATATGTGATATAAAAAGTTTTAAACAGTTGTGAAGCGACCGACCGCTTGTCTGAAAGAAAGCTTTTGTAGACATACAGAAAAAGCGAGCACACATACATACATACATTTTCGCTTTTATATTTATAGATTATATGTGTGTGTGCGTGCGTGTGCGTGTGTACTATGCAATATATATATATATATATATATATATATTCATGATAAACTGATGTGAACGCAGAAAACGCAGCAGACAACAGAATTTTGCACTAGCGACAAATACCGTAGACAGAAGGAATTCCAATAGCATGTAACCCTGTCCTTATCTGTCCTCCAAGTGTCTGCAGTGGTTCAGAAGCTATTGCTTTCTGAATGAAGCATCTTGTGTTGCGGCGCGGTTTGTTAAACCCTAGTAACATCAAAGACAATGAATTATACATGTAAATATTAATCTCACCTGTCTGTTTGAATGTGTGTATGTATGTATGAATGTATGTATGTATGTTTGTATGTATGTATGTCTGCCTTAAACTTTCGACAGGAGCAACGTTTTGAAGCTCAACCCTTGCTAAAACCATAAATTCCTTCACCCTGAACTGGGCACTTTTCCATAGGGAGGTATCATTTTTTTCCGCCGATATTTCGAAATTCATCCCGTCTTCTCGATTGATTAGTCTTTGTCACGTCCGATCTGGCGATAGACGCACCGGCAAAGACGTGATGTTTTTTTTTTTTCATGCTCTTTTTCCTCCTTCGCGGTACGGGTTCGTGCCTGCCTGTCCATTACAATTTTTTTTCTCAACATACACCTCTAAACACTCGGCCACCCAGGTTAGTTTAGTATATATATAAAAAAGGTATGTACTGAAAGTATTTGTAAACAAAAGAATATTCTTCATATATTGTCTTTAATATCTCGGCAACATATGTATCTAGGGGTCTTGTATAGAATACTTTTTTAAGACACAAAAGAACATAGAAAAGTTTGATAGTCGCAGCTAAAAATACCATGAAAAAGCGATACTACTGCAAACAGAAATAATCCAAAGTGTGATGAAATACAGCGGTCTTGGATTTTCTATTAGTTTAGAGCTCCGTTTCAAGTAGAAATATTAGTTTATTATAAAATTAAAATGGTTCTGTCTATATTTCTGAACAATTGTATTCTCCTTCTTTTGACTTATGTGTCTGTTCATGTTATATTTTCCATTCTCTAATGTCTGTTTATTTTTTTTTATGAAAAATCGTCGCTGTGGATTTTTGTATGTTAATCTTTGAATTGAGTTATTTCTCTTGAAGGGTTATAAAAAGTATATTCGCGACAACACCTGTCCTCGTTTTAAACATTTTCTATTTTTATGTCAAAAACAAAAACAATATCAGCGAATGAGTTTCTTTTATATATTCATTAGTTTTTGACATTGTTGTGAGTTGATTTTTTAAAAAATATATTTTGAGGAATAAAATACATTATTTGTATTGATTCCCACGATTATTTTTTAATTCTTCCGGATTTTAGTTTTGAAACATATAACAAGAATATCAACAACCAATTTAATTTTTTTTTTTTAACTTTTCAAATGAAGGCTTAATAATTACTTTTACTTGGATTTTTCGACTACTTTTCTCATTTCTCATGTTGATTTTGTATTTTTACATTTCGGTCAATTTGACTTACGATTTTACTCAAATGTATTTTATCGAACTTTAAAATTTGTCTGCAGTTATGTCGAATCTTTCTGTCGAACTCGGACATCAGCACAGAATTTCGAACGAAACCCTTTGTTTAATTCGTGGACGTATCATGTTTTCGTTCATGTGATCAAGTAGAGAATTTTAAATAATTACAGTTAAAATACATATAGTGTCTGTCATTTTCACAATCCAAATAACGAGTGTAATTCAAGAATAACTTCATGTAATATTGTACAAAATATGTTTTACTTTTTTATGCATTAATAATGGATAAATAATATATATATATATATATATATATATATATATATATATATATATATATATATATATATATATATATAGCTGAATGCCTGTATGTGTGTGTGTGGGTATGTGTCTGGTTACGAATAGGCTCCTATATGGTTGACTACTTTAAAAAAACTGATTACATATAATGATAGAAGATGTATCGAGACACAATTATGGGGTTTATTTTATTTTTACTTTCATCATATTTTGCTTTGGTTTTGATATCCCCAAATTCGAAGCTATCTCTTTACAACCCTTCCTTTTCATAACCTATCATACTTTCATAAATCAGAGTCCATTTTCTGTAGGCTGTTTTGGAACACAGTCAACAACCGGTACTTTTGCTAGTATATATACATATTTTTTTATTTAATCTCGTTTAATTCATAGATTTTATCTCCTGAATACTATTAATTTGGTATATACACACACACACACACACACACACACACACACACACACACACACATATATATATATATATATATATATATATATATATATATATATATATATATATATATACTATTTGGATCCTCAGCGGCATTTTTCATATTTATTATATTTCTGTTGAGCATTCTGTGGACATTCAGTGTGAATAGAGACCTCACGATATTATTGCATCCGTTTTGTTAAAACTGTAAAAGTATTTATCTATGTTATCTGGTTAAGTCAGTGCCAGAAGTACAAAATAGACTTCGTGGCTTAGTGGGGGATGCAACCTCTCTCCCACAGAAGAGACGTTGTGAGCCTATCCTTGTTTTATCGTTATTTCCATGGCAGGTGCTCGTCTGAACACCAATCTCTGGTCCCCCCTCGCCAATCTTTCACGAAAAACACCCGTCTAGCTGAATCCACTGGGAAAAAATTCCCCCACTCTTTATCTGTGCCTAAATCTAAACGTGGATTCCATGAACAAAGCTTCTTTCTTAAAACTGCACGCCTGTGGAACTCTGTTCCGTCTGCCTGCTTCCCACCTGACTACAACTTGGATGTCTTCAGTCCAACGTTAACAAATTCCTAATGAACCGCCCCCTTAAGTGAACACTTCATCAAATCTCCACACTAACGTACTGTACTTGCAATAACCCTTATCCCTGAGTGGCTTCCGGGCCTTGATAAGTGGTGATCACTGTGTAAAAAAAAAGCTGGGGCCTCACCATTGGATATAGTTTAAGGCTATATCCAAGATTTATAACAAAAGAATGGTCCTTTTAGCAAATGTATCGTAAATTTTTCGTTCTGTTTTGTTTGAAATACGTTTTCTAACTTTAATTATTAATTATCAAACACTTATTTTCATTAGATTTTTATGCTGGATAACATTTAAAAGGAATCGGAGAACTAATTTGGAGAAATTAACAATGAGTAGCCGTTTTATAGAAACATTGATTGTGATTTTCTATTTATGCAAATTGCTTTATTACTGAATGGACGTCAAAAATCACGAAGAAAGAATAAAAACTATTTCTTTTTGAACAATCGAATCGTTGAACTGTCTTTCTTAAGGTTAATCTTCCGTGAGATTTCCAAATACATTCGTAAATTCAGCGAAAAGACAAAAGTTTTATTGTTAATTATCCAAGTTTCTCCAAGGTTACCTTGTTATCGTTCAAGTCACGTGACTACTTCCCTCGCCACATGAACTCAGAATGTCACTGATGAAATAGAAAAAAAGAAGATAAATCTAATCAATTTCTATCTTTTCCACAAGACAAAACCGTTGGACGATTCCGTGCTGTTCTAAATTGCCACTGCAGATTTGAGGACGGAAATCCGCCGATGTGTTGTTTGCCGACAGACTACAAAACACAAGTGTAAAAACGTGTTGCGACTGACCAATGAATGATCACTGTAAACGAAAGAAATCAACAAACGTGATTCATTTAGGAAGATTAAGTTATTTTCTTTTATCCGCAAACAACGTCCGTTTCAAGTGACGGCTTCAATCAGTTTCCCTTAATTTGCCCGTCGTTCCCATCAAAGTGAAAATGTTTCATTTCGATTTGATGACATGTTTGAGTCTGCAGACTTGCTTTAAAAGTACAAGATCATTTTACTGAAGATGCGGCCACCTCATCCAGGGATGCTGACAAAATAAAAGTTAATTAGATTTATTGATGTCTTTTTACGTTTCATATTTATCAGTAAAATTGCGAGTTCAAATAGCGAGGTAGTCATGCAATTTGTATTTTCAATATTCTAAAAAGAATTCTATTTATAACTTGCTTGCAATAAACCAAATACATCTTATTTCAAACTGCACTGTGAAACACCAAATAAATGCTACTACAAAACTCAGCAAAACTACATCAAATATACGTCATGGAGTAAATGCTACAAAACTCAGCCTCATCCATCAAATATACGTCATGGAGTAAATAATAAAAAAACTCAGCCTCATCCATCAAATGTACGTCATGGAGTAAATAATAAATGCTATTTAAAACTTGAACATGATAGATAAAAATGCTATTTCGGAACTTAAGTGATACAGACTGAGGTAATCATATTTTAGTCTTTCTCGTGTTTACGTGCTTAAAATAAAATAAATATATACATGAAATGACTCCTCACTTAATAAAAAAACAATTTTAATGCAATATACAGATTTTTCTAGTAATCAAGCCAATACTAGTTCAAGTGACATAAACACAGCACGTTTTTCATTCCTTGCTAAATTCTTATCTAAATCAATTTAACAATTACCCGCCTTACTACACTTTTATAATCCTTTTCCGTTGCATAATTTGTCCTTTCTTCGCCCTCCTTTGTCTCGCATTTTGTTTACCTAATCCATAATTTTACTTTTAATAATTACTAACAATGCGCATTATCCTTTTTCATAGTTCACGTAATATTTCAGTGGTTTTATAAATCTACATATATCAATAAATATAGGAAATTAAGTACATAGAGTATTCAGACCAATGAAAACCATTTTAACTTATTTTAATCCGAAAAAAGGGTTGCTAAGGTG
The DNA here is from genome assembly GCF_053919585.1 of Euprymna scolopes. Taxonomy (NCBI): domain Eukaryota; kingdom Metazoa; phylum Mollusca; class Cephalopoda; order Sepiida; family Sepiolidae; genus Euprymna; species Euprymna scolopes. The sequence goes on from NC_136490.1 coordinate 2,859,717, forward strand.
TCAAAATTGAAAAATTAGTACGTCATCGGTTATTATATGTTGGTCAACGTTTTCACGAGATTTGAAAACGCTTTTTAAAGATCGAAGCAAACTGGTGTAATGGCTATCATACTTGACTTTTGTTTTAGGTTTTGGTAAAGATTTAAGCGCGAGTAAATATTTTTTACTTACAAAAAGTGAATTATTTAGAAAAAAATAATACTCGCACACGCATGTCTTTTCTTTTTTCGTTTTTACTTCATTTTTTAAAAGAATTTAAGGTTACGGTTTATACTTACGGTATTTCTGTTTATAATAAACTGGCAGGACTCGTTAACCGGCGCTGCCCGGTGGAAGCATTCCCCACCTCTCGTAAAACATTATACTACGATTGCTGTTGGTGGCAATCCCCAACGTGCTAATGTTAAGAACGGCTTTCGGAATAGACACCCCAAACCTCCTTATGTTAAAAACAACTATAGAATAGACTTGGAAGACGTGGGGTGGCAGTATGTGGCCCTCATTTGCAACCACACGAAAGACCATAACCGTAGGTCGTCCGACTCAGTGAGCTGTGCCCTAAAGAATTGAAGAGTCCGGATTTGCAGTTTGAGAGTGCTGACATTATCTGGTTCGCTAGAGAGCATGAGTTATACAGTGGCGTATCTCCGATCTTGCTCGTTGAAGATTGTGTCATTGACAGAAATGATAGAAGGCTTCTATCGCTCTTTGGATTTGTACACAATCGGCCAACTAGTAGTCTGTAACAAACAAAAAACAAAAACAAAACAAAACAAACAAGCAAACAGATGTTCATCAAATGGAAGTGGAATCATGTCATCTTTTCTGGAGCGACAATTTTATCTTTCCACAGTGTATATGGTTTCTCTTATTCCATGGCTTCATACTTCATCCTCAGATTGATCATTATTCATTCTTTCTTATAATTGTCCATAGTCGTTCGTCGATAATTCGTGTAATCCGCCGTATTTCCGTACGTTCACTCTCGCCTTTTGGGGATCGATTGTTCGTACAACATCATTTAGTCATTTTATGAAGAATTGAGAGAAGAAAAATTGGAAATTAAGGTTTTTTAGAGAGAAAATGTTAAATACACAGTTACAAATACTTTTGTACAATAAAGACGGGATATAACATAGAAACTATTAGGTAAATACATAATTAGACCGACAGAGAGAGAGAGAGAGAGAGAGTGGGGGAAAGAGAGAGAGAGAGAGAGAATATTACAATGTCCATAGTCGCGTGTGATCCTCAACTGCTTTGTCGTCGTCAAGACATACCGTCAGTTATCGTGCACGTCAACGTCAAAACTTAATCTCTTTTAAATCAAACCGTTTATTCTCGCTTTCGTTCCGCATGACGTCGCATCTGTAGGCTTGTCTTCCTGTATAGTTTTGGGTTTTTGCTCTTTCTCGTCCTTTCTGACACGAGGCTGGAGTCAGATCACCGTAGAACAGTCTCAATTTTACACTCTAATCGAACTCATTCATCTGCGCAATATTCTATACAAGGCAACATACGCATTCGTTGTCCAACAAAAATCTCAAACTTAACCTTTATAATTTACACATGATTTATAAGCAAAATTATGCAATGGAGTCGATAAAAATTCGAATAAGATTAAATAGGTACTAGCAGAGAGACTCGATGTTGGCCGGGTTGAAATGAGGATAAACAAATGTTTCACAATTCCTATACTTTATTGTATCCGAAAAGTGTGAAATCGACCATTTTTCAATAAAATCAATTAATTGCATGATATAGTTGTGAACCCGCCACGGTACACCTTTCCATAGTCGTTAGTTAACGATTGATTTTAGTTTACATTGCACTGTGGAGGATCTTTTATATGTCAGGCCTTTCTACTTGTGCGGTGATCTTCTGTTGATTTTATAAAATTATTTTTATATAGTAGCGTGAATTAAAGTTTAAAATTCAAAAGTCAAGTATCATGGTATAATTGTTCTCTAAACAGAAACATTCATTTCAAACGCATCCATGTCACATCAAATGATCTACAGGTGATTTGATATGTCAGGCCTTTCTACTTGTGCGGTGATAATAGCTTGAATTAAATTTTAAAATGCAAAAGTCAGGTATCATGGTTCATTTATGAACTAATCAGAAACGTTCATATCGGACGCGCATTTGTCATATCCAAGAACATACTGTAAATTTTATATACAAAACTTTTCTGCTTGTGCTATTTTTAAAAAAATAATAATATAACACTTCTTAAATGTACTTTTGATGTAAGGCTGTGTAAGGCACTATCTTTAATTAAAATTGCCCGTTCGTGCTTCCATCGAATGATTTCGATTATCGAATATCGATACTTATCGAGGACATTCCGATATAAAACCTATCTAAGAACTCTGCCAGGTACATAAGATACATTTGTATGAAATTTTAAAAAGTCGTTTTGGGGTCCATAAGGAAAGAAATTACACATGAAGAGACAAAGTTTCTTTTTTATATAATACTAGGGATTATAGATTATATTATATATAAGTCATAGAAGTAATGTAAAACGCCTCCAACACAGTTTTACTCCTAGTAATTGAAATAGTATGTATGGACGTTGATGTTTCTTTCGTAGCACTACTACTACTACTTGCCTCCGTAAATCCCCCCTTTTTTAAATACAATCTTTTGAATTTCTGCATCCTAAATACAATATAAAACGATTAGTGACCAAATGGGGCACACGTGTTTGGATCATTAAGATTGTTTTTTTATTTTATCGACATGTTTTCCTCGATCTCAAAAGTACTCTTCTTTGTTGGAATTCACTGCTCTTCGTGATATAGTGACGTTCAACGTTCCCATCTCCTTCCGCCTTCCACTCTTTTCATCTTGTCAATAACTGCTTTTGAGAAATTTAGTACCTAAGAAATATAAAATAAAAGGGATGGAGCGTCCAAAATATTTTTGGAGGTTATTTTTCATTGTATACATGTACACAGATGAAACAAGTTCACACCATATAAACCATGGCGAAGAGATCAGTTATCCAAAAGACCAGATGCTTCCTTAGACGGAATTTATCTCCCGCCATTATCAAGAATATGTGATACAACGCCGGGAAAGTGAGACGTGGAAAGAAAACGTTCTAGAGGAAGAACACTAGCTTACAAAACTGCCTAGGGAACCGCATCGGTACTGTCTGAGCCAATTAGCAATAAACTAAGGATGAATCGGTAATGCCTGGGATGGTGGACATCCAAGAACTGCACAGGAATAGTGAACAGACCAACTTTATAATTCGCAGTACACATATTGTTTTAGGGCCAGGGGAGAAATTCTCACATCTCTTTGGTCGTTCTGAAAAGTAAGGCCTTGTTTTTCCTACAAATTTATAACATAAGCTTACAGTACCAACGGTGTTACAGGCAGGATACGTAAGCTTTTTTTTAAATTCTTAATTGAAGATTCCACTCTATATTATGTTTAAACTTACATAGAAGTTTATTATAAATGTTAATTATTTTCTTACGCATCCATATCTAACATTCTCCCATGATTTAGTGTTTTGGTTTTGAACATAAGCATGACAAATAAAAACGCTATCACAAACGTGAATAAAAAAAACGAACAAAATATTTCAGGAGATAAGAAAACAAGTGAAATGCAAGAGAAGTGGATCGATGATCAGAGTGTTTTATATGACGTCACTAAGGAGCAGCTGCGTGTAATATTGAAACGTTACAATTAGCCTTCCTGCTGCGATATTTACTATATCTGTTTTTGAAACAGCTTTCACTGATATAGAAAGTGTTTAGAGCCTTTTCACTTTAAAAATTATCCCCAGGTATATGTATATGCCTGACAATAGTATTTGGAGTCACAGTCGCCATACATCCAGAGTTTGATATTCCCCAATGATCATCCATCTGGCACTGACTAGACTCAAGTAATACGGTGATCAAACAAAGGTGAGTGCCTGACATGCACATGGGATTGAACCTTTTTTGGTAGCTTTTCCAGAGGATCTGTCAAACAAGATCAGGATGGATCAGGTATGTTTCTCCAATTGGTTTGATGTTACAACACAAGAGAACTGTTATTCGTCCCCTTTATTATATGTCCTTATTATTATATGTTAAACTGTATCTGTTGTCATAATTCTTATAGTACTAAACATTACAGGAGTTAGACCCACATACGTAATATATACATCCATCCATGTCAGAGAGAACACCCGATAATATATCTCTTCTAGTGCCGTATACACTCGGCCGTATATAACCTCTCGCAACGCAATATCGATAGACAAAAACCTTTTAGATTTTGACAACAAAGAAAATGCGATTACATTATATATCGCGGCCGACAAATAAACATACTACAGGATGGAATAATAAAATTGTCACGATAAAAGACATCATAATTCCATTTCCGTTTGATGAAAATATGTTTATATATTTTTCCAAACCATCTACTAATTGACTAGTTATGTACAAACCCCAAGAGCGACAAGAGCCCTTTTTACATGGGGTCACCACTTATCAAAGCGCAGGAGCCACTCGGGGATAAAGATTAAGCCTTCTATCATGTCTGAAAGTGACACAGTGTTCAACAAGCGAGATAAGAGATGAGTCGTTGTACAACTCGTGCTCTCTACCGGTCAAAGTTATGAAAACAGGACCATTATCAGCACCCTTAAAATGCATCTCTGAATTACTATGATAAACAGAGACGTGCCCAGCTTGATGAAAACAAAGTTTCTGGGCACGGTTATGGCCTTTGGTGTGGTTTCAATGGAGGGTCGCATCATGCTACCTCACATCTTCGAAGTCGGCTTGAAAATCAACACTAAAATGAACGTGGATATGCTGAAGTGTGTGGTGTTCATTTGGTGCAATCCTGTAGTCGCTGGCAGATTCTGAGGGTGGCATCAGGACTCGGCGCTGGCCTACATGTCAAAAGAGACCACGGCTTGGTTTCAGAAAGTGCGCTAGACTTATACCTTTCTCTCATTGGCCAACTTTCTACCCCGACCTGAATCCTTTGGATTACTTTGGCCATACACCGAAACCATCACAAACATGATCTCCCACGACACAAAAGCCAGCCTGTCGCCGCCATCTGCCAAGTATTCTCCGAGCTCCTGTCAGCTCCGGTCCTGTATCGAGGCGATAATTGAGGCTGAAGGTAACTACATCGATTAGATGTCAGCTCTACTACATAAGCAAGTTACATGAATTGATTTTTAAACAAGGTTTTTTTTAATGAAGATGTAGTGTTTTTTTGTTTTAGTTTTAGAACTTTTATTGTTCCACTCTGTATTTCAACTTTAATAATATATAAGAATTACGAGACGTTTATTTTAGATTGGTATTAAAACATTTAAAACATTTGAATGCTTCCGTTTTCTTATACACACCTTTTTTTACATTTTCCTTAAGAACTTGTCGGTTTACGTATTAATATTTTCTTTTCTTTCCATTTAAGTTATCTTTCAGATGAAACAAAACATTCTTCCTGAGAATAATATGTGCGATTTAGTTTGTTTTAATTTTTTCTTTAACAATTAGACACAAGAATACGTCTATAAATCAATGTAAATGTTAATATTTTGGAGTCGAATAAATAATAATAAATATAAGATGTAAGTGACACATTCTTGTTGTTTAAAGTTTTTCTATTGATTTTAAAGTTTTTTTCGATTCACAGAATCGAAAAGTGCACAGTGTAATTTGGTATAGATCACCTTTGAGATATCATGACTGTTTTTGAGGGGAGATAAATGCATATCTATTTAAACTAATAATACTGATACTATATGAAAAGACCTTGGAATGTTTACTTATATATAAAATGCAATTTGTGTGTGTGTGCGTTTGTTTGGAAACAGCTATACCGAATGTTTCTAAAATTACACAAATCTACATTATGTGTCTGGTACTGTTCTTCGATATGTTTTGTATGGAAATTTTTCTGATAAATCGATAATCGAAAAAATCCGCTGAAATAAGAACAAAGTTTACACTCTGATATAGTTTTACATTGTGAGTGCATTTGAGAAGTTATATCAGCGAACAAGCAGACGTGCCCGGCATTAAAAGTAACAGTATGCTATTTTATAAAATAAGGGTGCGTTCAAATGGAATATTTCAGGGTAAAGCTTAATTGAACACCGACGATTTGCTTTTTGCGTGTTAACCTTTAATTCAAGCCATTATATATGAATCATTTAATAAAATCAATCATAGTTTCTCTACAGTGCAATGTAGACTACACTATATTGCAAAATAAGCCACGGGAGGCAAGTATAGCTTCCCCGAGGGCATCATGAAAGGGATATTCTAGAGAGCAATCAATCGATTTGCTTGCAATATTAGCAATTTAAATGATTTTAATGATAATAAACATGCTGGAAATGTGGAATAATCGTTTATTCTTATTCAATCTCGAACAACGTCGAGTTTCTCTGCTAGTATAGAATATGTTGTGGATGAATAGTAATTATCTACTGCATCCGCTTTCAAATACTGATGAGAATAATCAGTAAATATTCTTATATTTCACATCAAAACGGTGTCAATCGCTTCATTTCAGATTAGTAAAATATCAATATTTCACTAATTATAAGTCACAAAAAAAAAATTAAATTGCATCATCAAAGAACTGCTTAAAGGTTATTTATTACTCGAAAATTTGTTCAAATCTACGAAGTTTTACATTTTATTTATCATCAAGTAATTAATATTGTCCATCGCTTTATCGCAGAACTTTTACAATGTTATCAAAAATCTGGCAGTTGAAGGTTATCAAAAGGCAAAGGAGTGTTGCTGGATTCGCAGAAGGATTGTCAATGAAAGATCCAGCCATGAAGCTGAAAAGGATCCAAGAATATGGGCTTCGTTCGTAAACAACCTCAAACCAAATTCAGAAAGGACACGAGCACCAGGAGAAACCTTTCAGATCGTGATATTCGTAGGGAAGTCAACAGAAACCTAAAAAGCACCAGTGCTTCCATTTTTGCAAGAGCTGGAATCGCTCCAAATCCATGCAAGCCCGATGCATTGAGTTGAATGAGATGATGCGGAACATCCGACCTCTTTACAGGGCTCCATTGGAAAAACAACATCGGGAAAACACATGGCTTGGACATAGAACTACATGAAAATGGATTCCAAATGTGTCCTATTTATGGATGAGGCATGTGCCTCACTTGACGGTCCGGGTGGATGGATCAAAGTTTGGAACCCGAACAGAAGTATAACCCTTATAAAGTACATTGCGAACAAGGAGGTATAGGCATTATGTTTTAGGCGGGAATCATTGGAAATGAGTTGGACCATTCCGATGCCAGAGCGTATAAAGCTGACCAGCAATGCTTACATGGTCTTTTTAAATAATCATTTGTCGCCATGGCTAGATGATATCATATTTATCATTATTTAATGCTAGATGATATCATATTTATCATTATTTAATGCTAGATGATATCATATTTATCATTATTTAATGCTAGATGATATCATATTTATCATTATTTAATGCTAGATGATATCATATTTATCATTATTTAATGCTAGATGATATCATATTTATCATTATTTAATGCTAGATGATATCATATTTATCATTATTTAATGCTAGATGATATCATATTTATCATTATTTAATGCTAGATGATATCATATTTATCATTATTTAATGCTAGATGATATCATATTTATCATTATTTAATGCTAGATGATATCATATTTATCATTATTTAATGCTAGATGATATCATATTTATCATTATTTAATGCTAGATGATATCATATTTATCATTATTTAATGCTAGATGATATCATATTTATCATTATTTAATGCTAGATGATATCATATTTATCATTATTTAATGCTAGATGATATCATATTTATCATTATTTAATGCTAGATGATATCATATTTATCATTATTTAATGCTAGATGATATCATATTTATCATTATTTAATGCTAGATGATATCATATTTATCATTATTTAATGCTAGATGATATATTGCGACGTGGCTTTTAGATGATTTCGATGCATGGCAATGCACCATCCAATTCTACTAGGGTGAGTGCAACCTTTCTTGAATCTATGGGCTTCGTCGGCCACTGTGTCCTCCTATTGAACGTCTCTGGTCAATATTTAAAAGAGAAGTTTATGAGGGGAGAGAACAATTTACTTCAAAGGACGCCTTGGGAATGAAAATAGTTGGTGTCGCCAGAGCCATAACTCTATTTAAAGCTCAAACAATTAACTTTCTCGGTGAACAAAAGGTTGTTTAAAGTTATTTCCAAAATGGTAGATATGTCGATAAATAATTCATTTATTTCAGGCTTAGCTCATAGGATGTGTTTTTGATTATTATTATTTGACAGCAAATTATAATAAAAAATAAACTTTTCGTGATTAAACACCATTTTCGCCCTAAACTAACATTTTAAGGGACCTGCAATAAAGTGAGAGACAGAGGAAATTCCTTGATTATGAATAAAATGTGATTACTTCGTGAATATCACATTAGGAAATAATTAAACTTAAAGCAGTTCTTTGATGATACAATCTAATGTTTTTTGTGACGTATATTCAGTGAAATATTGACACTTTATACATCTATAATAAAACCAATTGACACAGTTTTTTGGTTAACCATTTTACCAGGCATGAAAACAAGCAACATTGGCATAATAATGTAAGATAAAATAGTGTTACTACGATTACAATCAACAATGCGATTACAACTAATGAATGTAAATATTTCTAATGTAATAACGTTTGACTCAATAACACAAGTGTATTATCTAAATAATAAACATCTAAAATCGATATTTTATCAACTGCGAGTATTTGCTTGATGCAGATCACAAAAACGACCCATGAATTTTCGTTTAATTTGCAGATGGGTAGCCAGTAACCAGCTGGAAATGTCACCAGAGTCGAGTGATAAAGCACCTGGTAATCCCAAATGATAATCGAGTGTTATCATCGCTTATATATAAATATATATATATATATATATATATATATATATATATATATATATATATATATATATATATATATATATATATATATATATATACTAGAAAAAGTATCCGTCCTTGACTGGCTCCAAGAACAGCGTACAGAATATGGACTCTCATTTCTGAAAGTGTGATAGGTTATGAAAAGGAAGAGTTGTAAAGAGATAGCTTCAAATTTGGGGGTATAAAAACCAAATCAAAATATGATGAAAGTAAAAATAAAATAAACCCCATAATTTATTTGGCCATACCTGTTCACACTGAAACACTTATCACAATATTCTGTGGATTTATATTAGAAAACCTTGTTAAACTTTGTGACATATTTTCATTCTATGAGGGTCAGGCGCGAACGAACACCCCATCATTTTATTATACCATATTTCTTCAAACTGAAACATAATTACTAAAGTATACTTACGCAGATAGATATGAAAAGTCTTTATTAAAGTTTGTGCTTATTTCCATTCTATGGAGGCCATGCGCGAATGCAGACCCCCACAATTTTATTATACCATCCCTATTTAAGTTAAAACATACTTATCAAAGTATTATTATGTACATCTATATAAAAAAAAAACTTGTAAACGTTTTTTTTTTAATTTTTTAATTTTTTATTTCCATACTTTGTGGACCAGGTGCGTACGCAGATCTCATAATTGTAATGAATCATCATTATGCCAGATCAAACATACCCATTTCTGTGTCTCGATACATCTTCTATCATTATGTGTCATCAGTTTTCTATAATAGTCAACCATATAGGAGCCTATTCGTGACCAGTCACACACACAGACGTTCAGCTTTATACTATATATAAGTATAGAGATAAAGATAAAAATACGATTTTTAAAGTTTCAAAAAATTTATCATAATATTACATCTGAGGAAACAACTTTTTACACAGTTCAAAGAGGGACAACTGTTGCAGTGTTTACAGTATTAAACCCTATATTTACATTCCTAATTTGCATAAGTAGAAGCTACAATTCTAAGTAAAAGTAATAAGACGAAAACTATTATTTATTACTTAAGACTTTACCCGGTCAGGATTGATGAAACGAAAGCAAGTTACACCCATTGGCTAAATAATTAACGCCGTTCAGAATTGCGTATCGATTTTAAAGTTGCATAAAGATTCCCGATTCGACAAGATGCACCCATAGAAGGTCGGAGTTTACATGTGCAAAAACAGCATCGAACATAAGATTAGAAATAATAAATAAAAAATGAACTTACATAGCTTACAAAAACTGTGTACGGTATTTTTTACTAACGTTCGCTCCTAACACGGCACATCGTAACATAAGGGGCTACTATTTGGGTTTATGCTTGGAAGAGATTAACAAGATGTTTTTTTACATTACATTTAAACTTCTGTATATTTGTACAGTCAGGGAATAGAATTCCAATGTCTAGTTGTTCGAGGGAATAGACTTTTGAATAAAAGGCTTTATTCTAGTTAGTGAAGGGGCATAATTTTGTTGATAAGCAGGTTTGATCGGGATATTTTGTTTGTCTTTGTTTTTGTTTTATGGCATATCAACCCTTTCCAGGTTATTTAATGCCAAATCCAGTGATTTTGAAGAAAATTTTAATATAGTATATTTGTTTTCTTCAAGTCAGTTTCTATTTAACCCATAGTTAGGATCCTAAGAGGTACTACCAATTCAGGTCAGAGTGGACCTGGGAGCAATGACAATTACAGGGCGGCTCCACACTCCCCAAAGCCCGCAAGGCGGGGCCTGAGCATCGGATAGAGTTTAAGGTCATATCAAGGACCTTGCCCGGGATATGTATGTCGAAAGGGCACAAGTGAAACAAATTCATGAGAACACATTTTATTAAAATATTTGATGCAACATTGCAGCGATGGGACAGGGGTTGGAGCTTAGTTGACAAAGTGGACCTATCAGCTTGAAGACTATTTTTTGGACGTTATCCATAAGAGAGAGACTAGTGGCAGATGCACCAGCTCAGATGTGGTAATGCTACTGCATACATGGGCGAATGGTATCCTTGTAGATGTGCATGATACTCTCAGGTGTGAGTGGACTTCTAGCACGATAGAGGGAATCCAACCTTCTTTGCAGCAGCCTTAGTAATGTCCTCAATATATTTATTCCAATTAATACTGCCAATGACTTTTAAGCGGAAATTCTGACACCAAATCTTGATTATAATAAGAATATTTATCAGCTTATGTGTTTTGTTTTGCGATGGATATTCTGCCTCGAGATTTTCTAAATAACTTTTAACCATGTAGTTGTACATTTCATTATTTGACCTATTTGTCCAAACTAAAACCTCCTGACCATCTGCTCTCAACTCTGTGTCTCACCAAAAGCGTTGAGCTACAGCTGCTTATTGGAATACGCATATCTTTCTCTCTACAACACATAATATTACTCAATTAACCAAGGCTGTAGATGTTCTGTTCGCATTCTGTATCGAACTATACTTGTACCAATATTTCTCTAATCGTGTTTGTCATATTATGAGGAGTGTTCAAAAAGTAGTGCCTCTTATTTTTTAAGTACTACTGAATTGATTAAAAGGCATCATAGGCTGTATTTTATGATTACTAAACTTATGCATTCATCATCTGAAAATTTCACACCTTTGTTGCAGGTATTGACGGTGTGAGACTCTAAGGAAGCAAAGTATGTCAGAAGCAGAAGTGCATCATTAAAATCCTAGCAAATATGTACGTACATTCTGGGGTATAAATTCACGCTGGTTTTAATGATACAAATCCCACCCGTATATGTTGTTAGTTTACAGGAAAACACCGGGAACTATAAAATGATCGATATCCTAGTGAAATGATAATAATCGATTCTTATTATCATTGTAATCTTTGCAAAAATAGAATGTTATTCCAGAAAAATAAATATTTAAAAAGAAAATTATTTATGTTACGATGTTTAATAAACTAAGAAATATAGAACATAAATAACAATTTAAAATAGATTGTCTTCTAGAGTTTAATGACTCTTACGTAAAGGGCATTTAAAAGTGACGTGGACTTTAGTGAGAGTTTTGGTAAAAGATACGACGATTTAATGAGTCAGAGATTTGAAGGGAGACAGAGCAGTTGCAGAAAGGATCGGGATTGAAAGAGAGCGGATCAAGTCGGACGGTGATTGATCCCAGTAGAATGAATTAAAAAGGCGTTTGACCAGTGACAGCTTTCCAATAGGGAAATATGAGAAATAGAAGTTGTAGAAAAGACAACCCGAGATTTTCTGATTAATTGGGATTGAACGTTCTTTGCAGTTGTTCCCGAGGATCCGTCAAATCGGGACCAGGAATGGATCAGGTATGTTTATCCGATTGGCTCCATGTTAAAACATCGGTGTTTGTTCCTTTTGTTACATGTTGTTCAAATAAATCCTTTGTCATAATTTTTATCCTATTAGACATTACACGAGTTACACACGTACGTAATATATAGATCCGCCCGCGTCATACAGAACCCTGACAATACAACATACCCCCCGCAACGCAACATATGTATCTCGTTAATTTTTTGAGTTAAAAAATAAATACTTTGGGAAAGCACCTTGCATGACAAAGCTTGATTTTTTGGAGTCCATACACATTCATCGTTGAAAATATATCCAGGAGAACAAAAGGTACTACTTCTGTGTTCGTAACTTCTAAACGTTTTTAGTTTAAAAATAGGAAGCTTTACATGTTGAAATTCCATCCCGGCGTTTTTATTTTATTTTATTTTCAAGTAACTTTGATAAGCTGTAACTTAAAAAGAAAAAAAAAAACAATAGCCAGCTCGATATTCATTTAATACCGGGATTTGATGGATCTACTGCTGGGCCGTCTGTTGTAGAATGGGTTAAGAAGGCCGAGCGTATTTGCAAATTGTGCAAAATAAAGGGGCCAGCAACAGTCATTTCGTTAAGGTTAACTGGAGGGGGCCTATGCAGTGTACTACCAACTCGGGGATGAACCTGACTGGGAAGAAATTAAGCAAGCTTATATGTAGCATTTGGTACGGATTCCTTTGTTGCATGGCAACAGTTCACTACCCGGCGACTACACCCTAATGAAACGTCGGATGTTGACTTAGTTGATTTACGGAAGTTATCAGCACCGTTTTGTTGTGCCAACGACGAAATGTTAAGCTGTGCCTTTTTGGTGGACTTACCTGAGGATGTCAGTAGACTTTTGCAAGCGTCGTCAGGTATTGACAGATTAACAATGGACGAGTTATTGGCCCGAACGCGAAACATCCTTAAGGAACCAGAACCAATTAAAGCAGCAACCGGCACTACTCGCGCAGCAGCTAAACTCTATGGAGAAAATGTAGATTCTCTCCCAGCTAACGCTAAGTGAGCCCTTTCTGCTATAAATGTGAGGGTCCTAACCTAAGGAGTGTCGGAGTCGAAGTGGCACGGTATGTTTATCCACGAGTACACAGAAAATCACGATGCGATCGCTGTATGAGTAAGGTCACATATCTCGAAACTGTCGCCATTCTTACCCCTTGCCAAGCAATGAACACAACATTGCCTTTCGTTGGCGTCAAAATTAAAGATGTGCAATTTTGCAGCACTTGTAGACATATCTCGTTCTCGATGTATAGTTAGCGCAAATCGCTATCGTACATTGAGGAAGAAACAAATGGAGGTCATGGCTATTAATGACTTATCCCAAGCATTTTGTGATATTGGGACTTTCAAAATCTGCACTGAGAAAGGTGACACAGCTGAAGTTGACGTCCTGGTGATGCAGTAAACCCCTTAGATACGAATTATTATGTGGAATTGACGCAATAAAAGCTCTACGAGGTGCCATAGTTACAACAGCCGGAGTTATAACATTTAGTAGAGGGCCAGAAGTATCTGCAGCTACGTATTTCTATCAAAGAAAATGACTTTTCAGATACGTTTGACGACAAAGAAAATACCTTGGTGGAAATGGACCATGATCGAATCGCCAGACTGGTTATGCCTCATTATTTCAGAGTAGCAAGTTCTTACAAGAATCGAGGGGGGCATATGAAGAAGAACTTCAGCTGTGGATTGATAACGGTTAATTAATAACATACCCACAAGAACGTCTAGGACCACTCAATATATTAATTCTACTCATGGTTATTGAAAAACCGACTAAATACAAAACTCGACCCGTGATGGATTATCGAGAATTTAATCAGCATGTGGATGCATTTACCGGGAATGCAGATATGTGTGCTGCTAAGCTACGAGAGTGGCGTCAGAAAGGGATTAACGCAACACTGATGGATTTGAAGAGAGCCTACCTACAAATACAGGACCATGAGTCACGATAAATATTTCAGATATTTGTGATAATCAAGGGTAAACGATACTGTTTGACAAGCTTAGGTTTTAGCCTAAACATAGCACCCTTAATGATGACATTAATATTATTAAAACTGTTTTGATGCAAGATGAGACCACAGTGAAATCTACTTTAGCTTACATTGATGACATTTACGTTGATGAAGACATAATGTCTACAGATGCGGTTCAAATGAAACTGGAATCTTTCAGTTTCATAAACAAGGATCCTAAACGCTTAAAGGATGGGGCGCTTGTGTGGGACTTTGAGTTCCGATGGGAATGTAATAATTTACGATGGAAACGAGGGATCCCGAGTCCAGATGTATCTAGTTTGTTTACTCGGGGTATTATACTTGAGGAAAATTAATAGGGCATTTACCTGGCAATGACAATAGGAGCACTAAAAAGACTAAACAACTTCAGTCATAGAAGAGTAGGACGACATAGTCAATGACGACTCAATCCAGCAAATGATGGCTGAAACGTTGAATTAAATATGTACAACCGACCCTGCCCGGGAGAGTGGCATGCATCCGGACACGAACTGAATGCATTGTTGACCCGAGTTCTTTTGCTACAGGTGTAGTGTTGGAACGATTGGGTAATGTTGTAGAAGGTGCGTGCTTGCTTCGTCCAAAAAATGATGCCCAGCATATCAATTTGGTGGTACTTGAGGTCACGCTGAAAAGGCTTAATCCTGCGCTGTAGTGGCAGGCTCAAGTCGTACACCTCACCACTGACTCATTGTGTGTTAACCACAGGCAGAATTTGGCTGATGAGCAGTCTTGAGTGCCAATGAAATGGATGGTTATAATGAAGTAGGGACTAATCCTACGCAACGTACATGCGTAGGCTTAACATATCAAGTAACACCGGATAAGATCCGTTAAACACACCAGAAGAGTGAATATCCTGGAATTCGTCAACCACATATTTTTTTCTGAAGAGTGTGCCCAGCAACTAGGAAGGTATCGATCAAGGCAGCAATACAGCACCATACTGATGGCAAAAAGGGAAGCTTGAGGTGGAGAAAAACTGATGTCGGATAAGTATTTCTGGTTGAAAAACCATTGGTTCCAGGAGAAACAAAACTAACTCGTAGCTCAGTTTTATCAATTGATCTCTGGAATAGAAAGATGAAGATCACCATAATAATATAAACGCAAAAAAACAAAGAAATTTAATAAAAATTCTATTTTCCGCAAATGTTTACGAACGAGGTAATCTAATATTAAAATTTGAAAACGCCAAGTTATATGTTTTCTTATCATTCTTTTTAACTTTGTATAATTAAATAGAAAGAAACCGAAAAAAGTACGCGTATCATGTTCGATCTGTCATGTTTAAATCGTGCAAAAGTATAGACATAAATACCATTTGGAATAAAGTGAAAGATTGAAAATATGCAGTACATAAAGAAAATAACGTCGAAATCTAAAATACTGTTTAATTGTTTCAATACAAAGAGAACGAACATTCTATGTGAAGCTTAATCATAACAGACAAACGAAAACGATGTTTCAAAAAAGTTTGACCGATTGAAGAATTATTTATTTAAAACTTACGTGCCATATTCTAAGGACAATAATATTTGAAAGAGAAACATTACAATCAGACAAAAACGCTTTTAAATCAAGTGTGATATTGTAACGAAAATTATATTTGAAACATGAGAACGGATGACAAATAAAAATAATATTTTAAACAGATTGTTTTCAAAGTTAAGCGTGACAACCCAATTAGAAACCTTTAGCGTCGATTTGAATTGCGCACTTAACAATAGTATTTCAAATGGAATCGTTATGACGGATGGACAAAGCCTCTTATAAAGATGCAAGGGTGCATAAAAATGAAAGACGAGTAAATCGATGTAAGAATTTCTAGACATTTGCTTTTAAATTTCTCTATTTAAATCCGTCATTAGAATCAGAATACATAAATAAAACAAGACTTGAAAAGTGAAAGTTGTTTTCTCATCATGTTTCAATAAATCCTTAGTATTTTAGTTGTTAGCTTACAAAGTAAAAAATAACACATTATCATATATACATACACATACATATATATGTGTATATATATGTATATATATATATTATTTTAAATATGTATATATATATATATATATATTATTTTAAAAATATACTGATCCACTGACACGTGTTTCGTCGTCTACGGCTCACCAGATTGGCTGAATCTAGCGAGACTCGAAATCGGGACCTATATATATATATATATATATATATATATATATATATATATATATATATATATATATATATATATATATGTGTGTGTGTGTGTGTGTGTGTGTGTGTGTGTCTGTGTGTGTGCGTTTGTGTGTGTGTGTGTGTTTCATTGTATGATGGCTGCGTAGTGCAATTATCTACTAGCATAATTCGGCATTTTCCGTTATCTGCATACGCTGACCGAATTAAATGAATTGTAAATACAAATATTAAGCATTATTATGCATTACAAATATTAACGTTATTACATCACTACATAATATTTGATACATATATTAAGCATTATTATGCATTACAAATATTAACGTTATTACATCACTACATAATATTTGATACATATATTAAGCATTATTATGCATAACAAATATTAACATTATTACATCACTACATAATAAGTGACACATATATTAAGCATTATGCTTGTATATGTTAGTAATATCTGAGATTTCCTAGATAAGTCTCGAGACTTTTTTGTACAGGCATTTAAAATTATCGTAGGCTCTTGAAAATTCAATGTGTTATTGTTATAAACTTATGTTATGAGATGACTAATCAACTTAAAGATTTCAGGTTCAAATGTACAGCTACAGTAGCAATTCGAATACACTCTACTAAAGCCTGATTGTCACAGCTGCTTAATTTAAAAAAAATGCACTCTGTACGTGAGGACACTTTAGAAGAACGATATTCAATAAAATGTTGTTTTAAACTTGAAAAATTCCACAATACCGTAATAACTACAACAGAAAGCTTTCTTGAACTAATGGATCATCAGTTTTTCAGTGGAATAAACGAGTGAAAGAAAGGAAAAAATCTTTGGGAAATAATAAGAGGTATGGGTGGAGTAAGATGTAAGAAGACCAGAGTTGTTTGGCCGAATAAAGAGTTTAATTCCTAAGGACGGTCGTGTATCTATAGAGACAATAACTGCGCAGTTTGATGTCAGTGTTGGAACTGTACACACATTTATTCGTGAGAAACTAAAAATACAGAAAATTTTCGCGATGTTTATCACAAAGTTGCGCATCGAAAAACAGAAAGAAAGATGTTTTCATGACCAAGTCAGGCATCAACACTTTTGCTCACCCTTCCTATAGTTCAGATCTTACTCCCTGCGACTTTTAATTATGACCTACGCTCAACAAAGAACCCAAGAGGCTATTGTTATGAGACAATTAAAGAGAAATAGGATGTGATAAGGATCATTGACTTCCATGGGGATTTCCAGAAGTTTTTAAGATGATACAGGTGCATTGGAAACGGAAGAGATTACTATCAATAAAAGTCCTCACGCGAAAAACGCATGGAAACTTATTGAAGATTCCTCGTATATATAATATGTAAATTAAACACATACCTATACATTTTATAACATTTGCATATGCTAAACATTTGAAAGATATATATATATATATATAATCTTGGAAGATTTTTAACCTTTAAAACTATATAAAAAACTTATTTACTTTTTATATTTTTCATAATTCGTTGGAAAACTATTTAGGCAGTAAGTTATTTAATCACCTGCAATCAATACATCAACTTGTGCTCTCGAATTAACAAGAGTCCTAATGTTAATTTGGAGGATAATCGGTTGTTTACCATGAAACGGGGGTTTAAAAATAAAACAGTATATAAAATCATGGCTCCGCAGCAAACACCAAACGATCCTAAACCATATCAAACACCACCTCCCTAAACCATATCAAACACCACCTCCCTAAACCATATAAAACACCACATCCCTAAACCATATGGAACACCACCTTCCTAAACCATATCAAACACCAAACCTCCCTAAAGCATATCAAACACCAAACCTCCTTAAACCATAAGATAATGGATCTAGTTACTTCTTCATGATTAATTTGGCTAACATATTCATGTTATAAAAAATGTCTTCTATACCTGTGAGATTCATCCCTCGTCTCCGAATTGAAAATGAATATATTTTTTTTAATTTACTAGTGTTGTGTATATATATATATATATATATATATATATATATATATATATATATGCAGTCTATTTGTTTTTTTAATTAAATTTTCACACCAAACAAGGCACAGAGCCACTTTGAAGTAGGCGGCTACTATTGCGGACGTAAGTTGCAGTGGTATCATTAAAGGAGACGAGTAAAAAGATGTCTGTCCACATTACACTTGCACTTCTGCATGTCAGTTAAGTTGGAAAAGAAGAATCCAGGAAAGGGGTTCAAAAGTCTAGCAGTTCTGGGGAAGAAATTCTTGGAGTAGAAGTCTTTCTTACACCTAGGGATCTCTACTGTGAAGGGGTGGGATTTAGCTGCTTGTCGGGTTTGTCGGGGGTATTCACGTCGAGGGGGTACAATGCTTGCAGTTCGTCAGAGCATTCACCATTAGAATACTTGTAGAACAGGCAGAGCGATGCAACATTTCGTCGATGGGACAGAGGCTAAAGCTTAGATGACAGTTCAGGACCTATCAGGTTGACGACTCTCTTTTAAACCCTGTCAAGAAATGAGAGATAAGAAGCAGATTCATCAGCCCAAATGTGACAACAGTACTCCATACATAAGCGAATGGTGGCCTTACAGAAGTACATTTCTATTAGTGGTAGAGAAGGTTTCTTGTAATTATTGAAGGAAACAAGCTTAGTCTTTGCAGCATTGAATGTGACCATCCATTTTCGTCCCCATTCCACTACAGATTGGAGGTCATCCTCTAGTGTTTCTGCCATTTCCTTAGATATGTGTTCATTTGTTTTCCCCTCATGCCTGTTATAGATAGTGATGTCATCAGCAAATATACCCATCTCCGAAACAATTTTATCAGGGAGGTCATTTATGAATTTTAGAAATAATAAATGTCCGAGGATAGACTCCTGAGGTACTTCCGCATTTATATTATATTGTTTAGATATACGACCGTCGAGGACAATCTAGTTTTTTCCCTTATTAATAAGGATTTAATTACATAATGTATTCTTCCAGTGATTCCATATGATCTAATTTTCCTTAGAAGACTATGGTGGCATACCTTGCGAAAAGCCTTAGATATATCGAGGGCTACCGCTCCACCATTCCCTGTTTTATCCAATGAACGGTATATACGTTCAGAGATTACAGTTAGGATATCTACTGTGAAAGTGGTTTTCCTAAATCCGTATTTATTATTGGTCAGAAGTTTAGCAGCTGTAAGGTGATGGACTAGAGCTTGATTAATTAAGGACTAAAATATTTTGGCGAAAAGCGGGATAAAGAATTAATGGGGCAATAATTTAATGGGTAAGTTCTTTCGCCAGAAGTGTTGAAAACTGGTACCACTGAAGCGGTTTTACAGCAGTATTTTGTACATCACAGTATTATAGAACTGTTATATTTTGTATATCACAGTATTATAGAACTGTTATATGTTGTATATCACAGTATAATAGAACTGTTATATGTTGTACATCATAGTATTATAGAACTGTTATATTTTGTACATCACAGTATTATAGAACTGTTATATGTTGTATATCACAGTATCATAGAACTGTTATATGTTGTACATCATAGTATTATAGAACTGTTATATTTTGTACATCACAGTATTATAGAACTGTTATATGTTGTACATCACAGTATAATAGAACTGTTATATGTTGTACATCACAGTATTATAGAACTGGTATATTTTGTACATCAGAGTTCTTTAAAAACGGAGTCCATTAAACTATACCAGGCAAATTGCCATATTTGAATATTATTACTATGTATAAATTTTGTATGGAAATAATGTAATGTGACCGTTACACTTTAAACTACTAGGACTAGCACGTTGTGGGTGGTGCCATCGTACGTACAAACAAACAAGTGTGAGAAATTCCAGATTCAACCACAATCTTTCTTTTAGGCCGCCTATACGGTTTGGTAGGCGGTCTGTGATTGGTTTAAATTTGAATGTGTCAGGTGATTTGACTTGACGCCTTTTTTGTATGGGTTTATTTTTCAGTCTGGGAAAGAACACGGAACGATACAGACTCAAACCAGCGGTTCCCTCACTAGGGAGCCACGACAATTCCCTCATGGATACTACACAGTCGGTGAACGAAGGACATATCTCTACAAGCAAAGACAACTTATTTTGCTGAACCTCAATTCAAGAAAATCTTCGTCTTGTTATTATCCAATTATTTGATCTTATCTTATTTCATCTTGAGTCACAAGGGGCTCACATTATGCCTAATCATAGGCGCCATCATTCCCACCGTGTTCTCTATGATCTTCACGGATCCTTCCAAAGGAACAATGAAGTAAGATTCCAACAATAGGAATTCAAACTAAAGGCTCCATGCATATGGAAGCGAATCGGACCACCGTTTTGCAAAAGGACTTACCAGAACCAAATAACTTCATTGCTGTTACATTGTGAATAAATTTTGAGTTTAAAGGTATGGCTTCATTGCTGTTACATTGTGAATAAATTTTGAGTTTAAAGGTATGGCTTTTGCTTGTGGAATTCATTTGCTTCTGCAGGGAGGAAATTGAGTGTGCAAGAAAGCAATTTCTCACACAAAGAAGGCAGAAAATTATTGCAGTAATTTCCGGCAAGGCATTACACTGAGTGCTCAAAATATCCTTCCCTAGCGAACATGTATGTGAATATGCTCTTTCAAGCCAGTGTCTTTGTCGCCGCTTGTCTCTTCGTTTTTTCGACCCGCAACGCATTTCTGCTACTATCACACATGAGTACAATACACTCCCATTCGATTTCTTTGCTCGACCACGTGATGTCCTTTTTTCCTTTTCTTTCCATGCATTGGCATTATTGCGCAGGGGTTCGTTCACTTCAACACGTGTCATACGCCATTTCTTTCTCCGCTTTTCTGACCACAGAGTCTATTTTTTATTTTCCTGTTATTCCTTCTTCTTTTTGTGAGGTCACCACGTGCACAGTTGCTTTAAATACTGCTGCTGCCATCCTCGTTCGCAGACGCGCTGTTACAATAAGATAACACCGCTTCGTTACATTAACTTGATATATACGGAGCTTAAATGGCTTCAAAATTAATAACTGGCCAACATTAAATGCTACATAAAGAATTTAACTCAGAAAAAATAATTTATACCCCACTGTCAGGAACGTCACTCATGATATATATAGACTAAATTATATATATAGACTAAAATATATATAGACTAAATTGAAAATATTTTCGTAGGTTTCTTTTTAAAATTCGAGTTATGTGTCGCCAAGTTATTATGCGTATCAAATAATCGCATTTTATGAATTTGAGTTTTAGTCGCCAAATTGTTGCTCGGAAAGGCTACTAAGAAAAATGCGGACACGGATATGGGTTAGAAAATTTTATTTGTATGTAAACTATATACATATATATATATATATATATATATATATATATATATATATATATATATAAACAGTACATGTACGCGTGTGTGTAAATATCTAACAGATAAAGTCTTAAACTACTGGTCACATAACACTAAAACTACTGGTCACATAACACTGAGATTTTCAGGAAATAATATTCATGCACCAAGGATGGCTTATAGCGAGTGATATATTTGCTTACATACATGAATAACGTTTACAGACATCGGCAAAGTTACATGCCGAATGTACATTAGCCACTAACCGACATTTTTGTGTTATGCGCATGCGCACCCTAAATACAGATATTTTGATTTAAATTCTAGCTGAAGACGCCAACACAAATTTTTATGTCTTTTTATTAAAAAAAAAATGAAATAATACGTCAATTTTACTCGTGGTTTTGAATTTTTAAATACAAAGACAAACCTATATATCTCTTTGTTTGACGATCTTATATTTTATTTCATATATAATTTTAAGACGGACGGGGTTAAAATACGAAACACGGACCGTGCTAAAATAATAACATTATTTTTTAGAAAGATGGGGAGGGAAACATATCTTTTAAACATTCAAAATTACCGACACGTAATATATTTTCCTAACATGAATTATCTCCTTAAAACCATTCAAAATAAACGATACGTAATATATTTTAAGAATGAGGTAGAGGAATATGAAGTAAGTCGAAAAATGGCTGAAGCAGTTTACGATCTCAAAAATACTTTATTTAATATATTTTTTAAATGAAGGTGTAAGGCTCGGAAACGGCTAGAATCAGTTTACGACCTAAAAAATACTTTATTTAACAGATATTAAAAAAAATACTTTATTTAGCAGATATTAAAAAAATACTTTATTTAACAGATATTGAAAAAATACTTTATTTAACAGATATTTAAAAAAATACTCTATTTAACAGATATTAAAAAATACTTTATTTAACAGATATTAAAAAAAAAACTTTATTTAACAGATATTAAAAAATACTTTATTTAACAGATATTAAAAAAATACTTTATTTAACAGATATTAAAAAAATACTTTATTTAAAAGATATAAAAAATACTTTATTTAACAGATATTAAAAAAATACTTTATTTAATATATTTTTTAAATGAAGGGGAGTAAGGCTCGGAAACGGCTAGAATCAGTTTACGACCTAAAAAAATACTTTATTTAACAGATATTAAAAAAATACTTTATTTAACAGATATTAAAAAAATACTTTATTTAACAGATATTAAAAAAAATACTTTATTTAATATATTTTTTAAATGAAGGTGTAAGGCTCGGAAACGGCTAGAATCAGTTTACGACCTAAAAAAAAACTTTATTTAACAGATATTAAAAAAATACTTTATTTAACAGATATTAAAAAATACTTTATTTAACAGATATTAAAAAAATACTTTATTTAACAGATATTAAAAAAATACTTTATTTAACAGATATTATAAAAAATACTTTATTTAACAGATATTAAAAAATACTTTATTTAACAGATATTAAAAAAATACTTTATTTAACAGATATTAAAAAAATACTTTATTTAACAGATATTAAAAACAATACTTTATTTAACAGATATTAAAAAAATACTTTATTTAATATATTTTTTAAATGAAGGGGAGTAAGGCTCGGAAACGGCTAGAATCAGTTTACGACCTAAAAAAAAATACTTTATTTAACAGATATTAAAAAAAATACTTTATTTAACAGATATTTAAAAAAATACTTTATTTAACAGATATTAAAAAAATACTTTATTTAACAGATATTAAAAAATACTTTATTTAACAGATATTAAAAAAATACTTTATTTAACAGATATTAAAACAAATACTTTATTTAACAGATATTAAAAAAATACTTTATTTAACAGATATTAAAAAAATACTTTATTTAACAGATATTAAAAAAAATACTTTATTTAACAGATATTAAAAACAATAATTTATTTAACAGATATTGAAAAAATACTTTATTTAACAGATATTAAAAAATACTTTATTTAACAGATATTAAAAAAATACTTTATTTAACAGATATTAAAAAAAATACTTTATTTAACAGATATTAAAAAATACTTTATTTAACAGATATTAAAAAAATACTTTATTTAACAGATATAAAAAAATACTTTATTTAACAGATATAAAAAATACTTTATTTAACAGATATTAAAAAAAATACTTTATTTAACAGATATTAAAAAATACTTTATTTAACAGATATTAAAAAAAACTGGAGGGATATAAAGTTCTTGAATTGGCTGAGGTTTCGTTGATCTTAAATTTACTTTGTTTCATTTCTAGTTTTAAGAGAAGAGGGCAGTGGTATGGAGCGAGTCGTTCCGTCTGCCTGCTTCAGTCTGTTCCGTCTGCCTGCTTCCCACCGGACTACAACTTGGATGTCTTCAAGTCCAATGTTAACAAATTCCTAATGAACCGCCCCCTTAAGTAAACACTTCATCAAATCTCTACACTAACGTAATGTACTTGCAATAACCCTTATCCCTGAGTGGCTTCCGGGCCTTGATAAGTGGTGATCACTGTGTAAAAAAAATAAATTGCTGAAACATTTTGCGACCTCAATCTTTTTAAATTTCATAGACATCTTTAAGAGAGATTGGCGGGGTGATAAGGAATCAGTCCCGGAAATGATGAAATACTTTACGATCTCATATTTACTTTATTTCATACATTTTAAAGATAAGTGGAAGGGAAACTGACATACAGAGTACGGACCATGCTGAAATAATAATATTATTATTTAGAAAACCATTCTTAATATAGAGAGGATTTATTTTTAACTATTCTCTACGTTCACGAAACGATTTAATAAATAAAAAACTGACATACGGAATACATACCGTGCTTAAATAATAACGTTATTATTTATAAAGCTATTCTTAATATGGGGAGGATGAATCTATTTTCTATTCTGTACTTTCACCCAAGAATTTATCAAATAAGAAATTGATATACGGAATACGGACCGTGCTTAAAGAATATTTTTATATTTCTGTTTAAAATCTGCTGAGTCCTATTCTAGAAATTACATAATATTGTTTAAAATTATAGTACCGGTAGTGGTGGGAAAAGAAACACAGTAATGACGAATTTTTTGTGAAGCAAGAGTTGCCTAATCACTAACCAAGACAATGTATTTATGTATTTTTTTAAAAATTCTAATGGTCCATCTTCTAATAGTGAATTCATTTTTCTTAAAACTATGATGGCCTTCGTGTGAAGAGAAATTAGTTCATATATGTTGTACAATACCTGTCGAGAGTACGTTACATTGTTTCATATATATTCACATTCACAGGTTAAATGAGATTATTTAAAATATGTGTTTATATTACCCATCCTAGGAAAGGTAAAATTATTTAATATTCGTGCTGTTAATTACATGTCCGAGGGAAGTTAAAATTATTTCATTCATAATTTGTGTAATTCACGTCCTACGTTAGGTAAACTATTCTTTTGTTCGAGATAGCAAATGATATAAAGGCATAATATTTTCTCTTCCCATAGAATAACAGATATGTTCAAACTACACCTCATTTTTCTCATTTTTATACGGTCCCGAGCAACACCGGCTAGCCCTGCATATATATATATATAAATATATATATATATATATATATATATATATATATATATATAGAGAGAGAGAGAGAGAGAGACAGAGACAGAGAGAGAGAGAAGGAGGGAGAGAGAGAAAGAGAGAGCGATTGAAAGGCTTAACACATACCGCCAAGATGGTGTAATACGAAAGTATACAGGCCACACCGAGAGTCAAAATCTGTCGGTTTAGAAATACAATTTTGAAAGTGTTCATATCAAGTTCATGGGTGAATCCTCACTACAGTACCTTAATGTTATCTGCGTGTTTAACAATAGAAGTGCAATTCTATACTAAGTGTTACAAAAAACAGACGGACAGAGCCGATTATAGGAATGCATAGGCGCACGTGAAAGTGTAATTCATGACTTGAACGTAACAGACTAGCGATAATGCTTTTTCAGATGTAAACCTTATTAATGATTTATGAACCGTATAACCACCAACAGCCAGAGGCTTGTAGTCTCATGTGTGGACACATTTACAAATGTCATTACAAACATAACGGAAGAGAAATAGGATGAAAAGATGTCTACTATAGCACTATAGAACAACATGATTGCCGCTGAAGCCTTTTTATGCAATATAATCTTGTCTAATAACATTGTTTTCTAAACTGAATTAAGCAAAATATATTCAATATTATGTATATGCTTCGCCATCGACACTATTTTCAATACTTAACTCTGGAACCATGTACTAAACATGGGAACTTTTTTAGCGCAATAAAATTTTGTCAAAACCAACCTACAGAGCATTGTGCTCACCCACGGACATTTCATGTTATGCAAGGAAGGTTTGTACATTTTCATGAACAAGTTTTTTAACTGCAGTGAAGAAGTAAGTCTTCATTATCTACCCCACCCTATGCTAATCAAATTACTCATAAGAACTCAGCGTGACAGACCGAAAACAATTCTATTTTAACAATGACAGACTGACGACTCTCCGATGCACTGACCTCCTATAGAGCATGTAAAAATAAAGTTTTACTCTTATAACGGAAGCCTCATGAGAAAGTTTTTATTTTCATTTTAATCCCCAAGAATAAAATCTAATTAAGCCTTTTTTTTTTTTGAATTTGAACTTCATCTTCGTTTGCCTATCAGCTTCTTACACACGAGGTCAACATTTATGTTCCGTAGATGATTCGTCTTTATCGGGAAATATTTTCGCTTGCACACAATATCAGATTATAGATTTGTTGGCAAGCGTAACCAGCCAATTGTTGCGTTGTCCGCTGAATGCGTCACTGCAAAACAATCTAATTCAATCAGTCAAAACACAAAGACTTTAGAAAACATTGGAAATCAAATCAATTCGAATTTTTCTATCACTAGTTCAAATTGATGGAATTGATAATCATAAAAAAAAAAAACAACAACCGATGCTGCGGGGAGTTTATTTGAAGATTGGATTACAATTTGAGCTTTTGGGTATTTTGTTTGACACAGAAATGTGGCTGTTTGTGGCTAACTAACAAAATAAACACGGCTTGGGTAAGAAGTTCATGTGACTAGTGAAAACAAAATACACAGAAGGGTATATCGAGAGAGATGCGTGAAAATTGATTTTTGATATAGATTAAACCCCAACACCCAAACGCATTATATTCTATAGTGCACTGTAGAAACTCTAATGTTAATTTTCTAAAATCATTAGGGAGCCCGCCCAGCATTGCCCGATCGTAAAATATGTTAACTATGATATTTTGGTTAATGCAGATTTCATATTTGTATTTATATTATATTGGACTTAATAAATAACTAAATAACTCGTGCGCCATCACCGATATCGAAACCAAATCATTTAGTTTACAACTTTCTTTTTCCTTTTATCTTAACGACTGAGTTATGAGGACATGTTTGCTGCAAGCTAAAAATTTAAATATGAATCAATAGCTATTAGGTTACGCATGCATAATCGTAATGTCGTCGTTCGATCTTAATCTGGCAAATTCCATTTTTTTTATTTTCACCCTTTTGCACCGAATTGCCCCGGCCAAAACCTTAATATAAAGTTTTGCATGGGTACGAATACCCTATATATTAAATTACATATCTGTGGACCAAAATCGACAGAGGAGTTTAGTAGGAAAAAATAATAGGTAACATATAAACGCATACACAAATATATATAGAAAGAGGTTTATGCTTACAATAAACTTTTTACGCAAATATTATCCAAGTATAAATCATGTAGAATATCTTCATGAATATAATTACACGTAGTCTATATAATTATCAAACTCAAATGACCTTGTAACGGGTGTTGTAACTCAACACCCGGTTTACGACTTTCGGTTGCGCATGCGTACATAAACAAATAATCAACGCGACAATATAACGTGTTGTTTTACTGTATACGTTTTCAACGTCCCAATTGTTTATTTTTTGCGTTTAAATCATCCAAATATGCAATTGTTAATACTTTCTGTATTTTGTTACATCGTTCATTTCTGCATTACGCTTAAGCTATTTTAACGCAATTTTCTTACAAATGAATCTATTTAAACCCATTGACAACCATAAGAGCATTTTACAACGGCGATTTACCCACTGCCTTCATTTTTTAATTTATTCTCTATTTTTTAATACACCTTTCTTAAAAAACATTCATACATTTTCTTCTACACTACTAACATGAGTAAATAACCCCGAAAATATGTTTTTTTTACTTTATGTTACAAATAAATGCTCAACGCGATAATAAAACGAATTGTTTTACTGTGTACGTTTTCAGCGTGACAATTGTTTTTTTTTCGCGTTTAAATTAAAAGGTATATACAAAATTTGAATTTCACTTTAAGTACTATGGCATCTGTTTAGTGCACGTTTACCTATAAGTATGGCAAACCACTTATAAGTCAATGGCTCTAAGTTTTTTTTTTATTAAATAAACAATTATAAACAGAACGACCCATAGAAATCTATATTATTTTTTCACTTTAATATACTTTCATAGAAATGTTTCTGTTATGCCACAAAAAAAAACTATTTTCTTTACGTAACAAGTGCCACGTCCATACATTAATTCCATAGCTAATATAACATACTGAGCCAACGGGTCACGGTTAGTCTAGTAGTTAACTAAAGATGATCACCCCCATGAGAATAACGGAAAAAAAAAAACTTACAAGGAATTAATTAAAATTAATGTTTAAAAATATGCAAATTAGCTAGATCCTTTGCTAGTGAATGCAATTCCACGACCCATATATAACAGAGTTGTATTTTCTTTCGAAATAAATAAAAAAAGTGTTTTTAACATGAATATCAATACACAAAAACACATTATATGAGCATAGATGTGTATTTAATTGTTTCAATTAAAGTTTAAATCGCAAAAGTCAAGTATCATGCTTCAATTATTTTCAGTTTCAGAGTCCTTTGGAAAAGCATATATTAAAACATATATAAAACTATACGTGAATTGCGACAAACACACATACATACATACATACATACACACACATATATTATATATATATACATATATATATATATATATATATATATATATATATAATCGGTTCGACCGAGTTGGCTCATTTCACTGAACTAGAAAGCCTATTCCTCCTGGGTGAAATTCATGAAAGAATTCTATAAACAATTCCGATCGAAAGGGGGGCCTTTACAGAGACGAAGCACTAAATATTTTGAAAAAGCAATTAGATCTCTGCTTAAACTTTTTAAAAATTATGGACTTGCTATTAAAAACTGACCCTAATAAAAATAGTTAATTTATTAGATGTAACAATAAATCTTACAAACTCTACTTTTAAACCCTACCATAAACCAAACCAATCTGTACTATATGTCCGTAATTAACCAAACCATCCTAGGCCAATATTGAAATAAATAGTCCCTAATGTTTCTTTAAGAATATCTAAACTATCTTTAAATAAATCTATATTTTATAAAAACGCAGGATACTACAATGAGGTCCTCAAAAACTCAGGGTACAAAACATAATTAAATTCCAAAACAAAACTGATACAGATTACATGGAAAAACTACAACAATTATAATAAACCTAGTTAAAACATAATAACCTATAAAATGGCCATGTCAAACCATAGAAAAACTGCAGAGAATAATCAGATCACAATTAAAAACTACATTAAACCCCACATATTAGCCATTAACACTAATAAACTCAAAACCCATATCATTAAACGTAAAAACAGACATAGCGACGCTCTCTGGTTTCCAAAAGCGTTAAAACAAGCATAGCCAGATAATTTTTAAAAATATTGAAAACTAACTTTAAAGCCCCCTCCCTCCAATAAGTACAGTAATTTTTAAATAAAAACACGATGAAAATATAATATTCAATAATGCTGCATCAAAAAATAATTAGTAACAACAATAAGAAAATTAAGAAAATACAAATATACAAACTTTAGCAAGCTTTAACTGTAGAATGAAAAACACGTGTCCTTTACAATGTACCTGCGAAGTAAAAAGTGTAATTTACAGCTGCACAAAAATCCCAAATATAAATTCAAATGATACAAAGCATTTAAATATTTTCGCAGAGATTAACATCAGCACACAATTAATGAATAGCAACGCTCCGATTAACCCATCTTACATTTTAATGCAACCAAACGTTTTCCAATCGAACTGAAAACAATTATTACAACTCGATTAAACAAAATGCGATATATTTTGGTTCGCCATCTGGGATTATAAAACACAGAATCTACACACATGAACACTCTTTCAAAAAAGATCCTTAGACAACCAGAGAAGTCTAGCAAAGTATATTTGGTACCTCAAGGATATGAATATCCCCTTTAATGGTAAATGGAAAACATTAGACTTTCATAAAACATACACACCTGGTGACAAATTCTGTAGCGTTTGTAGATTTGAAACCCTAGCTATATTAAAATTACATAGCAATCTATCCACAGTTTTAAACCGAAAGGGCGAGATTTTTACTGGTTGTATTTATGAAAGTTATTTGTTTATTAGTTAATCCCTAAAATAATTAGAAATTCTCTCCCTTTGATTGATAAAAGCTTTTCTTTTTTTTTCTTTTATTTCTATTGAAATTTTAAAAATTATTAGTTATCTCCCTTGTTTTATTCAATAAATTTTGAATTTAAAATTTTAGCGTTTCAACGATAAAAACTGATCAATCGTACATTAGACCAGCGTTTCAAAGTAATATTATTCTAACAAGAAGACAAAAATAACAGAATGCAAGAGAATATCCTTACTCAAATTGAAATTGAAACAGATTGTATAATGGACATAAAAAATGTATATATTTTTTTATATAAAAAATAATTTTTCCTCATTCATAATTTCTATTTTACTCTATTTTTATTTATTTATCAACATAAGATTAATAACTTAGTGTTTTATTTTATTTCATTTTAATTTTTTTATTTTTAAATATATTCAGGAATATCTGCCTTACACACGACTAAAATACTATTCTTATTTTGGTGTCTTTAGTTGTCTCCTACTATTTTTACTGGTGAGGAGCATGTGTTATTAAGACAACTATTTTTTCAAATGTCAAAATTCATTGTTAATTGAAATCAAATGAACATCGTTTCTGTAACGATCGTACAATCTTGTGAATTTTATTTGTTTTCCTTTTGATACTGATTTTTAATTTACAATTATGAATCGTTTTACTCAATATATATATATATATATATATATATATATATATATATATATATATATATATATATACTAGCATCTCAGTCCGGCGTTGCCCGGGTATTTAGAGGTGTGTGTTGAGCAAAAAAAAGTGGTCGTAGGAAGGCAGGCTCGAACCCGTACCGCGAAGGAGGAAAAGAACGAGTAAAAACTTGCTGTTACAACCACCCCCAAACTGAAAGTGACGTAGGTTTAAATTAAGGCTAGACAAACGAAAAGAGGGGATGATTTTCGACAATATCTGGGAAAAAAGTGATCCCTCCCTGTTGAATAGTTCCCAGTTGAGGGTGAAGATATTAATGGTTTTAGTTAATTTTTCGGTATTTGTCGTCTGAAGGGTCCAGCTTCAAAAGAATACTGATCGATTAAAAAACCTTTTCTCTGATACCCGTTGAAATTTACATAAAGTAAAATTTCAAATGTTTAGACCAGAAATTTTCTGAGTAATTTGATAGAGACGACAGAGGTCAATTTTTTTTTAACTTATGACTCCTTAACCTTTATTATTTTAGGCTCAAATCAAGTTATTAAGTTAGATCCATGTCCAAGACACCTATATCTAAAATTTCAAGTGTTTAGACCCAAAATTGGCGGAGTTTGGTACAGTTCTCAAAGGTCAAATCGTTGAACTTTGACGCCTTAAATGCCAAATTCCTGGTCGAAAACGGATCACATAGCTTTTCCCAGATCCCAGTACCCTGTATATCAAATTTCGAGTCTGTAGACTGAAAATTGACACAGATATTTATTAGGGAAATGTACACATACACATACACGCACACAGACACGTTTAGGTGTGCCAATTCGAATTTTATAATTTTCACCACTTAGCAGCCATTTTTCCGTTTAAAACCAAATTAAAATCATTGCATGTGTTCGATTGTCCTATATTTGGAACAAATATTGCTCGAATATCCTATATTTGTAATGTTGTCATTACATAAAAACAAAGAAAATAAATAAATAACAATCATCTTTCTTTTTTTTAACAAAATAAATTATTACCGTTATTTTCGAAAGTCTCTTGTTGCCACATGTTCATTGCACCAGAAGCGTTTCACTTTCGTCCGACCGAATAATAATAGTAATAGCCGGCGAATTTTAGTCATCGACTCTACACGTTCATCTTGCTTTGACACGCACATAGCTTCTGCACGTGGTGTATTTTCCACTCCTTTTGTCTTTCTCTTCTCGCGCACACTTCCTAATTTTCATATGCAGTGTTTTGACTTTTCGCAAGCCAGCCATCCTTTGCTGCATCTGATACATTCACACGTGATTATATGCAGTATCTTACATAGTTTTCAGATTTCAAGTATATAAACCAGAAATATACCGAGTTATTCGAGTAGAGACCGTTCTGCACACACAGAGAGAAAAGCTCATATATATATATATATATATATATATATATATATATATATATATATATATATATAGTAATGCCTCTTATATTTAATCTCGCAAAAATGAGCGGGAATTATACATTACATTGTTATGATGACTGAGTTATGGATTAATAACTTGAAAGTTCCATCTATCTGTTTCAAGTTTGAGACTTTAACAAGCAACTCCTGTCACAGACGTGCGCCAGAGGCAGATATGCGTCATTTAATTCACAGCTAAAATATGACACCACGCTCTATAACAGGCACAAAGGGGAAAACAAATGAACACATATCTAAGGAAATGGCGGAAACACTAGACGAAAACCTCCAATCAGTAGTTGAATAGGGACAAGACTGGATGGTCACATTCAATGCTGCTAAGACTAAGCTTGTTTCTTTCAATGATTACAAGAAACCTTCTCTACCACCAATAGCATTGTGCAAAGACACGTTACCTGAAAGTACTTTTTTAAAACTCTATGGCCTAATGTTCACAGGAACCATGAGTTGGAACAGATACATTGAGAACATTGCCAAAGCCACCGAAAAGAAGGTGGGCTCTCTCTACTTTGCTAGAAAAGTAATTACGCCTGAAAATATCCTGTACCTCTATAATACCACCATTCACCTATGTATGGAATATTGTTGTCATATTTGGGTTAGTGCATTTAATACTAGTCTCTAACTCCTGGAAAGAGTTAAAAAACAGTCGCCAACTTGATAAGTCCTGAACAGACATCTAAGCTTCAGCCTCTTTCTCATCGGCAATATGTTGCTTCTCTCGGCCTGTTTTAGAGTTATTTTAATGGTTATTTCTCTCTGGTGCCCCCCTCGCCAATCTTTCACGAAAAACACCCGTCTAGCTTAATCCACTATGAAAAATTTCCCCCACCCTTTATCTGTGCCTAAATCAAAACGTGGATTCCATGAACAAAGCTTCTTTCTTAGAACTGCAAGCCTGTAGATCTGTTCTGTCTGCCTGCTTCCCACCTGATTACAACTTGGATGTCTTCAAGTCCAACGTTAACAAATTTCTAATTAACCGCCCCCTTAAGTAAACACTTCATCAAATCTCCACACTAACGTAATGTACTTGCAATAACCCTTATCCCTGAGTGGCTTCCGGGCCTTGATAAGTGGTGACCACCGTGTAAAAAAAAAGAAAAAAAGCCTTCTACTCCAATAGTTTCTTCCCCAGAACTGCTAGACTTTGGAACTTCCTTCCGAGATTCTGCTTTCCTAACTGTATTGACATGCAGAAGTTCAAGTGTAACATGAACAAACATCTTGCTGCTCATGTCCTTTCATAATATTCCTGCAACTTATGTCCCCGTTAGTAGTCACCTACTTCAAATGGCACTGTGTCTTGTTTAGGGTGAAAATTGAATTAAAAAAATCAAAAAAAATCTGGAACACAAAGGGTCGATTGTTGTAATTGTATTATTCCCGTCTTCGTAGTTCTTAAAGTTTTTCAGTTAAAAATACTAGGCTTTACTTTTGGAACGACCATTATATTGTAACATAATGCAGATGAGCGCGTGGGAAATAGCAACAGCAGCGACACATGGCTGGCTTGCAAAGAGATTAGCAGCAGCAGCCGAAAAAGCTCACAGGCAAATTGTAAGATTAATATCCAACATGATATGTTGTAGACGATCCATGTTTCGCATAAAATATATTTTCTATACTGGACGAAATATTTGAAATATAAAATGATAAAAAAAAATATTTATGTGTTATGCTTACAAGATTGTATTGTTTGTATTCGCACTACTCATCAAATTTTTACTGTACTTCTCACAATATTTCAGGGGATGTCACCTCCGACCTTCTTCCACTGTATCTTATCGAACTTGAAAATAATTTGTTGAACTAAAAACATTTCGAGCGAAAACCCTTTTGTAATGGCCACTTCATACTGAGTAGAAGTCTATTTTATTCTGAATTGTAATATTAGTAATTTTCGTTAGAAAAACAAACAAACCGGGAATAACATGTTAGCCTGGGTAATGACTCCTTCATTGGTAATCCGAAAGGGGAAAGAGAAGTCTTTTTAACGAAAAAGAGTATACAGAATTTCAAAATGCGAAAAATTTAGTTTACTTTCATAATAGAAATTGTCCTTTCAGGTTCGCAGTAGTGCAGAAAGTTAATAAAGGAATTTGAAAATTGTTTTTGAGTATTTTGTCGAAGGACAAATATAATTAGATATGTTAAATTATAGGTTACATTTTTTTCTCATATATATATATAGAGAGAGAGAGAGAGAGAGAGAGAGAAAGAGAGAGAGAGAGAAATAAAAAGGAACAAACCGTATTATGTGTTCATCAATGTTTCGCCTTTATTTCGAGGCTTCCTCTTCAGACGAAGTCTCGAAATAAAGACGAAACGTTGATGAACACATAATACGGTTTGTTCCTTTTTATTTCTCTATTTTGTCGGAATACTATTTTCATTATTTTCATCATCATCATCATCATCATCATCATCATCATCATCATCATCATCATCATCATCACCATCATCATATATATACATATATATATTTTATTATATCTATATATTATATCTATCTATTTATATATAGATAAATAGATAGATATAATATGTACATATATATATATATATATATGTGTGTGTGTGCATATGTACACATACACACACACATATGGCGTAATGTAAGGAAACAATAAGGTAATAGCATTGTTTTTTTAATCATGTCCAAACGCATTTTATTTCCTTTTGGTGGATTTATAGTTGCTATTTCTTCTGATGAGTAAAGGTCAAAATGGATTCATTGATTGATATAATAATTAATTGAATGATTTTATGCTACGAAACAGATACTCCCAAGAATTGTAAATGTCAACAGAACTGAAGCAATACATTGTAAGATGGTCAACATATTGAAATTTTTAATGTAGACTTCTGTAATTTATTGATTATATATATATATATGTATACATATATATATATATATACATATATATATGTATGCGTGTGTGTGTGTGTGTGTGCATATAATAAAAAAAATTGCAAAAGTCTATATTCCAAAATTCAAATACAGCCGTATAACGCAACGGATAGAAGACCCGACTATCGTTTGGGGGATCGGGTTTCGACCCTGGCCGTCAGTAGTTGTTTGGCTAGCTGCACTAATGAGGTTTGAAACAGTAAAACAGTACTGTATGTGAATGACTAAAATGCTCCCTATCTTGGGTTGAGGGCTTGGGAAGTGATAGACAAATTATCATTAGCGTATTAAGCGATGTTCTTTGTGTAAACAAATTAAGCTTAGTTACTTTGGGCAATGTCAAAACATTGTTAATTAACTGCACGAATAGCAGCAGCCGTATAGCGCAACATCTAGAAGCTCCAAATTTCGTTTCGTCGATTGGGTTTCGATCCTGGCTTGAGATAGTTGCTTGTCTAGCCGCACTGATGAGCTGCGAAACAGTACTGTATATGAATTACTATATATATATATATATATATATATATATATATATATATATATATATATATGAAGCATAAATGACAACCGTAAATTAAAATTTACACCTAAAATTTATTTTTCGACAGAATGCCTCAAACAAAGATAATGAATCGTTATCTGCGCTTGGCACATTTCATTTTTGTTACCACAATTTTATTATGTATAATGTATTAGTTCTCGCTTTATTTTCTTTATTACTTGTTTCTCCTAAATATAATTAGTCATCCCTTAGTATTGATGCCACTATATATCATAATACTTCATTAACTTTCTCTAATTATTTTTAAGATAGGTATATTCAATTATAAACTTAACGCACTATTTTACCTACTTAAATATTTATAATGTTTAATTTTACATTTTAGTCCTACTTACATAGCTTTTAAAAAGCTAGAGCCAAATACATTACTAATACTGTCATTTTATAAGCTATAATCATTAACATTGCTGTGATTATTATTATTATTATTATTATTATTATTATTATTATTATTATTATTATTATTATAATTAATACTATTACTGAAATACCCGAACAGTGCTTGGCTACACGAGATCAACGTCTAGGTGTGAGTTTAAAATAGAACCGCTGAGAGACAACCCGCCGATCATTACTAATTTGCTTTGCTTTTCTCCAACTTAAAATATGGCAAGAAAAATAAAGAAAAAAGAAGAATGAAAAAGATGTATAAAATACTAGGGATGAAAAATATTTCTTTATTTTCGTAATATTGCGTTGCGATTTGGCTTATGCACCTTATCCGTATTTAATTTTACACACACACACACACACACACACACACACACATATATATATATATATATATAAATATCTTTAGCATTCATATTCAATTTTTTGTTTAATGTTTTCCTGTGTTAGTATATATATATATATATATATATATATATATATATATATATCAAAATAAATGTAGTAAAACGATACGAAGTATTTTAATTTATATTAGTTTAACAGCCAATTTAAATAGTTAAAATCTCTTGCGTAAGATTATTTTCTCTGAGTCGCATCTGTTCTAACTCTGAAGGTTAGATTTGACATCTTATTAATATCTCTCCCCTATCTCTCTCTCCCTCTCTCTCTCTCTCTCTTTATATATATATATATATATATATATGTGTGTATGTATATATATATATATGTATGGGTGTTTATGTATTTTTATGAATTTATATATATATATATATATATATGTATATATGTATGTGTGTACGTATTTTATATATATATATATATATATATATATATGATGCCGATGAACTAAATAAATGATTATATCTGTGGTCCAAATTAAACAAGGGAAGCAAAATAATTAATCGGTGGCAAAAGTTTACGAATGAAAAGGTCAAAGGTATATTTTTCGCACAGCTTTTCATTTCATTCATTTTTTTGTTTAATGTAATTCCAATTAATTTAAATGTCAGACGACATCTTTGAAATCAGTGACGTAGCGACGAAAACGAAAAGCGCGTGTCATTGCTTTGCTTCCGCAGCTATAGGACATGGTGGCATTGTGTTGCACGCAAAATGAGCCGCTTGTAGAGTTATACGTTATATGTTTACTCGATCCTTAGACGACCGTCCATAATTATAGTGAGGAACCAGTTACTGTAATATTATGTATAGAAATCGTTGCATGATTCTACGAGGCTAACTAGATGTTGCACATATTCAGAGGGAAACAAGACACGTTTGAAAAGCGCACACGATGTCGTTCAACATAACGTGACGAAAAGCATGAAATTGGAAGCATAAAAAAATACACAAATAACTTCTTCTGCGGATCTGTCTACTCTTTGTACTCCCTTATTAACACAGTCACAATCGAAATAAATCCCAGTACAATGGAAGATGAAGGTTATTCTTAAATCGCACTTCAACATTCGTAGATTTTGCTGTCCCAGCTGACCACAGGGTGATTATGAAAGAAAACGAAAAAAAAGGAGAAAATACGCAGAGCTAGCCAGAGAGTTAAAAGGGATTTGGATGATGAAGAAAATCAAAATAATACCTATAATCGTAGGAGCACTAAGAACAGTTCCGCGAAATTTTGAAAAAAGAATGGGAGAAATTGGAATCAGAGGAAGGGTTGCAAAAATACAATGGCTAACGATAATGAAAACGCATGAAATATCAAGGCAACCCCTTGAATGCGGAGAATAATACACATGAAACACATGCGTGAGCCAGACAAACTGCTGCAGAGGCAAAACATGAAGAAGCTCTACAGGGAATGAAGAACACTGAAGCTGCATATCAACAAGTTCTACATCCATATCAAGCAACCCCTCCCATTGCCCCATCATCGCCCCCCCTAAAAAGTGTGAAACCAAATAGGTAAGAAAGATAAAGGGGAGGGAAAGACAGAGGAGAGAGCGATGACTAGACCTCCGCTGGAGAAGCGCGAAGAGAAACGGGACATTTTTTTACATGGCGATCACCCCTTATCAAGGCCCGAAGGCTACTCAGGGATAAGGGTTATTGCATGTACAGTAATCAATGAGATAGTATTGTAGTAATCATTAGTATTGGAGATTTGATAGTGTGTCTTACTTAAGGGAGTGGTTTGTCAGGAGTTTGTATATGCTGGATTTGAAGACATCCAAGTTGTAGTAAGGCGGGAAACAGGCAAACGGAAGAGAGTTCCACAGTCGTGCACTTCTGAGAAAGCTCTGCTCATGGAATCTACGTTTGGATTTAGGCACAGATAAAGAGTGGGTTTCAGCCATACGGGTGTTTCTAGTGAAAGATTGGCGAGGGGTGGGCGAGAGATTGGAGCTCAGACGAGCACTTGCCATGGAAATAACGATAAAACAAAGACAGGCTCGCAACGTCTCTTCTGTGGGAGAGAGACTGCAGATAAGAGAAAAGGGCATCCCCCACTAAACGACAAAGTCTATTTTGTACTCTATCAAGGCAGGGAAGGCTTTTTTAGCAGCTCCTGCTCAGATGTGGCAGCAGTATTCCATCTTTGGACGTACTTGGCTTTTATACAGATAGAGAATTGCATCAGTAGTGAGATATCTTCTGGAGCAGTAGAAGGATCCCACCATTTTCCCAGCGTCCTTGTCAACAGACCTAAATGTCAAACACAGAAGCTTGTCAAAACATGGCGCCTCCCCAAGACACGAGCCATATATTTCAATTGATGCCAGATGAGGATCAGAGCGTTGATGATGTAAAGATAGAAGCTTGGTTTTGGAAGCATTTTAAGTGACTAGCCACCTCTTCCCCCACTGTCCCACGCGCTCAAGATTAGAGGAGAGAGAATTAGAGAGTCATTTACAGCCTTTGATGTGTTGCCATAGATGGGCGTGTCATCGGCATAGATGTCAACGAATGATTGGGGAGGCTTCGTGCCACTAAAATTCCAGTACAGACCAATGACTGCTGCCAGCGAGAAACCAATGGTGAGAGGCTGTTGCGATAACGCAAATCTATTTGTAAATGCTACCGAAGGAGGTGGAGAATGCTGGACGTCTGGGGAGACTTGTTGTCACTCAGCTTCCAGGGAAAACCACAGGTTGTCAATCAGACCTATGATAGCCTGTGTGAAAGTTATTATTTACCCATCAATGTCTGCCGTATATGATTCGCCTTAAATTGATGATCGTCAAAAAATATGATTCTCATTTTTCTAAATTCTCGTAGATCCACCAATGCATTAAAGCGATAAGTTCTCTAAAATAGAGAAATAGATATACATGAATCGATTCCTCGGTCAGTCAGTTACAAACAAGAGAGAATTAGAACAAGCTAAAAATATTTATTCCAAAATAATTAACTCATAAATTTATAATAATGTTAGCTGACGGTGGTCAAGTAGTTAACTACACAGACTGGCGCCCAGGGTGTTCCACGTTCAAAAAATAATTGGAGCAACAACTTTCACTTAGGCTGTTTACAAAATTAATGTGCCCCTCTTATAAAGATCCGATATCTTTCTAGATACATACAATTTTTTTCTAAGATAACATCAAGGGGAGACTTGATCGCAAATATTTCTCATATGTTATATCTCCCCTCTTTGGTTTTCATACATAAAGAAAATTTCACAGTGTATAATGATGATTTGATGCAGGAGTTATTCATAATCATACCCAAGACTTCAAAAAAGGAATTGTTAGCAACAAAACGTGTATTTCAGTGTAAGTTACAATTGTTTCAATACCGTTTGGACAATTTACAGCATTTTGTCGTTTGAAAATCTTGACAAACCAGCCATTCTTCAGACTTCTTTAACACTTAACAATGGAGCATTATTTAAAGAATTTTCCCTTAAAAGAAATGAAGCATGCGAAAACATTTATCCTTTATATATATATATATATATATATATATATATATATATATATATATATATGCATGTATATATATATATGTATATATATATTACACTTGACAGCAAGATGTCGGTTCACGTAACACTTGAACTTCTGCATGTGAGTACAGTCGGGGAAGCAGGGACCTGGAACGGAATTCCAGAGTCTAGCGGTTCTGGGGATCTCTACTGTGTGGGGGTGGGATTTAGCTACCTGTCGGGTTCGTCGAGGGTGTTTACGTCGTGGGGCCCAAGTGTCTGCAGTTCGCCAGAGCATTTACCATTAAAATACTTGCAGAACAGGCAGAGGGATGCAAGGTTTCGTCGAGGGACAGAAGCTGAAGCTTAGATGCCAGTTCAGGGCCTATCAGATTGGCGACTCTCTTTTGAACCTTGTCTAGGAGCGAGAGACTAGTAGCAGATGCACCAGCCCAAATGTGACAGCAATACTCCATACATGGGTGAATGGTGGCTTATAGAGGTACAGGAAACATTCGGGTGTTAGTAGTTTGCTAGCACGGTAGAGAGAGCCTACCTTCTTCGCAGCGGCCCTGGAAATGCTTTCAATGTAATTGTTCCAAATCATATTTCCTTTGAACGTTAGGCCAACAGTTTGAAAAATGTACTTTCAGATAAAGAGTCACTGGACATTGCTATAGAAACTGGCTTGGATTCTCTACTTACACAGATGCAGCGGGCAGCACAACACATAGTTTCGCGATATCTCACTTCCTATCACAAATGGTTACGTTTCCAACCCGTTTCCCTGACCAGCAAGAACAACACGCATCACTTCTAGATCTGTTTCTAACCACAGATCCCGATGATTGTATAACAAATGCTGACAGCCCATTCGGGAACGCTGATCATGCAGTGATAATTGTCGAAATCGCCCTAAACTCTGGACCCACAACTGAAGATCCAGTGCTCAAAACAACGAGATATTATAAAAAGGCTGACTGGGAAGCCATCAGAGATCTTATCAGAGATGCCCCATGGGTAATTTTTTTTCTCTTCCTGCTGAACAGTGCGCATATGAGACCACTGAATGATTCAAAACGGCAATTGAAGCACATGTTCCAATGCATAAATTTTATAGGAAGCCCCACTCTCCTCAATGGTTTACTTCTACTTGCGCAACTGCTATTGTTGAAAGGCAGAATGCATACCGCAGAATTTACCGACATAAGTCCAGTTCAAACAAACAGAAGTATATAGAAGCTAGAAGTAACCTTAAGAAAGAAATAGGGGCAGCTAAGAGAGAATTTACTGAAACCACTAAAAAACGCATCGAAGCACAAAAATTAGGAACTCGTGACCTCTGGAAAATCTACAACAGTGTAGTAAATAATGGGCAATCAACAATTCCCCCACTAACCAACAATCACGAGGTTGTTTGCTCAGCAACCGACAAGGCTAATATGCTTGCCAGTCGGTTTGCCTCAAACTTCACACTGGACCCTTCCAACCACCCCCTGCCTGACTTTCCTTTGCGGACAGACGCCACGCTAGACGATCTAAAAATCACCCCTTCTCAGGTGAATGCTATCATAAAAAACTTGACACTTTTAAAGCATGTGGACCTGATCTCATCCCAGCTGTGCTATTAAAAAAGTGCTCAGCCGAAGCAGCTCCAGTTCTCTCCAAACTCTACAACAAATGCCTTAATGAATCTTGCTTTCCGGGCTGTTGGAAAACTGCTGGTGTGGTACCAGTATTCAAGAATTCTGGCGAAAGAACCGACCCATCAAATTATCGCCCCATTAGCCTCCTCCCCCTGTTCTCCAAACTATTACAGACCATAATTAACCATGACTGACAAACAATATAGATTTAGACAAGCCCGTTCCACAGCAGACATCCTCACTATAATATCTGAACGTATTATCTATTCACTGGAAAAAGCGGGGGAGGGCAGAGCGATAGCTCTAGATATATCTAAGGCTTTTGACAGGGTATGGCATGAGGGTCTCCTCAGGAAAATTAGATCATATGGTATCACTGGTAGAATGCTTAACATAATTAAATCCTTCTTAGATAAGAGAAAAATCCAGGTTGTCCTCAACGGTCGTACATCTAAACAATATGATATAAATGCAGGAGTGCCTCGTGGGTCTATCCTTGGACCTAATATTTATTAATGACCTCCCGACAAAATTGTCCTCTGAGATGGGTATATATGCTGATGACACCACACTCTATAATAGGCATAACAGGAAAACAAATGAACACATATCTAAAGAAATGGCAAAAACACTAGAGGATGACATCCAATCTATAGTGTAATGTGGACAAAAATAGATGGTTACATTCAATGCTACCAAGACTAAACTGGTTTCCTTCAATAATTAGAAGAAACCTTTTCTGCCATCAATAGCAATGTATATGTGTGGATTCCATTTTGTTCTTTGTAAAAGTTATTTTGCAGAACGTTTGATGAGAGGCCGTTCCTGTGAAAATTCTAGAACAATATAGGGTTTGAATTTGTCCGAATTGTCTTGAAACGATTGTTAGGAACGATAAAATTCAATATTTGTTGCTATCAATCTATTCTTTGACGTCTTTATTTTGTTAAAACATGAAAGTTCAATTTTCAAGCTTACAATATAAATCATCTCATTCTGACTTAAAATTCATTGGTATATGAACGGTTACCGAATTATCAATTATGTAAACCTAATAAAATTCGGAATACTATAAATAATATATATATATATATATATATATATATATATATATATATATATATATATATATATATATAGTAAGTTATAAAATGTATATGGATACTAAGATACACTGAATATCCCGCGTTTGATCCACTCTAGGATTCTTCTTCTTCTTTTTCTTCTTCTTCTTATTATTATTATTTATCCCAGTGTTAGTTTTATTTTTTTCATGGTGTCTAGTTTTTTTTGTTTATTTTGTTGTTGTTTACGTTGTTTTTATTTAATATTTTGTTATTATGTGCTTTAATTATCATCTCTAAAGTTTAG
Source organism: Euprymna scolopes (assembly GCF_053919585.1). Lineage (NCBI taxonomy): Eukaryota > Metazoa > Mollusca > Cephalopoda > Sepiida > Sepiolidae > Euprymna > Euprymna scolopes. The sequence goes on from NC_136490.1 coordinate 2,903,200, forward strand.
CAACAATTTCAATAAAAATACCTTAAAGTTATCTTACAGTTGTTGCGAAAATTTAGAGATGATAATTGAAGCACATAATAACAAAATATTAAATAAAAACAATGTAAACAACAACAAAAAAAAAACAATAAAAAAGTAGGCACCATGACAAAAATAAAGCTAATATTAGCAATAATAATAATAATAATAATAATAATAATAATAATAATAATAATAATAATAATAATAATAATAAACCAACCCCGGACAAGAACAACCATACTATAAATAAAAATACTAATAACGAACAAGATAAATGCAACTGTAGACACCGCACAATTTTCCCACTTCAAAATAAATGTCTAACTAAAAGTGTAGTTTATCAGGCCACAATATTTGCGAAAGAAAAGCCGAATAACAAGAAATATTACGTAGGTATGACTTCCTTAGACTTCAAAACTCGATACTATGACCACAAAAGTACAGTCAAAAATAAAAAAAACACAATATGAAAACAACAGTAGCGAATAAATACTGGACACTCAAGAAAAACGGACATTCGCCGGTAGTCGAATGGAAAATAATCAGACAAGCTACCTACATACAAGACCCATGTAGATTATGCCTTCATGAAAAATTTGCTATCCTGTACTTTAAAGAACCCCAACATCTATTAAACTGTAGAAGGGAAATAGCAAACGACTGTGTTCTCAAGATAAAATTTACTCTAGGATAGCGATACAAAATAGATTCAAAACTAACAAAACAATAGAAAATAAATAAATTAATTAATTAAATAAACATGATCACACATATACGTATGTATATATATATATATGTATATATATGTGCATATATATATGTGTACATATATATATATATATATTTGTGTATACACTAACATAAAAAAGCACTAACCTAGATTTAAAAAAGATCAATAAGCTAAATATCCAGGCTAAATAGAGCACACGAAAAGGAACAGTTCAACCAGAGGTCAAATAGACAAAGGTCCGATAAATGCATTCTCATTGGCTTATAGGAAGGGCGCGGTGGATACTAGTAAGCTGATTGGCTAACTAAAATCTCAATAGCAGAGGAGTATATAAAAACGACAAACAACCACAGAATTCGCGCATAAGCCTGAAGAATCCTAAAGTGGTTGAAACGTGGAATATTCAGTGTAGCTTAATCGCCATATACATTTTATAACTTACTAACTAGCTCTTCCTTCGTACTGAGCACTTTTGAAGTAAATACTTAAAGCTTACGCATAAATCTATATTTTCGTATATTAATTTTATGTGAGTAAAGTAAGTAGTTATATATATATATATATATATATATACACATATATATATACGTTTATCTATGTCCCACTATATATAAACTTAGTAGACCCATAATTCAATTAAAGAATTTTGACATTTTAATGCTTTCTGCTCGCAATAAATAAATAAAATCAGAAAATATGGTCCAGTGTTAATAGTAAAAAAATGAATCATACAATAGAAATATCTGTAAAACAAACGAAGAATAGTCATTTGCATTTAACTTTCAGTTGTTTTATCATTTCTTAATTAATTTTTGTTCTGATCTCTTCATATTTTTCAAATAATAATTTTAACGATCACAATATTTGTTAATAGCATATGACATAAATTGAGGAAAAAATTCCCACTTTTTTAAAATGATAAAGAATCACAGCATTTTTTCTTACTTTTTCATTATTTTAAATAAGACGATTGGCTTCACTGTGTCTATAATCAGCTGCCCTCACAAAACGATGAAGTTTGACAGAACATAACTGAAACATGTATTTATAACGTTACTTGGATATAATAAAATGTTTTTGAAAAATAAACGAGATGAATGTAGGTAAAATTTTAATGCATTTCTCACATAGACTATGATGTCAAACCGCTGTATTTTACTTTTACAATGTAGTTGTACAATTTTTTGATTTACTGTTTTTGTATCCACGATAATAGTCGCAAGGTAAATTATATAGGTTTTGAAAAGGACGTACATATTAATAACATATTACTTGTTATTGTTATTGTTACGAATCTATTGACCTGGATTTCATGACGTTGACGCATGCGCAACCGACTGCTGACGAGAACAGACGGAAAAAGGCGAGCAGTGATCGGAGACGTCGAGAATCTTGCAACAAACAGATCAACAAAACCTTCCCTTAATAATAAATCATTTTGTTTTTTTGGTTTTATTCTGAAGAAGTATAATCCAAAGCAGGTTGATGTTTATTGTTTTTAATACAATTTTTTGTACTAAAAATGTTTATATTTTTATTGTATTAAATTTTATTTGTTACGTGTGACATGGCAATTTTACAAATGCTTTCAAGAACATTTTTTAAACTGATTTTTTTAAATTTGTATAATATTTCTTCCACGAACAGATTCAATATTTTTTTGTTTTTGTCAATGTTTATTAATCTTGCATTTTTTGTTGTTTTTTATGCTTATATTCATTATCAAAGCGTCGTTAAAATTAAATATTTTTAACTAAAGAAAAGTTATAATAATTTAATTTTTGTGTTTGTATTTAGAAATTTTTATTTTATTTTCATAATTTATTTCGTTTTTATAAAGTTGTAAAACACCCTTATTTTCATGGGTTAATCAAAACCAGCACTCAAATGATTTTAAATATAAACTAGAATAATACCACACCTTCACACATCTTCCAAAATTTAATAAATACTTTAACAGGAGAAAGAAAAATAATTTTAACAAAATGATTCGCGTTTATTTATGTCGGTGGTTCTCGTCAGCTGTCTGTCGCATCCCCGATCACTGCTCGGCCTTTTCCGTTGGTACTCGTCCACAATCGTCTGTGCAATCGCCAAAGTCACAAAATAATACGTGTCAAAATGCCTAATTTAAGGATATGAGCGTATTTAAAAAATGCGATTCATAGTTTGCAAGTGTATAAATCAAAGTCATTGTTTGTTTCTATTTCTTTCTTTCAAAGATGAATAAATGAATATCAATATTACTTAAATTTATCTATTTATACGAAAAAAAAGAGAAAGACTTCGTTACGTATTTACAGCGCTATGAGTTACATTTTGTTTCAACTGTTTAAAGTTATGAACTTTGATCGACACCGCGAGGATATACAATCTGCAAGATGTAAAAATTTCATGACTTACTTTCTAATCATATCGAACCTAATACAATTAAATAAGTTGAAAGCAATCTTGAAATGTATAGGTTTTGTGGTCTGCCGTAGTTATAGTCGAAAATTATCGGTTTCTTATCTATCACAATTACTTAATTATACTTTTTATGTCAAAATTTACTCACATTGAAGAATCTGCAGCAGTGAATTTTTTTTTAAGTATTGATATTGGATAGGAGAAAATCTGAAATCAGTGTTTTTCAAACAATTAAAAACACAGGAAATAATATCTTTCAAATTCATCGCTACCATAAAAACAAAGCACAACGTATTATTTTTATTATTGAAATTTGTTGAGTAATTTCTATATTTTATTTATTTGCAGATTGTTATTCTCATCATCCTTATCTTCAACCCACCTGATAGAAACGTCCGAAACGTCGTGAAAGAACAACTACTAAAATTAGGATAACAGTCCGAAAATCTAATATATAAAAGGTACTATGTCTGTCTCCATATTTTCAAATTCTATCTCTTCCGATACTAAACGACGCAGAACAATGGTTGGATTTTTTCTGGACCATTTTTTCATGGGTCTTAAGCTGGTTAAAATAGTTTTTAATGGGTGTTAAGCTGATTAAAATAGTTTTTTAAGGGGTCGTAAGCTGGTTTAAATAGTTTTTAATGGCTAAAAGTGGGCAAAATTGAAAAATCGTTTTGCATTTTGTACAGCCATTTTAGTTCATTTTAAATTTTCAATCAATGGATATGCCTGTCACGTTGGTATAGTGATAACGTCGCCAGGTTTACTTTCGGTTTTGATTCTAGCCTACGGCACCACCCCTTTTTACTTCCTTTTACAGACAGACACACGTGTATAACACAAAGAAAATGATCTTGATATATGGTATATAAATAAAGTTATTATAATTTGAGGAGAAAGCCTTCGATAGATACAATGAGAGACATTTCCAGTTAATAAACACAGCGTCAGCATCTTCACGCTGTTCACCGAACATTCTCGCACATAACTTAGTACATACACTTCTTCACTAAAAAAACAGCGACGCTAATATATAAGAACATATTTATATACTTAATCTGCTTTATATTCTTTATCTGCTTACACACACACACGCACACACACACACACACACACACACACACACACACACACACGGAGAATGTCATTTTTACACACTCTTTTACTTTATCAGACATTTTATGAAAAGAGAAAGAGTTATATTTTAATTTGAAAATGATATTTATGTAACCATAAATTAAAAACAAGACAAGATAATTTCAATGAATAATGTATGTTTTGTATGCCTGAATTTTAGTTTGGAATTTTTGAAATATTAAACATCATAACTTAATGTATTTAGTATCAACTTTTCTATTTTGTCAAAAAAACTTTTTTACGAGTCAAGAATTCTGGCATTTTCGATTTTCGATCACTGTAACACAAACTTTTATCGTTTCTATTTTCGTATAAGAACTAATACGAATAACGTTGTCCTACTTTTTGAAACATTTGATATTAAGGCTTCGACTAAGGCTCTATAATTGACTTTGTCAATATTCGATTACCGACCACTACGCTCATCATTCTGAAGACTCGCTGACACCACGAAATTCCGTACATACAACCATTGTGCTATGCGTTCAGTTTCTGGGTCAAACACTTCGTTGATATTGTGAGCTATTTAAGCCGTTTTCCGGCTTAACTTGAATTGAAATAACAAAAACTTTGTGAGTTTTATTTTCAATCTTGTATTTTACGTTCTGAAAGGAAAGCATCATTGTTTTAAAACGATTGTAGTTTAAACAATCGGATGGGGCGAAAAATGATCTTATTATTATAATCCAAATATTTATTGTAAAATACATCATTTAAAAAAAATTCACAAGAACTTTGTTTGAAATCTGATGGGAACTGTTTAAAAGTTAAAAGGATTTTATAAGCTGTTAAAATACAGAAAATCCTGCTTCATTTCTCTGGAGATAACACAAGTCAAATTTGACACAGTTGAATTTACAAATGCGATTTCAACCGTATTATTATGGCTTTAAAATTCATTTTAAGATGAGCCAAAGCAATTAAAGTGTTGTAATATAAACTGTGTCAAATTTTTATCACTATGAAAAGTATGGTAATTTGCATAAATGTTTTGACTCATCTTTTTACCATTTCTTCATAAAACTAAATATAACTAATATTACTACTCCTTACGCCTAGTAGCTGTGTTTCGAAATAATCATAATCGGTTACTTTTTAATGCGTAAATCCTATAAATATTAAAACATGATTAACATTGCATAGCTACATAAAAAATACCAAGAATTTTACACCACTTTTTGAAACTTCATGGATATTGATATAACGAGACTGATAGAACACTTATGTACACGATTTTAATACTAGTTTTTACGGATATCTATTGCAGTATTCTAATTATTGGAAAAAGTTAATAGAATAATAAGAAATTCGAAATCAGAGAAGTGTGCTTCATTTCTGTGGATAAAATGCGATGCAAATCTAATACGGTTGAATTTAAAAACGGGATTGCGACGTATTATCGCTCTAAGACCCATGAAAACATGTTAAAGAAATCGAAAAATGATAATGTTAATTATTTCCAATTTCACAACACTAAGAGGTATCTTAATTTTCATACATGTCTTGAATCCCTATTAACAAATACAAAACTACACCAAACTAAATAAAACTAACATTACGACTTCTTCCGCCTAGCAGCTATGTTTCTAAATTTATGGTGATCTGTTAATCGATAAGGCTTAAATTCTGTACATACTAATGCATGCTATACATTGTATGGATACATATAGCTACATAATACAAAATACAATAGTACAAAACATAATAAAACAATAAAAACAACATTTGTTTGGAAATGCATATTACATTTTTCATAATAGAAATTGTGGACAAACCATTCTTCACAAGCATGTGTACATTTACAAGGTTACAACTGTTATTCTAATTTTTACGCACATTGATTCTGATTATAGAAAATATCTAAAAATGAAAAGGATTTTATAAGATGTTTAAATACAGAAAAAACGTGCTTAATTTCTCTGGAGAAAACACAATGCAAATTTGAGACAGTTCAGCTTACTGCAACCGTATTATGCCCTTAAAATTCATTTAAGATGAGCCAAAAAATGAAATTTGGCAAAAGTAATTATGTTAACATTTTATAACAATCAACATATCGTAATTTTCAGGAATGTTTTGAATCCCCTGTTTTTCCCATTTTTATAATATTAAATCAAGCTCAAATTACGATCCCTTACACCTAGTAGCTTTTTTTTATAAGGTAGTCACCACTTATCCAGACCCGGAAGATACTCGGGGAAAGGGTTATTGCGTATACAGTACGTTAGTATTGGAGATTTGATAGAGTGCCCTTCTTAAGGGGGTATCTCATCAGAAATTTGTTTATGTTGGACGAAGATATCCAGATTGTAGTCAGGTGGTAAACAGGCAAACGGAAGAGAGTTCTACAGGCGCGCACTTCTAAGAAAGAAGCTTTGTTCATGGAATCTACGTTTTGGTTTTAGCACAGATAAAGAATGGGGAATATTTTTGACAGTGGTTTCAGCTAGAATGGAGTTTATCATGAAAGATTGGCGAGGGGGGACCAGAGATTGGAACCCAGACGAGCACTTGCCATAAAAGTAACGATAAAACAAAGACAGGCTCGCAACGTCTCTCCTGTGGAAAATATGTTGTAGGGTAGAGAAAAGGGCATCCCCCCACTAGGCCACGAAGCCTATTTTGTACTCTGTCAAAATATTATGAGATGCTTAACATTGTAGACATACATATGTAAGAAATAAAAACATTATTTTCGAATGCATATTAAGTTTTTTCTTGCAAAAAATCGGTTCCTTCAAAAGTCGAGAAGATTTGCAAAGCTACGTCTTTATTATTACACTGATAACATTAGAGGCGTATGTTTATCTTGTCAGTAAAAAGTTAGCTGCACTCTTCGCAAAACCTTATTTTATCGCTCGTGTTTAATTGTACTTGATTTGTATTCTCATTCTAACTAAATTCTTTGCACGGATAACAATTCGTGTCTGCAAAGTTCTGAACTTTAAATCTGCACACAAAAAAAAAAGAAAAAATATCTCCAACAGAAAAGAAATAATTGGACAAGCTATATATCGTGATTCAACATAATAAAAAAGAAGAAAAAAGACGTTTCGGATTCAGGTAGATAAGTTTGCGCAAACTCATGGTGTAAATCCCACGTGAACAACGCACATTGAATTTTAGTCAGCAGAAATAAAATGCCGCAGTAAGGTAAGTTAAATCCCGTAATCAACGGTGCTTATGTGTGTTTCAACTGACACTAATCACAAGGCAGGGCTATAGGAAGATGCTCATCTTGAAATGTTTACGAAGCAAGCGTGCTGCTTGTATTCGAAGTCAGGAACCGTACCCCGCGGCCCGATATGGCTTTTTCGTTTTAGAAGAGAGCGAAAAACGAACTTGGCAATATGGCGCCAATAAGGAACATGGGTTCTTGAAGATGAAGCGAATACCTTTGCCCGGGTTGGTCATTAGTAGTCGTCTATCATACGAAGGGATTGGCGTTGCAAGGGACTGGGGCCGTGGAAGGGACCCAACCCCTGTCATGATTGATGTTACAGCGCTTCTCGGAAACGAACAACCTGAATATTTTGTAAGTTGTGCACAGTGTTTAGGATACGAGAGCAATTTCATTCGGTCGGGTGATTAATTCTGCAATGAACGGTCGGCTCGACGGGAAGAATCATGGAAATGGCAAGCTGTGCGAGGAATCGCCACTTTGAACGGAATGAAAATACGAGAATGCCGCAAAAAGGAGGAAAAGAAACTAATGATACCGAAATGATCCGGACTAGCGGTTTGTCTCCGGGTAGCGTCGGTGAGGAGGCGGGTGGCAAGAGATCCTTAGAATATTTGTTGAAACAAATTAAATACAAGTGTAGTATCATATAAAAATCAGGCATGGTACATATATATATATAAATGTAGCAGATTTATCGGCGTGTATATATATATATATATATATATATATATATATATATATATATATATATATATATATATATATATATATATATATATATATATATATATATATATACTAGCAGATCTACCGACGTTTTCCGGTTGTAAAATACACTGATATAAGATATTTTCATTCGTGCATATTTCGTACTTATTATAAAACAAATTAATTTTTATTATCACATTGTCCCAATACAACGGCTGTAATGAAGAGATACAAGATAAAGTAAACAAGCGTTAAATAAAAAAAAAACTATAAGATTTTGAATTTAAACAAAGTTTTCTACTATATGTGCTCTGCACCTATAAAATAGGTACCGTGAACTTTACTCGAAATTAACGGTGATTCAGTTGTTTTCATAACAGTCTCTACCCGTTGAATGAAAACGGTATCCATTGAAATTAACAATATTTTAAAAATAAACATTTATAATATATATATATATATATATATATATATATATATATATATATATATATATATATATAATGATTTCAAAGTTACAAAAAATGACTGGTACTATTAGCTGAAATCGAAACCGCAACATTCTACGCTGTAGCTGTAATCGTTTTTTATTGCCTCAGATAGATTAAAAAAGCTAAAACCACTTTAAGCTAAGGATGTATATGTACGTACATAGACTGAAAATGTAATCGATTGACTCCTAACAAGGTCGACAGTTTTTATTCAGTTTTGGCCTCTTATCCGCTATTTTTACACGCGAAACACCAATATCGATAGCGTTCCCGAGGTTAAAAAAACCTATATATCAATTTTTTAGATCAAATATTCAGAGGGGTGTTTGGTAAAAATATACCACACAATCAGAGAATAGGCTAGTTTCATGCATATATTAGATGCGATGTATATTAAATTAGATTATGTATATATTACAATATTAATGCGTATTTTTACGGCTCTTGCCAGACCATAAAATACGCCTAAATATTATATCTTCATTCATTCTTATTAATTACCATAGAACCAATGCTCAATAGATTATAAGCGAATATATATTAAAAAGTTTAAAAAAAATACAAGTTGTGTACCATTTGTTAGAAACGAAACCAGAAAATTAAGCGGTCCACACTTTGTCTTTATTTTTCTCTACGAGCATCGATACCGTCTTATCGATCAGCAGATTGATTCGAAATTGTAAAAATTAGGCAACCGTGAGCTATGAATGTTTAATTTTGAGAATCCTTCAAACTGACATCAGAGGGAAAGTTTTATACCACTTAACAAGGTGAACTGTTTTGTTTTAAATTGTGAAGCTGTAGCAGAAACTCTTGTCGGCTAAAAGCAAAATCCAAAGTGTGCTATAAGTCAAACTAAGTTTTATATCAAATTTCGATTCTGTAGACAAAATATTCATAGAATAGCTTGATAAAGTGTCAATATACAGCTCGTACAAAGTCATATACAGAGTCGAACGATAAAATTATCCCCCTACATCACAGCTTTATTTAAAACTTTCATTGAAAAAATCAATTCACATAACTTGATTATGTAGTAGACGTTATATCTATTTAGTGTAGCCGATTTCAGCCGTAGTCACCGCCTCGAAATGGGAACATACCTTTTCTGCAAGCGCCGGCGGGAGCTTGGCATATACTCGGCGGATGGCGGCGATTAGGTTAGTTTTATGTTGTGGAAGGTCATGTTGAGGATTTTCTCGACGTATAACCAAACGAAGTAGTCCGCCGGGTCTAGGTCGGGGGAGGAGGGGCACAAGTGAGAGAAGGGTACAAAGTCGTAGCACTCCTTCTGAGGTCTGGGTCTCTTTGAACGTGGACCACCTAATTGCACTAGGGGATCACCCCATTCGTCAGAACATCGAGGGGTGTGAGATGGCATGATGTAACCCTCACTTTAAACTACACGAAAAACTATAACCGTGGCCAGAAACTGTTTTCCGGATTTGTATTTTAGGATGTTGGTAATGGTCCTATTGTCATAACTTGGATGGTTAGAGAGCAAGAGTTGTACAGCGGCGAATCTCCGACCTCGCTCGTTGAACATTATGTCACTTTCAGACATGATATAAGGATCCTATCGCTCTTGGGATTTGAACACACATGGCCAACTGGTGGATTGTCTGCAACAAAGAAGGAAAACAGGCTTTCATCAAAGGGAAATTGAATCATATCGTCTTTTTTTAGGGAGACACTTTTATCGTTCCACTCTCTTCCTCTTTCTCTCTCTCTCAATATATATATATATATATATATATGTATATATACATATATATATGGATATTGATATAGAGGGATATATAGATATATAAATATTTCTGTGTACCAAGCCGTTTACATCTTAAATCGTACGCAACTTTATGCGCAATACTGAAACGATCTCAATCATCTAATAAGAAACCCTAAAAAATAAAACTGTAATCAATTAATTAATTGTTTTATAAAGAAATATGCAAATTAGTTAACCGTCATTTAGTCGTCTGCATACTTATGACTGAGTATAATAAGAAGTTCATTTTTATAATTTTTAATTATAAAAAGTAGACCTTTTATAACTATCTCAGAGCGAAAAAAATCAAAACTTTACAGTCATCCATTTCCAATACTGTTTCGCTGTATCACAGCGTATCTAAGCGTTTCTCTACTAGCAAAATTTAATCGAATAGGCGTGGGATAAACTTGACCGAAATGTATAAGTGCTGCTAATCTCTAATAAGTTTGGATCGAGAATTGAGCAGATCTCTCGTCAGTCTAGCAACAAGCTAAATCGGAAAGAATAATGTGTAGTTGTAATGCAGCAATGGTGAGGAAATCTAATTTTTTTGATGAATCGAAAATTTGAAAAGATATTTTAGGATTGATTTGTATTCAAAGTGGTCCAGTGATCTACGATTTAAGATAATAAATCAAACTACACTGACACGACAGAAAAGAATAGACATCCATAGAAACAGTTTATTTCAATAAACCTAAATTATAAAACAACAACAAAAATAAATGGTCACAAATTTAGTAATACATGGTTTACATTCCGTTTTGCTGATATTAATGCCAGGTATCTTTTAGGCATAAAACTGATCAGTTAATGAATATCATCTGGAGGAATTTCTAGTCATGTTTGACGCATTACTACTAAAGATGCAGGCTTAGAAGATGGTTTCCTTTTCTTTTTGTGAAGGTTCCCGTCTAATATTCATCAAAAGGTTTTCAATTAGGTTCATATCCGCCGCTGACTTGGCCATGGAAGTTTATTAATCCCATTTTAGATCAACCAATGTTGTGTCGCCCTAGTAGAGTGGCAAAGTGTTAACTTGGTTTATTTAACCAGTTGAGAATATTAGTAGGAACCCTTAATGTAATATTGAAATATATTTAGTAGAATTGATTATTTCTTCGCACTTAACCAGGCCTGATGCTTCTTTGGTTCGTGGCATGTTTCAATGTTGTTAGATGCAATTTTAATGAGATACTGTGTTATTTCAGCACTATTCCTTTTGTAAATATAAATACGTCTACAGTTCTTATATTTCAATTTAATTCACAACCGAATATAACTTGCCAATTTAAAACTTATTGTTTGGACAAAGAATACAATATTATATCAATTTATTTAATCCATAGATTTTCGATATAGGCTCATCTCCTCGGGCGAAAAGTCATAAACAAAATATAAATTCGGGTTTGATATAATTTCGTTATTTAGCACGTACATAGTAACTATATTTTAAAGATTGAATCCTTTCTAAGGGACATAAAGAAAATAAGTGTTGAAACAAAAAATAGCTATGAGATGTCATCCTTGAACAGAAAAGAACAGTATTATTATTAGTATCCAAAAAGAAAATTACTCCTTGAACAGAAGAGAATGGTGTTATTACGTTGCAAATTTGTTAAAGATCAATAAATGGAAGATAAAGCCCAATAATATTCAATTAATTATTAAGACGCCGTAATCTGTTGCGAACGGAGAATTAAGAATTATTCAATCTTATTTTTTGGTCACGTAATAGCTGTAGGAATATTTTCTCTTTTAATAAAGAAAAGTCCAACTGGTCAAAATTAATATTTTAATTAGTTAAAAATCATGATAAAATCATAACAATTTAAATTTTAAAATTAATATTTAAATTAGTTAAAAATCATGATAAAATCATAATAATTTAAATTTTCAAATTAATATTTTAATTAGTTAAAAATCATGATAAAATCATAATAATTATAAATTTTAAAATTAATATTTTAATTAGTTAAAAATCATGATAAAATCATAATAATTTAAATTTTAAAATTAATATTTTAATTAGTTAAAAATCATGATAAAATCATAATAATTTAAATTTTAAAATGAATATTTTAATTAGTTAAAAATCATGATAAAATCATAATAATTTAAATTTTAAAATGAATATTTTAATAAGTTTAAAATCATGAAAAAATCATAATGATTTAAATTTTAAAATGAATATTTTAATTAATTAAAAATCATGATAAAATCATAATAATTTAAATTTTAAAATTAATATTTTAATTAGTTAAAAATCATGATAAAATCATAATAATTAAAATTTTAAAATGAATATTTTAATTAGTTAAAAATCATGATAAAATCATAATGATTTAAATTTTAAAATGAATATTTTAATTAGTTAAAAATCATGATAAAATCATAATAATTAAAATTTTAAAATGAATATTTTAATTAGTTTAAAATCATGATAAAATCATAATAATTTAAATTTTAAAATTAATATTTAAATAAGTTAAAAATCATGATAAAATCATAATGATTTAAATTTTAAAATGAATATTTAAATTAGTTTAAAATCATGATAAAATCATAATAATTTAAATTTTAAAATGAATATTTTAATTAGTTAAAAATCATGATAAAATCATAATTATTTAAATTTTAAAATGAATATTTTAATTAGTAAAAAATCATGATAAAATCATAATGATTTAAATTTGAAAATGAATAATTTAATTAGTTAAAAATCATGATAAAATCATAATAATTTAAATTTTAAAATGAATATTTTAATTAGTACAAAATCATGATAAAATCATAATAATTAAAATTTTAAAATGAATTTTTTAATATGTTAAAAATCATGATAAAATCATAATAATTTAAATTTTAAAATGAATATTTTAATTAGTTAAAAATCATGATAAAATCATAATGATTTAAATTTTAAAATGAATATTTTAATTAGTTAAAAATCATGATAAAATCATAATGATTTAAATTTTAAAATGAATATTTTAATTAGTTAAAAATCATGATAAAATCATAATAATTTAAATTTTAAAATTAATATTTAAATTAGTTAAAAATCATGATAAAATCATAATGATTTAAATTTTAAAATGAATATTTAAATTAGTTTAAAATCATGATAAAATCATAATAATTTAAATTTTAAAATGAATATTTTAATTAGTTAAAAATCATGATAAAATCATAATTATTAAAATTTTAAAATGAATATTATAATTAGTTAAAAATCATGATAAAATCATAATGATTTAAATTTTAAAATGAATATTTTAATTAGTTAAAAATCATGATAAAATCATAATGATTTTAATTTTAAAATGAATATTTTAATTAGTTAAAAATCATGATAAAATGATAATGATTAAAATTTTAACATGAATATTTTAATTAGTTAAAAATCATGATAAAATCATAATGATTTAAATTTTAAAATGAATATTTTAATTAGTTAAAAATCATGATAAAATCATAATGATTAAAATTTTAACATGAATATTTTAATTAGTTAAAAATCATGATAAAATCATAATAATTTAAATTTTAAAATGAATATTTTAATTAGTTAAAAATCATGATAAAATCATAATAATTAAAATTTTAAAATGTATATATTAATTAGTTAAACATCATGATAAAATCATAATAATTTAAATTTTAAAATTAATATTTTAATTAGTAAAAAATCATGATAAAATCATAATGATTTAAATTTGAAAATGAATAATTTAATTAGTTAAAAATCATGATAAAATCATAATAATTTAAATTTTAAAATGAATATTTTAATTAGTACAAAATCATGATAAAATCATAATAATTAAAATTTTAAAATTAATTTTTTAATATGTTAAAAATCATGATAAAATCATAATAATTTAAATTTTAAAATGAATATTTTAATTAGTTAAAAATCATGATAAAATCATAATGATTTAAATTTTAATATGAATATTTTAATTAGTTAAAAATCATGATAAAATCATAATGATTTAAATTTTAAAATGAATATTTTAATTAGTTAAAAATCATGATAAAATCATAATAATTAAAATTTTAAAATGAATATTTTAATTAGTTAAAAATCATGATAAAATCATAATGATTTAAATTTGAAAATGAATAATTTAATTAGTTAAAAATCATGATAAAATCATAATGATTTAAATTTTAAAATGAATATTTAAATTAGTTAAAAATCATGATAAGATCATAATGATTAAAATTTTAAAATGAATATTTTAATTAGTTAAAAATCATGATAAAATCATAATGATTTAAATTTTAAAATGAATATTTTAATTAGTTAAAAATCATGATAAAATCATAATAATTAAAATTTTAAAATGTATATTTTAATTAGTTAAAAATCATGATAAAATCATAATGATTTAAATTTTAAAATGAATATTTTAATTAGTTAAAAATCATGATAAAATCATAATAATTTAAATTTTAAAATGAATTTTTTAATTAGTTAAAAATCATGATAAAATCATAATGATGTAAATTTTAAAATGAATATTTTAATTAGTTAAAAATCATGATAAAATCATAATAATTTAAATTTTAAAATGAATATTTTAATTAGTTAAAAATCATGATAAAATCATAATAATTTAAATTTTAAAATGAATATTTTAATTAGTTAAAAATCATGATAAAATCATAATAATTTAAATTTTAAAATGAATATTTTAATTAGTTAAAAATCATGATAAAATCATAATGATGTAAATTTTATAATGAATATTTTAATTAGTTAAAAATCATGATAAAATCATAATGATGTAAATTTTAAAATGAATATTTTAATTAGTTAAAAATCATGATAAAATCATAATGATTTAAATTTGAAAATGAATATTTTAATTAGTTACAAATCATGATAAAATCATAATAATTAAAATTTTAAAATGTATATATTAATTAGTTAAAAATCATGATAAAATCATAATGATTTAAATTATAAAATGAATATTTTAATTAGTTAAAAATCATGATAAAATCATAATGATTTAAATTTTAAAATGAATATTTTAATTAGTTAAAAATCATGATAAAATCATAATAATTTATATTTTAAAATGAATATTTTAATTAGTTAAAAATCATGATAAAATCATAATTATTTAAATTTTAAAATGAATATTTTAATTAGTTAAAAATCATGATAAAATCATAATGATTTAAATTTTAAAATGAATATTTTAATTAGTTAAAAATCATGATAAAATCATAATGATTTAAATTTTAAAATGAATATTTTAATTAGTTTAAAATCATGATAAAATCATAATAATTAAAATTTTAAAATGAATATTTTAATTAGTTAAAAATCATTATAAAATCATAATAATTAAAATTTTAGGTAAAAGTTGTTATGTTTAGATTGGATTCACAATGATGAAAAAACAGAGAAATTTTAATGTCTATTTTTTTTATCATTTTGAATCCAATTTAACAATCTTTTCACCAAATTCAAATTTTGGAAATTATTTTTAACATAAATAATTTCAGTCCAAAAATACCTTTCGCCTTGAATACATTCTTTCTTTTGCTATTTTTACAAATATCAATAACGATCATGAAATTAATCGAGCAGAACTTAACATCTACGTGATAGCACTTTACCGTACACAATACACTTTTAGTCAGCAAATACTTTTGAGAGGTATTGCATGTGACCATTCACATCTTCTAAAAGTAAAATTGTTTTAAAATTTCAAAATGTGAATCTGCATGTTTGTGTTATTGTTGTATTTAAAGGCATTAACTTGAATTTAATCAACAAATTGCATTTATAATGGTTATTCGCTTGATTCAATATAAGTTGATTTACTGTTACACGGCATCTTCATTTGGAATACAACATTTCTTAAGTCAATGGATATCAATATAGTTAATCATCTGAAAAAGGATATTAAATAAAAACAAATGAATTATTGACGCAATTAAATTGAACATAAAACTAATTTGTTTCCATTTTATTTCCTTGTTCTTTCACTGACGTCGACCATTTTGCCGTTTGTATTTTCTTTGTCCTATCTGCTCTTTTTACCGATGTTCATTGCATCACAAGGACGAAAGCTTATTAATCAAACCGCCTTTTATTCCCCCTTTTCTTAGCACACTACCGTCGGCGGATTTTATGTGCTAAGGAATAAAGGCCGTACAAGGAACGGTTGATTCGAATATTATTGAGAAAACAGAAATATGGTGGTGCTTTATGTTCTAGATTGTATTTATTTTAAAATGTCGTGACAAAATAACAGAATAAACGTAGACAAGAAAATATTGAATCGTCAAACCGTTTTGTATTCTATTTCTTTGTACCCAAGTTTGGAACAACGTGCTTTAGATATTCCTCGCAATCCTATCTGTAGCTTCGTCTGTCTGTCTGGCTGCTTTGCTTATCTTACAACGATTCCCATTAGAACAATTCATATCAAATGGGCTTTTATTTACCTAAAGCCGTTAACGCTGTCAGGCTATTTGCTTGGCGTTATTTAACAAACAAAACACCAACATCCAACATTGGTTATGGGCACAGTAGTAGTAAGGTTTAGGCAACCATCATAAAAAATGCCCATAAAAGGGTGTGATTTGAACGTGAAACAGAAACATCACGTTTTTTATACACATGCAGCTATTTAACATTTATCATTGCTGAACGCACACGTTTAATGGTTTGTATTTATACACATCCAATAATTTATTAAAGGAGATTCTCTCTGCATTTTAGTTTATCTATCAGGCCTCAAGTTTAAATAACAGTTTTGTTAGTCTTGTCAAATTAATATTGTTTTATATTATTGGAATCCGTTGACATGTATATGTATATTTATTGATTTGTGGACTGTTATTGTATCACGACGTTTCCGCCAACTATTCCTCTTGCCTGACGTGAAATAACAACTATGAAAGTGAGGATGGCAGTTCACAAATCAATGAATAATTATAATATTGTATTTTTATATAATTGCTGAGGCCAACCATTCAATTTGCTTTTCAGATTAAATATTTTCTAAAAATAAACTTTTCTTGCAAATTAGATATACACACTTGGCAGCGAAATGGGTTATAAAATATTGTATTTATTTCAATGATAACTTAGTTTGTTTTCATTGTAACAATTGTGACATGAGTAAAGGCGTATGACAGAGGTATGGATGTTTTACAGTGAAGAAAATAGGTCAATGTGTCCTCGCTCTATGAGCGGCACTCTCTCATTTTGTAATATTCGCCTGTCGATTAATATACAATTTTTTTATTATTCTGGAATGTTTATAGTTCCTATTGTTTATGGTTCATTAGTTTTTACCGATATTTCTTTCACATATTTCTGGTCAAATTATGTATTTCAATTGACAATTCCTTAAATGGAATTAGCGCGTGTGCAACTTATCGAATGTCTCTTTCTTCACAGGATCAGTGGGATCACCTGCCAAATATCCAACAGCATCATTTTAATGCTAACCACTCCCGTTTCTGAATTTTTGAGATGAGGGTGGGTTATTCGTATTATTTATATTCTTCGGACTACTGTTCTCATTTTGCGTTAAATTTTCATAAAAAAGAAAATATCCCCCCCAAACAAAACAACAAAAAACAGATAAAAACATAATAACAAAATAATGCAACAAGTTCAAGCCAAAATAAATAAATAAATAAATAAATAAACTAGGTCACACATGCTAAAATTCTTTCCTTATAAAAATAATAACGGCTCCCTCAGTCGAACACGTACAACATCGGAGCCGATGCGTAATTCTCTAGTGGGGTAGCACTCGTGTACGTCAGCCAATCACATTCTATAACTTCATCCTGTTTTATTCTTTTATTTGTTAAATAGTGGTCAATAAAAATTAAATTATAATCCCATTCTTACATTTGAAATAATAGTGTGATTAAATGCTACCTATTGTTCATTTCAAAATGTAAACAAACTCCTCGTCAAATTAATCGATACCGGTGTTGAACGTAAAGCGTCCCTTTTTAAGCATTATATTGTTCGACTAGTATTTTCACGTTTTACGATACATTTTGTTTATTAAATTGTTAGGTGGAAATACAGAATAGTTATTTACAAACAGCCGGGCACACAATCAGCTTCGATTAAAACGAAAAGATAACATTAATAGTCCTAACAAGCGATCAGTGATTACGCGTAGCTGCACGCAGCAGCTATTGTGTAAAGGTAGTAATAATAGTCGCTTAGCGTGGTTTGACAGAAAGATTAGTATAAATAGTTACAGTGGAAAACCGGTAATATCCAAATCTGTAAAGTATATATTTTTTTTAAATCGATATTATATCAAAATATATAAAAAATTAAAATAAACTAGACTTACATGAGATTATTATTATTATCCCTATTCCAAAGGAATTTATTAAATATTTGTTGAAGAAATTTAAAATTTGTTTTTATGCTATAACTACGGCTTCATTCCTTATTCTCGCTCACCCTCTCTCTTTCTCTCCATATATCTTTCTCTCTCTCTCCATATATCTTTCACTCTCTCAATGTGCAAGCGATAAGAAAATATAAAACGCTTGAAGTTGATTCAACAATTCTTGTAAGCAGTCAGTCTGATGCTGTTAGAAATAAAGCATAGTAGTAACAGTAATAGTTTCAACGGAGAGTTATTAACTGTTATGTTATGGTAGTATCAATATTGTCCCGGTTGGAAAACTCTTAAGGACTGATTTTGCAAAACAGAATTTTTTAAATCGATATTATATTAAATTATATAAAATAATATCTGAAATGAAACAGAAGAACATGGAGATTATTATTATCACTATTCCAAAGGAATTCATTTAATATTTTGCGAGGAAATTAAAAATGTGTTTTTTCAAGCGGTACATACGGCTTAATTACTCAATAGTAGTCTGCAAGTAAAATTTTGTTTGTCGAGCAGTTACTTGCTCAACTAATTATTTTTAGATATAATTCTAAATCTCAAAGATAACACTTTTGAACCGTTTGCCAAACCCAACCAAACGCTATTTAATATAGAATATAAATCCAATCATCCTATATGTATGAAAAAAGATATTATCTCAAGTATATCAAAATAAATATCAAGGTTATCACGAAATGAGAATATATTCGATAAAAATAAAGATTATTATAATAAGCTTACATTAGATCAGGTTATCAAGGTAAATTAAATACATAACTAAGGTGAATAACAAAAATAACAAAACAAACGATACAGTATCATATAACATGGCAAGGAAAGGAGATAGAAATGTAAAAGGATCATAAAAAGAATAAAAAGAATAGAATTAAATATAATGAAAAAGCATACAATAGTAATAATGATATTAAGAATAAGAGAAAACGTGTGGTTTAACCTCGATTTCAATGAACATATACAAAAATAATATCTCTAAAGAGTTTTACAAAATATTTGATAAGAACTTCCCCCAGAAAATAGATAAAGTTTTAAACTTTCATTCTCAACCGCTGATAACACTATAATAGGTTCTAATAATAGTAAAGTAGTGAATAATAATAGGATTGAATCAGGTGAACTAAATTTGGTGAGGATTGAATCAGGTGAACTAAATTTGGTGAGGATACTTAACTGTAGAATACGTAACAAATGTCCGTTGGAGAAAAATTGCTTAATTTATGAAATTTGGTATAAATGTGAAGTGAGGGTGCATGATATTGCATCATTTAAAATTGGACAAGAGAATGAACCAATTAGGATTAAGGATATACATCAGTAATTATTACAAATAAGAAGATTCTAAAGAAGGAATTTTAAGCAAAAGGTTATACTTTATACACACCTGTTATCATGCCTCAAATCTGATTAAATCCAATTAAAACAAATCTTTTATATGCTAAGGATGATATGTAATCTAAATAGATGAAATAGTAATAGTTTGGGTTTTAATAATCTTTATGGGTAAAAAAATACACCCCAGTAGTTCAATAACGCAGGAATGTAATAAAATCTGACATTAAGTAACTGCAAGATATCAAGACAAACAGATTAGGATAGTGTGAAACAAATTTAATTAAAATATAATAATGAATTAAACCTAGTGAGCAATTAAACAGATATTGTTTAAAGAAGATAATGTTAGAATTATTGGTTTAAATTGAAACGGGAGTGAGTAAAAATACTGAACTCAAATATGAATGCATGGAATAAACAGAATTACTTTCCTTAGAATATTAATATTTGACGAAGTAAGTAAAAGAATTAAAATAAAACAATTACATATAATGAAAGTTTAAAAGCAAAATTTTAAAATTCAATTATTGACATAACAAATACATTTTAATAATTACTATTGAAATAACCCTTTTAATTAGATTTTCATTCTTAAGAAAGTTAATGTTAAGCAAAACTAATCATGAGATCGCAAAACTAATCATGAGATCGCAAAATTGATACGAAACCATCGTAGATTAAGGAGGATGGGCGTGGACTATTTAAGTAGAAACTAGGATTTAATGGTGAATTCTTGTATTTAGGAGATAAATCAATGAAATAAATCAATGAAATAAATAAGCAATTACTAAAATAAAATAAGAAACAGAGGATAATTTAATATTAAAATCATTCAAAAGTAAAAATACGAAAATGGGACGATTGCTACATCCTACCGCTATCGGAAAATAAAAATACAAAAAAAGAAAGAGTGGGGTGGAGGTAAGTTCAACAAATGTTCTCATTTTATATTTTATTGTCTTGAATTTTGCGAAAAGATTATTTTAATATATATATATATATATATATATATATATATATATATATATATATATATATATATATATATACATAAGTTCACCTGAAAAATACACTGTTTTATTATGTCAGACTTGAAAATATAAAATACATTTTTTTATATCATCATTTACTTTAAATAGATGTAATTCTGTAAAAATATCTCTCAGAATGTAGTTCATACTACCCGATATATGTACTTATATGTGTATGTATTCTGTACTGTCTCTAGAGACAATGGATACATTTCTATAACTGCCTCGGTACATAATCGTGAGGCACGAATTGAGTAATTCTAAACCTTACCTCTCCCGAATCTGCACTTTCCGATTTCCGTGGCAAGAAGAAGAAGTCTAGGGCGACACTAAACAATGCCGAGAAAAGCGGGAAGCTAATGCAGTACTTGGTATTTCTACATCATCACATATTAACAACTGACCAAGCTCAATGCTGCTTAACTTCGGTAAAAACCGGTGTATATGCAGTATTATATATATATTTTTTTCAAAAATCTAATAATTATTTACATAAATGCAGTATTATATATATATATATTTTTTTTCAAAAATCTAATAATTATTTACATAAATTAAGCCATGAGTGTTTCATGTTACGCAATTATAAGTGCAGGAAGAAAAAATCATTGCTGGTCGCGAGACTCAAACTAAGTTAACAAAACACTCCTCTCGGCCACCAGAAAGTGAAATAGTTATGAAGACATGTAAGCGGGCTTTTCATAGCAGATTCCCGTCTTTATTCGCAATTTACGGTTATTATTAAAAGAGAAAAACAATAAACCAATGTGTGGTTATCAGTTCTTGGTAGATAACTGTAACTAAGGAATATTAGAGATTGTCAATGCAAGATGGATGCCTATTTAGAATTCAATGTGGGAAGTCAATGAGAGTTCTATAAATTAAAAAAAACATGAAAAAAACTACCAAGATTTGAATACTTGCCGGAATTATCTAAATAATAAAATCTTATCAAGTCTCATTTAAAAGATTCCGAAACGTGATATAAAACAGATTTTTGAAGGAACATTTTCATAAATAAACATCAAAAGTTAATGAACACATTTGTTTCTAGCATTTTGTTGTTTTATTTTATTCGGGGGATACCACTTATCAATGGCCAAAGGTCACTCAGAGATGAGGGTTAATGAATGTAAGGTAATGGTCACTTACAGTGTCAATTGGGTAGAATTTGATTATTTAAGGGGACGGACCAACAAGAATTTGTTTACATTGGTTTTGAAGACTTCCAATGTTGTATACAACCGGAAAGCAGAACAGCGGAACTGTGTTTCACAGGCGGGCAGTTATAGGAAGAGAGCTTTGTTCATAGAATCTGCGTTTAGATTTACGCACAGATAGAGAGCGTGGGAAACCGTTTATAGTGTTTTTAGTTAGTCGAGTGTTTTCATGATAGTTTTACAGAGGGAACGTTAAATTGAAGTTCAGCCGAGCACTTGCCATGAAAATAACGATAGATCAGGGACAGGTTCGCGACGTCACCTCTGTCACAAAGAGGTTGTAGGGAAGAAAAAACTGCATCACCTATTTCGAAACCAGTTTTAAACTTTATGAAATTTTGATGAGTCGCGCCAAGCAGCACCTGCTCAGATGTGGCAATAGTACTCTATTTTAGCACGTAACTGGCTCTTATACAGATAGAGGATTGTATCAGCAGGTATAAACCTATTTGAGCGATAGAGTGATCCAACCATTTTCCCAGCGATCTTGGCAACAGGTTTGATGTATGTGTTCCATCAGGAGTGAACGCTAGTCTCAGAAGCTTGTCAGGACACGGAGTTTCTTGAAAACAAGAGCCATCTCTAAACGCCCAAATCAAACGGACGCATTTCAAGAATCTCAATTTATTGTGTCTTCCGAACAATGTAATATGTCGTTCGTTTTCTCCTAAAAAGTAACTTCGATTCATTTACGGACATGTTTCATTGAAATTATCTACTTTACTTATAATTTTGACATTTAAGAGCGAAATGAGACAGAAAGATAAAGAAGAAGATAAAACAGAATTTTTGCTGCATTTGAATTTTACGTCGTGATTGAAATATAAAAAAAAACAACGGCGGGAAATTTTATTGCTGTTGCAAAATAAAAATGGCGTCATATGGCGGGAAAGAATTGCAGGAGGAAAGAAAACTATTTAACATGTTTGCCTTGGAAACATCGAGTTTTAAGATAGGTTAGCATTGTAGATACATTACGTATGCATATATGCCTGTGCATTAATTAATAAAGATTTTCCAATATATATTTTGATCACAGAAATACATTTAGGATTTTCCAGTTACCAATATATTTATAGTATTCACAATGTTTGATGCATCTTTCATTGCGTGTCTATCTTTAATGCTCATGGAAATGAATAAATATAAATAAATTAAACGAAAGATAATTATTTTAAAGTTCCTATGTCCTTTTATATTATTATAGGAGTTTATTATTTTTAAATAATAACAATTTACATCCATAGGCACAGATCGCAGTATAAATATAACTTGTAAGGGTTCAATCATAAACAATATACATGTGCAAATAAAGTATTTTGCGTGCTAAAATTTCTGAAAATTTGTTGGGTCGGACTAGAAGATAAGTCTGAGTTTTGGGGATTTATCAGTAAAATCTTGACCAGAAATAATGTAAGAAACAGCAAACGTCCTATAAAAAGTCTATTAATCTGCCTATGAAAAGCTATGAAAGATTTCTCAAATAAAGTGCATACAGCAAATCCAAGTTCATGTTGAATAAAAACGTATATAATTCGAAACAACGTCGAGAAATAACACATGTACGACGAAAATACTGAAAATAACACATGCACGACGAAAATACTGAAAATAACACATGTACGACGAAAATAATGAAAATAACACATGTACGACGAAAATACTGAAAATAACACATGTACGACGAAAATACTGAAAATAACACATGTACGACGAAAATACTGAAAATAACACATGTACGACGAAAATACTGAAAATAACACATGCACGATGAAAATACTGAAAATAACACATGCACAACGAAAATACTGAAAGTAACACATGTACGACGAAAATACTGAAAATAACACATGTACGACGAAGATACTGAAAATAACACATGCACGACGAAAATACTGAAAATAACACATGTACGACGAAAATACTGAAAATAACACATGTACGACGAAAATACTGAAAATAACACATGCACGACGAAAATACTGAAAATAACACATGTACGACGAAAATACTGAAAATAACACATGCACGACGAAAATAATGAAAATAACACATGCACGACGAAAATACTGAAAATAACACATGTACGACGAAAATACTGAAAATAACACATGCACGACAAAAATACTGAAAATAACACGTACGACGAAAATACTGAAAATAACACATGTACGACGAAAATACTGAAAATAACACATGTACGACGAAAATACTGAAAATAACACATGTACGACGAAAATACTGAAAATAACACATGTACGACGAAAATACTGAAAATAACACATGTACGACGAAAATAATGAAAATAACACATGTACGACGAAAATACTGAAAATAACACATGTACGACGAAAATAATGAAAATAACACATGTACGACGAAAATACTGAAAATAACACATGCACGATGAAAATACTGAAAATAACACATGCACGACGAAAATACTGAAAATTACACATGCACGACGAAAATACTGAAAATAACACATGTACGACGAAAATACTGAAAATAACACATGCACGACGAAAATAATGAAAATAACACATGCACGACGAAAATACTGAAAATAACACATGTACGACGAAAATAATGAAAATAACACATGTACGACGAAAATACTGAAAATAACACATGTACGACGAAAATACTGAAAATAACACATGTACGACGAAAATAATGAAAATAACACATGTACGACGAAAATTATGAAAATAACACATATACGACGAAAATAATGAAAATAACACATGTACGACGAAAATACTGAAAATAACACATGTACGATGAAAATACTGAAAATAACACATGTACGACGAAAATACTGAAAATAACACATGCACGACGAAAATACTGAAAATAACACATGCACGACGAAAATACTGAAAATAACACATGTACGACGAAAATAATGAAAATAACACATGTACGACGAAAATAATGAAAATAACACATATACGACGAAAATAATGAAAATAACACATGTACGACGAAAATACTGAAAATAACACATGCACGACGAAAATACTAAAAAAAACACATGTACGACGAAAATACTGAAAATAACACATGTACGACGAAAATACTGAAAATAACACATGCACGACGAAAATACTGAAAATAACACATGTACGACGAAAATACTGAAAATAAAACATGCACGACAAAAATACTGAAAATAACACGTACGACGAAAATACTGAAAATAACACATGTACGACGAAAATACTGAAAATAACACATGTACGACGAAAATACTGAAAATAACACATGTACGACGAAAATACTGAAAATAACACATGTACGACGAAAATACTGAAAATAACACATGTACGACGAAAATACTGAAAATAACACATGTACGACGAAAATACTGAAAATTACACATGCACGACGAAAATACTGAAAATAACACATGTACGACGAAAATACTGAAAATAACACATGTACGACGAAAATACTGAAAATAACACATGTACGACGAAAATACTTAAAATAACACATGTACGACGAAAATACTGAAAATAACACATGTACGACGAAAATACTGAAAATAAAACATGTACGACGAAAATACTGAAAATAACACATGCACGATGAAAATACTGAAAATAACACATGCACGACGAAAATACTGAAAATTACACATGCACGACGAAAATACTGAAAATAACACATGTACGACGAAAATACTGAAAATAACACATGTACGACGAAAATAATGAAAATAACACATGTACGACGAAAATAATGAAAATAACACATGTACGACGAAAATACTGCAAATAACACATGTACGACGAAAATACTGAAAATAACACATGCACGACGAAAATAATGAAAATAACACATGCACGAAGAAAATACTGAAAATAACACATGTACGACGAAAATAATGAAAATAACACATGTACGACGAAAATACTGAAAATAACACATGTACGACGAAAATACTGAAAATAACACATGCACGACGAAAATAATGAAAATAACACATGCACGAAGAAAATACTGAAAATAACACATGTACGACGAAAATAATGAAAATAACACATGTACGACGAAAATTATGAAAATAACACATGTACGACGAAAATACTGAAAATAACACATGTACGACGAAAATAATGAAAATAACACATGTACGACGAAAATAATGAAAAGAACACATGTAGGACGAAAATACTGAAAATAACACATGTACGACGAAAATACTGAAAATAACACATGTACGACGAAAATACTGAAAATAACACATGTACGACGAAAATACTGAAAATAACACATGCACGACGAAAATACTGAAAATAACACATGCACGACGAAAATACTGAAAATAACACATGTACGACGAAAATAATGAAAATAACACATGTACGACGAAAATTATGAAAATAACACATATACGACGAAAATAATGAAAATAACACATGTACGACGAAAATACTGAAAATAACACATGCACGACGAAAATACTAAAAAAAAACACATGTACGACGAAAATACTGAAAATAACACATGTACGACGAAAATACTGAAAATAACACATGCACGACGAAAATACTGAAAATAACACATGTACGACGAAAATACTGAAAATAACACATGCACGACAAAAATACTGAAAATAACACGTACGACGAAAATACTGAAAATAACACATGTACGACGAAAATACTGAAAATAACACATGTACGACGAAAATACTGAAAATAACACATGTACGACGAAAATACTGAAAATAACACATGTACGACGAAAATACTGAAAATAACACATGTACGACGAAAATACTGAAAATAACACATGCACGATGAAAATACTGAAAATAACACATGCACGACGAAAATACTGAAAATTACACATGCACGACGAAAATACTGAAAATAACACATGTACGACGAAAATACTGAAAATAACACATGCACGACGAAAATAATGAAAATAACACATGCACGACGAAAATACTGAAAATAACACATGTACGACGAAAATAATGAAAATAACACATGTACGACGAAAATACTGAAAATAACACATGTACGACGAAAATACTGAAAATAACACATGTACGACGAAAATACTGAAAATAACACATGTACGACGAAACTAATGAAAAGAACACATGTACGACGAAAATACTGAAAATAACACATGTACGACGAAAATACTGAAAATAACACATGTATGATGAAAATACTGAAAATAACACATGTACGACGAAAATACTGAAAATAACACATGCACGACGAAAATACTGAAAATAACACATGCACGACGAAAATACTGAAAATTACACATGTACGACGAAAATAATGAAAATAACACATGTACGACGAAAATTATGAAAATAACACATATACGACGAAAATAATGAAAATAACACATGTACGACGAAAATACTGAAAATAACACATGCACGACGAAAATACTAAAAATAACACATGTACGACGAAAATACTGAAAATAACACATGTACGACGAAAATACTGAAAATAACACATGCACGACGAAAATACTGAAAATAACACATGCACGACGAAAATACTGAAAATAACACATGTACGACGAAAATACTGAAAATAACACATGTACGACGAAGATACTGAAAATAACACATGCACGACGAAAATACTGAAAATAACACATGCACGACGAAAATACTGAAAATAACACATGTACGACGAAAATACTGAAAATAACACATGCACGACGAAAATACTGAAAATAACACATGTACGACGAAAATACTGAAAATAACACATGCACGACGAAAATACTGAAATAACACATGTACGACGAAAATACTGAAAATAACACATGCACGAGGAAAATACTGAAAATAACACATGCACGACGAAAATACTGAAAATAACACATGTACGACGAAAATACTGAAAATAACACATGCACGACAAAAAATACTGAAAATAACACGTACGACGAAAATACTGAAAATAACACATGTACGACGAAGATACTGAAAATAACACATGTACGACGAAAATACTGAAAATAACACATGTACGACGAAAATACTGAAAATAACACATGTACGACGAAAATACTGAAAATAACACATGTACGACGAAAATAATGAAAATAACACATGTACGACGAAAATACTGAAAATAACACATGTACGACGTAAATAATGAAAATAACACATGCACGACGAAAATAATGAAAATAACACATGTACGACGAAAATACTGAAAATAACACATGTACGACGAAAATACTGAAAATAACACATGTACGACGAAAATACTGAAAATAACACATGTACGACGAAAATAATGAAACTAACACATGTACGACGAAAATACTGAAAATAACACATGTACGACGAAAATAATGAAAATAACACATGTACGACGAAAATACTGAAAATAACACATGTACGACGAAAATAATGAAAATAACACATGTACGACGAAAATACTGAAAATAAAACATGCACGATGAAAATACTGAAAATAACACATGCACGACGAAAATACTGAAAATTACACATGCACGACGAAAATACTGAAAATAACACATGTACGACGAAAATACTGAAAATAACACATGTACGACGAAAATAATGAAAATAACACATATGCGATGAAAATACTGAAAATAACACATGTACGATAAAAATCACACAGACGTAGCTGGTAGCGCAACACATAGCTTCCCTATATCTCATTCCCTATCTCAGTTGGTTACATTTCCGATACGTTTCCCAGACCAGCACTATCAACATGCCTCACTTCTAGATCTCTTTCTGACAACGGTTCCCAATGACTGTACAATAAATGCCCACAGCCCACTCGGGAATGCTGATCACGCTGTGATAATGGTAGAAATCAGCCTAAATTCTCGCCCTAAAACTGAAGACCCACTACTCAAAACAACGAGGTATTACAAAAAGGCTGATTGGGAAGCCATCAGGGAGCTCATCAGAGATGCCTCATGGCAAAATATCTTTACTCTTCCAGCGGAACAGTGTGCAAATGAGACAACTGAATGGTTCAAAACTGCTATTGAAGCACATGTTCCCGCACGGAAATACTATAGCAAGCCCCACTCCCCCCAGTGGTTTACTTCTACTTGTGCAGCTGCCATTTGTCAAAGGCAGCATGCGTTCCGCAGATTCAACCGACATAAGTCCAGCTAAAATAAACAGAAGTTTATAGAAGCTAGAAATAATTATAAGAGAGTGATAGACACAGCTAAGACAGATTACTCTGAAACCACCAGAAAGCGCATCGAAGCACAGAAATTAGGAACCCGGGATTTTTGGAAAATCTACAACAACGTAGTTAATAATGGACAGTCAATTATTCCCCCACTAACAAACAATCATGAGGTTGCTTTCACGGCAACTGACAAGGCTAATCTGCTTGCCAGTCGGTTTGTCTCGAACTCCACAGTGAACTCGGTACACCACTCACTCCCTGATTTTCCTCTGCGAACAGACGCCACACTTGACGATTTGAAAATCACCCCTTCTACGGTACATGCTAATATAAAAAACCTAGACACCTCAAAAGCATGTGGACCAGATCTCATCCCGGCTGTGCTATTAAAAAAATGCTCTGCCGAGGTTGCTCCAGTTCTGTCCAAACTTTACAATAAATGCCTTAACGAATCTTGTTTTCCCGACTGCTGGAAAACCGCCTCTGTGGTACCAGTCTTCAAGAATTCTGGTGAAAGAACTGACCCACTAAATTATCGCCCCATTAGCCTCCTCCCGCTTTTCGCCAAAATATTTGAGTCCTTAGTTAATCAAGCTCTAGTCCAGCACCTAACAGCTGCTAAACTCCTGACTGACAAACAATATGGATTCAGGCAAGCCCGTTCAACAGCAGATATCTTAACTGTAGTTTCTGAACGTATATACCGTTCATTGGATAAAACAGGGGAGGGTAGAGCGGTGGCCCTTGATATATCTAAGGTATGACAGGGTATGGCACGATGGTCTTCTAAGGAAAATTAGATCATATGGAATCACTGGAAGAATTCATAACGTAATTAAATCCTTCTTAAGTAATAGAAAAATCAAAGTTGTTCTCGACGGACATACATCCAAACAATATGACATAAATGCGGGAGTACCTCAGGGGTCTATCCTTGGACCTCTATTATTCCTGATATTCATAAACGACCTCCCTGATAATATTGTTTCGGAGATGGGTATATTTGCGGATGACACCACTCTCTATAACAGATATGAGGGGAAAACAAATGAACACATATCCAAGAAAACGACAGAAACACTAGTGGAATAGGGACAAAAATGGTTGGTCACATTCAATGCTGCTAAGACTAAGCTTGTTTCCTTCAATAACTACAAGAAATCTTCTCTACCACCAATAGCAATGGCCAAGAACACATTGCCTGAAAGTACTTCTTTTAAACTCCTCGGCCTAACGTTTACAGAGAATATGAACTGGAATAGATACATTGAGAGCATCGCCAAGGCTGCTGCAAGGAAGGTTGGCTCCCTCTACCGTGCTAGAAAACTACTTACGCCTGCCAGTATCCTATACCTCTATAAGGCAACCATTCGCCCATGTATGGAGTACTGTTGTCACATCTGGGCTATTGCATCTGCTGCTTGTCTCTCGCTCCTGGACAGGGTTAAAAAAAAAGAGTCGCCAACCTGATAGGTCCTGAACTGTCATCTAGGCTTCAACCTCTGTCCCATCGTAGAGATGTTGCATCCCTCTGCCTGTTCTACAAATACTTTAATGGTGAATGTTCTGACGAACTGCAAACACTTGTACCTCCCCGACGTAACTACTCCCGACAAACCCGACAAGCTACTAATCTCATCCCTTTACAGTGGAGATCCCTAGGTGCAAGAAAGCCTTTTACTCCAATAGTTTCTTCCCCAGAACTGCGAGTCTTTGGAACTCCCTTCCGGGATTCTGCTTTTCCAACTGCAATGATATGCAGAAGTTCAAGTGTAATGTTAACAAACATCTTTCTACTCTTCTCCCTTCATAATGACCCCGCTAATTAATTCCCTAATAGTACCCCCCCTGCTTCAAAGTGGCACTGTGCCTTGTTTGGGGTGAAAATTGAATAAAAAAAACACTGAAATAACAAATGCACTACGAAAATACTGAAAATAACACATGTACGACGAAAATACTGAAAATAACACATGTACGACGAAAATACTGAAAATAACACATGTACGACGAAAATACTGAAAACAACACATGCACGACGAAAATACTGAAAATAACACATGCACGACGAAAATACTGAAAATAACACATGTACGACGAAAATACTGAAAATAACACATGTACGACGAAAATACTGAAAATACAAGTCGAAAACACGTTACGTGAAAGGAAATTATTTAGAAGCGCGCACAAATAATGTTGAAGCTTTATGTAAAAACCAAACACCAGTATCAATTGTAACCAGAAGATTGACAAAGACAGAATGGGATCCGACTATACCAGTTTCTAAAAATTCATTTTTTTGTATAATTAGAGAAATAGCTTATAAACTGAATTCTCACTGTAGTATTGGAATGTCATTCAGAAACTAATAGATGATATTGCTAAAGGAACGCAGATCTTTAATCTAATTGGAAACACTTGGCGATATGTTGTATATAATAGAAAGACCGAGACATACTTAGAAACGTCAAAAACAATTAAAAAATATCACTTTAATGGGACTAGTGACACATCGCATGTAGAGGGAGGGCTCATATATTCCTCTTTTGAGACGTTGATCTCGACCCACTCCAACCTACACGAGAACAGCAATGGTCGGACATAAAGAAAAAAAATCACTGAACCACTAACTATCGACCCGATTCAGTACAAAAGGTTTCAAAGAGGTTGATGCGGTAATTCACAATACATAATGTATAAACTCGTGTGAACTTTTAATTCTTTATCTCTTCTTTGCATGGCCGTTTTTTATCTGCATTTTATCTGCATTCTCTGTTTTATTTATTCATTTATTTTTTTTAAATATTTATATATATATATATATATTTTAAATATTTAAAACAATTTTTTTAATATATTTTTATCTGCATTTTCTGTTTTATTTTTTAAACTTTCCTATCTATCTAATATATCAATCTACCCACACTTTCATATCTTGTATGTATATTTACTTTAATTTTACTATATGAATTTACTTTTTTTTCCTGAAATTGCAGATACCGGCCATCTACTCCCCATTAAATAATTTTTATTTTTATTTTATATTTATTTTTATTCTTATTTTACTTTATTTTATATTATATATTATATATTATATTTTATATTTTACTTTTTATTATATTTCATTTTTTATTCATTTATTTATTTTCTATTTATTTATTATATATTTATTTATTTATCTTTATTTTCCTTTTAATGTCGTTTAACAATTCTTGCTGACACCTTTTTTTAAGAGATGACCTGTACATTTCAGTTGACCAATATTATTTTGCCCTATATATATTTTCGCGCCTTTAACATTTCCTGTCTGGGTCAGTTTGACTTTTGTTTCCCTTTATTTTAGATTTTATATTTAACTTTATCATCATTTTTTTTCTCTTTCTTTTTTCTCTTCTTTCTCTTCCCAGATTCTTTCTATACATAATGTATAAACTCGTGTGAACGATATAAATAAATCGAGACATACTTCACTTTAGGCCTCGTAGTACGCCGTATTATAACAATTATTACAAATCTTCTTCTCTACTTATTTCCGTTATTCCGTAAATACCCTTTGCTAACTATATCTGTGTCTGAATCTTTCTTAGTAAGCTTTCCGGATTAGAACCCTCTCTCTCTCTCTCTCTCTATATATATATATATATATATATATATGTATATATATATGTATATATATATGTATATATATATATATATATATATATATATATATATATATATATATATATATATATATATATATATATATATATATATTAAGGCACCGGACTCTGGTAAACATGGTCTGAGGTTCGATCTCTAGAAACAGTTGAACTACGCTGACGAGAGGTAACGACCTCGAAACACGCTTGTACGTAGATTACTGTTTTAAAAATAATACATTAATAAAAATGTTATATACGTCCAAACAAATAAAAAAGGACGACTTTCTAAGTAAATAAAAAAAATGAGCTTCGAGGGGGAGCCAATATTAACCGTATGTATCGCTTGAAAAAACAGCAATAACAAATCTAAATTTATAAGCGATACAAATAAACACTATAATTAATCTAGGGTTTCTGGCCTAACGATTAAGGCACTGGACTGTGGTAAACATGGTCTGAGGTTCGATCCCTAGAAAAAGTTGAACTACGCTGACGAGAGGTAACGACCTCGAAACACGCGTGTACGTAGATTACTTTTTTAAAAAAATAATAAATAAATAAAAAATGTTATATACGTCCAAACAAATTAAAAAGGGCGACTTTCTAAGTAAATAAAAAAAGAGCTTCGAGGCGGAGCCAATATCAACCGTATGTATCGCTTGAAAAAAAAAAACAATAATAAATCTCTCTCTCTCCGTCTTAAAATATATATATATATATATATATATATATATCCGTCTGTATATATATATATATATGTATATATATTAGGTTGATAAAAAGGTTATTACGGAAGTTTTATTTGATGTATTTTCAAATAAATTTTCGTTATAATACCTTTACTTTATATATTATTTAAAGGCAATTTTTTGCGCTATCCTTTCGTTTAAATTACAATAGTTTGAAAATAATTGTCTTCATTTCAGAATAGGAGATGGAAAAAAAAAACCCGCAAATTCGAACAATTCTTTTTCCAAACCTGCAGAAATAACTCGCGATATAAACAGAGCGTTTAGATAATAAACCTCTACTGAACGCACAGCACAATGGTAATTTAAGAAATTTCATGGTAGCGACTAGAGTCTTGAAGAGGATGAGCGTAGTGGTCGGCCATCGTATGTTGATAACGATCAGTTAAGAACCTTAGTCCAAACCAATCCAGGCAAAACTGTTCGAGAACTTGCTTTTGAATTAAATGTATTGTAGACCACAATTCCCAACCACTTGTGAACGATAAGGATAAAAATACAGACAATTACTAATAAGGATGAAAAAAAATTGATAAATATGTATTTCACGAGTTAAACGACAACTAAAGTAAACGCCGTTAGTGATTGCCATTTTCCCGTCTTTTACTAAACTAGAACGAAAAGTTTCTCGACCGAGTTGTGACTTACGATTAAAAATAGGTTCTTTACAACAACCGGCGACGTTCTACTCAGTAGTTAGACGCCGATGAAGCTCCTCGACACTTCCCGAAGCCATAGTGACACTACAATATCAGCCTGACTGTTTGGTTTTCTGCTACCGGTCTCATCAATTACAGGTTTTTTGAATGCAGGAAAAATCATTACGGTGGAGAAGTTCAGTTAACAAATACATGAAATGCACTATAAATTTCGACAGCACCCAGCATTAGTCAACAGAAAAGATCCAGTTCTCTTCCTCGACTTGCGCAGGTTGAACCAATTAGGCTAAAACACGTTGCCTCCTTCGCCATAGTCTTCAGGCTTCTACGTTATCGACTACGATTTTATTAAGTAACTCGACAACTTATTGCGTGAGAAATGCTTCAATAACCTAAGCAATATCAAAAACGCCTTCAGCAACATTAGCGCTAATAGAATGCACGATTTCTGCATTACTGGCATAAATTCACATGTTTTGTGTTGGCAAAATTGTTTTGATTTTGATAGTGCTTATTTTAATCAATAAATTTTTGTTTGAACCGAGATAAGTTCATGTGAATTTTAAAGTAAAATATCTTAAGAATTTTGTTGTCAAGTATATATATATATATATATATATATATATATATATATATATATATATATATATATATATATATATATATATATACTAGCAGTTCAGCCCAGCTTTGCACGGGCCTTATGTACTGATCATAATTTTGTGCATATATATATATATATATATGTATATATATATGTATGTATATATATACATAAATATATATGTATATATATATGTGTGTATATATATATACATATATATATACATATATATATACATATTATCCGTGTAGAGCTTTTAGTATTTTGATAGATTATATATATATATATATATATATATATATATATATATATATATATATATAGAAAGAAGTTTATTCATGTCCATGTAATCTACATCTAAAATTTCATATATTTAGATCCAAAGTTAGTAAATGAGTGTGATAGAATCTACTAAGGTCAACTCGTTAAACTTTGACATCTTGGCAGCAACATTTCCGCTCAAATACTGATCAAAAAGCTGGCTGCATGTCTGAGTACCCTTTATGGAAAATTTTAAATGTTTACACTCAAAATTGGCTTAATAGTTGACTAGAGACCTCAACGGTAAAACCCTTTGAACTTTAAAACCTATTTAAACACTTTCCCTGTGTCTGAATATACTTTATGTAAAATTTGAAATGTTTGGACCAAAAATTGGCTGGGTAATTTTGTAAAGGAACGCAGAGCTCAATTTTTTAAAACTTTGATCCCAATTTTGATCTCTTAACATCTATTGTTTTGGGCTCAAATGAAATTAAAAAGTTTGAGCATATTAAAGTAACCTACATCTAAAAGTTCACGTGTTTAGATCCCAAATTGGCGTAGGAGTTTGGTAGAGTTTTAAAGGTCGAATCGTTGAACTTTGATCATATGACAACCAAATTTCTGTCCGAAAAACGATTAAAAAGATTTTCCAAAATCACAATAACCCTTCATGTCAAAACTCTAGTCTAGAGTAATAGATAAAGATATAAAATGAAACAAACACCAATATACATTGCAATGATGGTAATAAAGACGAAATGAATAATATAATAAAAGAACAATAAGAAGATAAACAAAACAACTCAGATCAATAGATAAGGTAACTTCATATGAATAAAACTGAATATAAATTAAAATTATTAATATAATATTGACGAGGGTTAGTGAGTATAAACCAAATAAATGAAAAAGATGTGACCTTTCTATTCTTGCATCATATCACATATAAACATCTAAGGATGATTTATTTAATAAACCCCTTGAGTGTTGAGCAGGGATGCCTGCATAAGAATAAATTCCTGTAATTCCACATTAGACTAGAGAAAATATAAGGAAAAAATAGAAGATATATAAACGAATAAGTAAACAAATATACATGTAGGAGAAGGAAAAGAAAGAGATTAGACTATTATACTATAATATATTTTTAATATAGAAAATATAAAAGAAATGTTATATGGATACCCTTGAATATTCTTGAAATATCAACAAAATTACATTACAGTAAATAACGTGAAATACCAAACATAGATTACAAAATTTTAGTAACTGATCCACGGAAATAGTCGGTCCAATGTCAGTTTCGCTTGAGAATAAAAAGACTGGGTTCGCAAAGTAATGTGCCTTTAATCACCTAGTTTCTTCTTACTAAGCTGGCTTTGCTTCATTGACAACTAGCAAAAGTACCCGTCGTTGACTTGGTTGAAAACAGTCTACAGTAAATGGACTCTGATTTATGAAAGTACTAGCGAGGGGTACCCGGCGTTGCCCGTGTGTTTGGAGGTGTGTGTGGAAACTCCAGGGGGATGTTTCGGTAGGTAAGTATGAGGATCGAACCCGAACCCTTGAGGCAAAGTTGTGAATTAAAGTGTGAAAAAAAAAAAAAACGTGCGACGTTAACCATTGCCCACACGTTTGAACTTATTAAATTACTTAAATTATCAGGTGGACGTTTTAATGACTTCGTGAGGTCAACTTTTGACTGCGGGGTAGCATTTCACTTAGTGCGGGAATGCTTTTCCCCAAGACGATGGGAGTAGGGGGGGAAACATTATAGGAAAAGGCCTAACCTACATGCGGCGAGCGAAAACTGTTGAATATTTATCTTCCCGAAGTCGAGCAAATTAAATAGACAGGCGAGCTCCGTTGTTAACTGTGAGATACTACGATTTACATATGATATAAAATGTTTTAAAAAGTTGTGAACCGACTGACCGCTTCTCTAAAAAAAAGCCCGTCTTGGACATACACAAAAAGTGGACATACATTTTCGCTTTTATATATATATAGATGGTATCGCTCAGTTGAAAATTTGACACGCCATCGAACCATCATACCTGAACCCTCCTATAAGAATCAGTATAAACATGTGCGACAGTTTCAAATACAATCTGTAAGACAGAAAACACGTTCCGGCGATTTGTTGCAGTTTATCTGCTTCAAGATCTTGCACTGCGCACCTCCGCATTTTTAGCCAGTTACTCAAGCAGCATGTCGGAGAACATATTAATTCAAATAGTGGCTTAATACCCAGAATGGGAGGCTGAGAGGTTGTGTGAAGCTAAGTTACGTCCATCCAGATCTTTTACCCATCAGAGCTACTCTTATAAATTCTCTGATATCAAACCGTGTAAAATGTTATAGTTTGACTAAAAACATTCTTTAGCCTACTCTTAGCTAGTTTTGCGCCATAGGCCTTACTTATTTTCATACGTGTAGTATACCCCAACCACGCCTGAAATAGTTTCTTTTCTAAATGTTTCATCGCCTTGGCGTTCAGTACAATATGCTGAGCGTATCTGATGAGAAGCTTCTGATATTTGTTTTGTGATAAACTATCACAAACTATCGGTAAGCATCCCCACTAAATTTTTCTTCTACCACCATATCTAAATCAAAAATTCGTGTAGAAAGGCCCTTGTTTTTATTGATGAGGTCACTCATATTCTTAAAAACATTAATCCTCAAGTCTTAATATTTGCCAGTCATTACAAATCATTACAATCCTTTCTTTGTAATCGTAGAAAGGTCCTCTTTTTAGCCTCTAAGTATAGTTTTCCTTTTTTGTATTTTACTAAGTAATTCATTCCGAAAATACTTGACACGTTGTTTGTTGGCGAAGTGTTCCAGTGTTTTTTGTAATGGAAGTTTTTGGTGTATATTTTGTCAACTCTTTCGCTTTCCATTGGAGACTTGTTTTCTGATTCCGTCTGATTTGTAAGACAGTTTTGTTCAAAAGTTTTAGCTAGTTTCCTGACGGAACTTTTCCCTCTGGCTCTTGTTACGTGATGCGGATGTACCATCTTAAGATATATGTGGCTTGCGATGAAAATACTATTTTAAATTGAACCACGACAGACAAATGGTGTCAGTCTCTGAAACGTTAAGGGATGATTGAGATTATTCCAGCTGTTTGCTTCCCGTCAATCTCGCCGCTTCTTATCAAATTCTGCGTCTGTATTATTTACAGATAAATAAAACTGACACATCGATCTCTGCTCATACACATGTGACGGCGTTTGGTACTATTTTTTATTTGATATTTTTTTGCGCGCATCCGCTTGTTGAAATGAAGAATCAAAAACTAACAAAAAAGTGAGATTTTCATTGCTGTGAGTAGGTTCGTGTATTCTTCCGCGTCGTCAATCAATTCTTCACAGAACTGTGGCATTTAGTTCTCGACTACTAAACAATAAAGAACAAAAACTTTTCACATTTTCCCGAGTTAATTCCCGACCTTCGTCCTCCTCGAATACTTGATTAATGGCTTAGAATAAACGGCAGGTATCTTTTAGCAACCCAATCGCACGCTTGGTCGCCATCTTTGCTTCTATCCGCTCCAAAGCAAGGCGAGAGATCTATATAAAAGTCAAGTGCTTTTCATTGTCAGGCGTTGATTTGCTCCGAGATTGCATGAAACCGCGAATGCAAAGTTTTTTTTCGACCGGAAACACGTAAGTTTATACGTCAATAAATATAATTAACAAGGAATACTTCCTTTTCGCTTTCTTATAGACCTGTAGATCATTGCATTTATACTAGTGACGGGACGATTTCAATATCTTTCTCGACTCCGATATAATTACTGATTTCGATTTATTGTAAATCTCTAAATATTTATATATGGAGTTTTTTTAAATCTCAAATTCTGTAATAAAACATGTTAAATATTCACATATTTTCTGAAACGTAAAACTTACGGGTGGATTATATATAGATTTTAGTTTTACTGGTAATTTAAAATCAATAAATGTTTATTATTTTATCATTACTACCAGCAGAGAAATTTTGTTAAAAAAATAATAATAAAAAAGACGATTAAAGGAATCGTTGTAGGCATTGAGCAAAGAGACACATTTTTTTTCGATTCCGATATCCCCCAATCCTTGTCTTTCCGATTATCGATTCCGATTAATTGCCCCAACACTAATTTATACACATGTAAATAGGCTTTTTTATGGAAATCGACCCAGAACCGACCTGAAGCTACTCGATGTAGGATATTAAATAAGAAGAACAATATTACTTGTAGATAAAAATATGAGGATTAAACAACCAAACAAAAAAACGATAGTTACGTTGCATCATAAACGTAAAACGAATGTATGTAGATGAGCACGTATGGACTACACACCCACATATGTCTAGAAGATTATTATGAAAATTAAAACAACAAAAATATAAAAACATATACTAATGCATATGCACCCACATATATTGAACACATACCCCATATCCTACCATGGCAAACTTAGTAACTACCTTATAAACCTCCTATCTCCCATTTGTAATATCAGCAATATTCTTAATCGATCTTTTTTTTTTACATGGAGGTCATCACTTATCAAGGCCAGAAGCCATCGGGGATAAGGGTTATGGTGTGTACAGTAAACAATGGGATAGTATCGTAGTAATGGTTAGTATCGGGGATTTGATAAAGTGTTATTACTTAAGGAGGCGGTTTGTCAGGAATTTGTTTATGTTGGACTTGAAGACATCGCAGTTAAAGGCAGGAGGGAAACAGGCAAGCGGTAGAGAGTTCCACAGGCGTGCACTTCCAAGAAGGAAGCTTTGTTCATGGAATCTACGTTTTCATTTAGGCACAGATAAATAGTGGGGAAACTTATTGACAGTGGTTTCAGCCAGACGGGTGTTTCTCATGAAAGATTGGCAAGGGGGACGAGAGATTGGAGCTCAGACAAGCACACCACGGAAAAAAAGATAAAATAACGATAGGATCGCAACGTCTCTTCTGTGGGAGAGAGGTTGCAGGGAAGAGAAAAGGGCATCCCCCACT
This sequence comes from Euprymna scolopes, assembly GCF_053919585.1. Lineage (NCBI taxonomy): Eukaryota > Metazoa > Mollusca > Cephalopoda > Sepiida > Sepiolidae > Euprymna > Euprymna scolopes. The sequence continues at coordinate 2,943,796 of NC_136490.1, forward strand.
AAACCACGAAGTCTATTTTGTACTCTGTCAAGGAAGGATAGCCTGGTTTTAGCAGCTCCTGCCCAGTTGTGGCAACAGTACACCATCTTTAGACGTACTTGGCTTTTATACAGATAGAGAATTGCATCAGTAGTGAGATATCGTCTGGAGCGGTAAAAGGATCCCACCATTTTCCCAGTGACCTTGGCCACAGACTTGATGCATATGTTCCATTTCAGATCAAGAGTAAAAGTCAAACCCTTATCAAAACATGGGGCCTCCCTAGACGAGAGTCATCCATTTCAATGGATGCCAGATGGTGATCAGAGCGTTGATGATGTAAAGATAGGAGTTTGGTTTTAGATGCATTAAAGGTAACCAACCAACTCTTACTCCATTGTACCATACGCTCAAGATCAGAGGAGAGAGAATCAGGGAGAACATTGTCATTTACGGCCTTTGATGTGTTGCCATAGATGGTCGTGTCAATAGCATAGATGTCAACGAATGATTTAAGTATGTGTTTTGGGAGATCATTGATGTAGATCAGGAAGAGAGTGGGGCCCAGGATGGACCCCTGAGGGAGTCCAGCATTAATACTGTGGGCCTCTGATTTCTGCCTATCAACCACTACTCTTATGACCCTATCCAAGAGAAGTGATTTAATGATTGAGAAAACAATTCCAGTTATACCGCAGCTGGATATCTTGTGAAGTAGGCCATTATCCTTAAGGCAACGCTTAAACAGTTTTGTAAGTATGGGGCAAGTTCTGTTTGAAGATTTTTTTTAACATAATTGGAACACCGTCAGGGCCAGTTGCCCTACGGGAATCAAGGTCCTTGATTAGCTTGGCGACCTCACGCACAGCTATTTGTATGTTACTTAGTGTGTTGTGTGTTATAGGAGGAAATACGGGGAGATGATGGCCTTCGTTACATAGGGTAGAATTGGCTGCAAAGTTCTTGGCAAATAGTTTGGCCTTGTCTGATGCTGACGAGGTGATCTCTGGTCTATTGACAATGGTTGGGATAGAACGCACGCTTCTGTTCAGGATCTTATTTGCTATTTGACAAAACTGGTGGGAACCATGCCGCTGCTCAGCTACTTTGGATTTAACGGCATAAGCATATAGCCCTCTTGCATTTGTATTACTCTTTTACAGTGGTTGCTGGCGGTCCTGAAAGCACTTTAGTCTCAGTGCATCTATTACGTTGGTAGATATGGAAAAAGTGATTTTTGTGCGCGATGGCAGCAGCACATTCAGGGGAGAACCATGACTGGATGGTATGACTCGGTCTATGCCTACCATTAACCATTCGGTCGGGTCTGATACGATAGAGGATATATACTTTTTAAACATGGAATGGAGAGGTAGATCAGATATGAATGTACGGAAGCTATCCCAATCAGCTATAGAGTATCGGTATACAGTACGGTGGAGATGTACGTCTGAAGACTTGTTACATTTCATTTTTATCTTAACTGCTACAACGGAGTGGTCAGACGATCTTAGAGGAGATAGAACGGAACATGAACATAGCTCAGAGGAAGTTGAGAGAAAAACGTCTAAAGGCTTGCGTACTGACCGGTAGTCTTAGGCACACGGGTGGTCTCGCGAAAAATCGGATTGAGGTCATAGTCAATAACAAATTCCTGACAGAACCTTATCATCGGTCTTATTTGAGTGGGTAAGCCATTCCACGCTATGGACTTTGAAGTCACTGCAAATGTGAATGTTAGCCAAGGGATAAGCAGACAGGATGTGGTCAATTTTCTCAGATATACTCTTAAAGATAGTAATTCCGCTGTTGTGGGGGCGATAGAGGGTAAATAAACATGCGGTGGTGTAAGCAAGTGCAACCCGAAAGCACATATAAGAAAAATTAGGGTCTTCTTTGGAGATATCCCTGCCACATGGAAAACCATCTTTAATGTAGGTACATATACCATGCCCATGAGGATCTTGGGGATTAGATTTAGATGTTAAGTGAGAGTATCCTTTAATTATGAACTCATGTATGGAGGTGGTCGGCCCTATTCCAGTTTCGCTTAGAAAGAATATGTCCGGTTTCGTCTCCTGTAATTGGGTTTACACCTCTGGAAGGTTGGAACATAGACCCCTGATGTTGGAGAAAGAGATATGGTAGTAGGGGTCTACATTGGAGGATGGTGCTCTAGGTTTATTCGTGATTTTATTTTAGATATTTCATGTTGAGGATTTTGGTATTTGTGGGACAGGTCAGAATCATTGGTTAGAGCAGGACAGTGAGGGAAAGTAGGAGAGAAAAGACAGGACAATTTCCTTTGCAGCACATCAAATTGTAAAGCCGTAACAATTAACCACTAGTATGCCATCGACAGACCCCACCAGAGCCAACTGCATGGTCCAGAATCCATTCACCAAATGACAATACAGCAGCCCCAGTAATTTGCACCTGCTGATAGGACAGCACCCATAGTAGTTAATCCAAGGTTCGGGTCCCTGACTATCAGGTGGATAACGACAGCCCAGATGAAACGTTTACCTCCAGCACCCTTACTAGTGATATGGCCGCACGGATAGACATAGAAACAGAACATTTCCGACATCTCAGGCTACTGTTCACGAAGTACTACCGACCTGGGAAGCAGCTTTTTCTTCACCCTCTGTCAGAAACATACTCATTGTAAATGAGGACTGAGGGACAATAAAGAGAGAAGCGAGAGTTATTGAAGCTGCCGATAACACTTCCACTGTATTACCTACTCTCCATTAAAAAAAGAGCAAGAGGGACTTATTAATATAGTCCTTTCTCCATTTCTGATTTAGGATAATGTGTGGATGTGTTTTGTTTTATATACCTCGAGTTAGAACGTTCTTATAATTAAATTCCAATAATGGAACTTGTGAAGTCGGGTTATATTGAATTTCGATTTAAGGAACTCATTTAAAAACTGGTTTAGAGTAGTGCCAGGCATATTTGACAAAAAAAAAAGATTTAAAGATAAAAAATAAATACAAAAGAAGAGAAAAAATGAAACAGGATAAGTATAGTTAAGATTTCCCGAGTTTTAAGTCACAACTGCAATAGGGAAAAAAGTTTTTTAAACACATAAATGTTAGTGATATTAATGACAAAAGTAGATTTCGATAGTTATAGATAAAGAATTGCTTAACTTAGCTTAGCTCTGAAGCGCCCGACCCTTTCTTCTTGGGATCGTCTCGAAAAAGAAGGAAAGAACTAGCAGACCTACTGAGTTCAGATATGGTGGATGTGGTGGACAGTTAATGATTTTATTTATCTATTTATTTTATGTATTTATTTTTTCTTTGCTTTAAATACCTCGAGTTAGAACGTTCGATCTTCATCTTATAATTAAACTCTTATAATCGAACTTGTGAAGTCGGGTTATATTGAATTTCGATTTAAGGAACTCATTTAAAAACTGGTTTAGAGTAGTGCCAGGCATATTTGACAAAAAAAAAAAAGATTTAAAGATAAAAAATAAATACAAAAGAAGAGAAAAAATGAAACAGGATAAGTATAGTTAAGATTTCCCGAGTTTTAAGTCACAACTGCAATAGGGAAAAAAGGTTTTTAAACACATAAATGTTAGTGATATTAATGACAAAAGTAGATTTCGATAGTTATAGATAAAGAATTGCTTAACTTAGCTTAGCTCTGAAGCGCCCGACCCTTTCTTCTTGGGATCGTCTCGAAAAAGAAGGAAAGAACTAGCAGACCTACTGAGTTCAGATATGGTGGATGTGGTGGGCAGTTAATGATTTTATTTATCTATTTATTTTATGTATTTATTTTTTCTTTGCTTTAAATACCTCGAGTTAGAACGTTCGATCTTCATCTTATAATTAAACTCTTATAATCGAACTTGTGAAGTCGGGTTATATTGAATTTCGATTTAAGGAACTCATTTAAAAACTGGTTTAGAGTAGTGCCAGGCATATTTGACAAAAAAGATTTAAAAATACAAAATAAAAACAAACCAAGAGAAACAGTGAAACAGGAGCGCATTAATAACTGTAGTTCTCTTATCTCCATCCCTTCCACAGTTTCAATGTATTGCCCTTTTTCTCTAATGCCCCATTATTTCGCTACTAATGTAGTTATTGCTAGACGTCGCATCTCGAATATGTTACTTGGCATCTCATTTCTTCTAATGGTAAGCATTAGGTTTCGATATACTGAGGTATCATAGTTTATTTATCCTACACTCCTAATTAATGTAACGTCAGCATTAAATAAACGAATAAATATATATGAACTAGTATATATTGTTATATTGTCGTTCTGTTAGTCTTTATCTTCTATATAAGCTATAAATCAATTTGATGAACTTTGCATTGTCCTAATAAGTCTCCTCTTAACAAATCTATCGAATCTTTTAACTCTCTCAATATATATACAAGTTAGAAAAGCATTTCATCCAAGGCATGAAAATTGTTAAACAAAATGTTTTTACTGTAGGTTTTTAAAAAAAAAGGTACACGATTCAATTTGAAATTTATTTATCTTCAAAGTGGACTTTTATAAATTTTACAAAGTAAGGTATAAAAATTTAATTTGAATTAAATCAAAAAATTACCTTGGATTTATTTTATGCAATATACATTCTGTTGCACTTAAAAAAAAACATTGAACATTTTATATCTATATCATTAATTTCTAGATTAAAGATAATGTTTTTAAATTACACTTTGAAGATAAATACATTTCAAATTGAATCTTGTATCTTTATTTTTAAAGCTTAGAGTAAAAACATTTTGTTTCACAAATTTCATGCCTTGGATGAAATGCTTTTCTAACTTGTATCTTATCTTTTTAAGTTTATATTTTAAAACTCTCCTTCTCTCTATTTCAGTTTGTATTCCTCCTCACACCACATCTCATTTTTGTAACCCCCTCTTTGTATTATTACATGTCAGAATATTCTCTCTGTTTGAGTTTGTATTTCTCCTCAGACCACAACTATTTTTTGCAACTTCCTCTTTGTAATACAGATCGGAATAATGAGAAAATCTGAGGTTTTTTAACAAAAACTTTCAAATAACTTTTTTAAGTTAAATTTTTAAAATTCTTTCAGAATAAAAATCTTTAAAATTTAATAAGGAACATATTTCATATAGGTTTCATTAACAAATATTCAGTACATAACGAGATAAATAGAGATGAAAATTTCCAAAGGACTGTATAACTGGTTACGGTCAATAGTAGTCCTCGCCAGCGAAAGTCTTTGTTATTTTTATTCTATTATTATTATTATTATTATTATTATTATTATTATTATTATTATTATTATTATTATTATTATTTAAAACATTTTGTGTACTGCTCTTTCACGCGAGGACTAATATATATGTATATATATATATATATATATATATATATATATATATACATATAATGTATGACAGCCTCTTTAAGAAGTCCGTTTCTCATCGTTGAACACTTTCAGTTGAATTAAAGTCGGTCAATTTAGCTCTTATGCATAGATCATCGTATAACGATTAGATCACTCTCTGACTGACGTAAATGAACATTTAAAACTAAGTTGTTAAAATTCAACGTTATTTCACGCGGTCAATGGTAGCCGAATGGATTAGGTCTTCGCTAATCGAACCAGAGATGTCTCGTATTGCGGGGTTCAAATCATTCGACTGGTATTAATCGTGACACCCTGCACTGAAGATTCCCGAAAGGATGAAACACTAGTGTATGTAGGTATTTAATTATTATAGTAAAAAATGATCATAAATATATATAGGCAGCATTTTTCTCTTATGCATATTTCCTTAAATAAAATAAATATGTTTTGTCTATTAATACTATATTTGATTCTTCCGTACTTAATAAATATATTTAATCTCTGAACTAATCAACATTCTTGTCCCTTGTCTTAATTAAGTAAGGTTTATTTTACTTTACATCATATTTATTCTTGAACAGACCAATAATGAAGGAAAAATTAGAATACTATAAGCAAAAATGCTTATAGTATTCTAATTACTTACTTATTAATACAATACACTTTACGAATAGTAATAATAGCCTAAAATGTTTGTGAAGTTACTAAAAAAATTAACCAATGCAAAGGAAAACACAGACACGCACACGTGTATAAATTGTTCATAACCAGTTAGATTATTCTATAGTTGACGATGAATCCAAATGGAGTGGAAATTACTCTGACTTATATTATAAATCGCGATTACATTAGCCAGTTCCTACCCGAAGTGAAGACGGTTATTCGGAAGTTGGAAAGGATGCAACATACAAATATATGTGCGTGAGGTCAGTAAGCTAATCAAGAACCTTGATTCCAGTAAAGCAACTGGCCCTGACGGCATTCCAGTTATAGTGCTGAAAAAGCTCCAACCAGAACTTGCACCCATACTTACAAAACTGTTTAAGCGTTGCCTTAAGGAGAAGTGCTTTCCAACGCCCTGGAAAACCTCATCAGTATCCCCTGCAGTTAAGAATTCAGGTGATGAGTCATCTCCCTCTCAATACAGACCAATAAGTCTTCTGTGGATCATGAGTAAGTTGCTGGAATCCATATTAAATAAAGAAGTAGTCAACGTCCTCAACAGAAACAACCTTGTTAGTGACATGCAATATGGTTTCCGCTCTGCAAGATCTACAGCAGATGTGCTAACGGTTATATCACATAGGATTAGTGAATCTCTTGACAAAGGTTTCCTTTCCAGGGCAATTGGTCTTGACATATCGAAGGCCTTCAATAAGGTATGGCATAAGGGCTTACTTCGCAAGATATCCAGCTACGGTATTACTGGAAATGTTTTCTCAATCATTAAATCATTTCTCTCTGATAGGCTCATAAGAGTAGTGGTTGATGGGCAGAAATCAGAGGTCAACAGTATTAATGCTGGAGTCCCTCGGGGGTCCATGCCGGGCCCAACTCTCTTCCTGATCTACATCAATGATCTCCCAAAACACATACTTAAATCATTCGTTGACATCTATGCTAATGACATGACCATCTATGGCAACACATCAAAGGCTGTAAATGACAAAGTTCTCTCTAATTCTCTCTCCTCTGATCTTAAGCGCGTGGTACAAGAAGAGGTGGCTGGTCACTTTTAATTCATCCAAAACCAAGCTTCTATCTTTACATCATCAACGCTCTGATCACCATCTGGCATCAATTGAAATGGATGGTTCCCGTCTAGGAGAGGCTCCATGTTTTGACAAGCTTCTGTCCTTTACTCCTGATCTGAAATGGAACACGTACATCAACTCTGTTGCCAGGGACGCTGGGAAAAAGGTGGGATCCTTCTACCGCTCCAGAAGATATCTCACTACTAATGCAATTCTCTATCTGTATAAAAGCCAACTACGTCCAAGGATGGAGTACTGCTGCCACATTTGTGCAGGAGCTGCTAACACCAGGCTATTCTTCCTTGACAGAGTACAAAATAGACTTCGTGGCTTAGTGGGGGATGCCCTTTTCTCTTCCCTGCAGTCTCTCTCCCAAAGAAGAGACGTTGCGAGCCTGTCTTTGTTTTATCGTTATTTTCATGGCAGGTGCTCGTCTGAGCTCCAATCTCTCGCCCACCCTCGCCAATCTTTCACGAGAAACACCAGTCTGGCTGAAACTACTGTCAGTAATTTTCCCCACTCTTTATCTGTGCCTTAATCCAAACGTAGATTCTATGAGCAAAGCTTCTTTCTTAGAACTGCACGCTAGTTGAACTCTCTGCCGCTTGTCTGTTTTCCACCTGACTACAACTTGGACCAATGCAAGGGGGAAAAACCATACATACGTGTAATATATATATATATATATATATATATATATATATATATATATATGTATACATATATATATATGTGTATGTGCGTGTATACATACACACATATATATGTGGGTATTTATGCACATATATATATATATACGTTTTCTATACATATATGTATGGAGAGTGAGGGGGAAAGAGAAAGAGAGATATAATATTAAACATCGCGCTCAATAAACTATGTTGGAGCATATAATTTATTTCAATATGTAGGATTATTCAATACTAGCTGTACCCGCCCGGTCATGCGTTGCCGTGGTTGAGTCTGGTTGATGCAAGTTTTAGATTCATTTCTACTGTACAGAAACACGCAGACACCCACACTCACACCTACACTCGCACACACACACACACACTCGCGCACACCTACACTTTCACGAACACTCCAACACAGATGCATATGCACTCACGCACACACACACGGCTAAACACACATACGCACATACGATCAGACACACACGCACATACACACAGAAACACAAACACACACACACACGAAAACAAAAAAAACACATACACAGACACGCACAGACGTGCACACACACGCGCAAACACTTTGCAAATAGTAATAAACAGACAGTTTAAAGGCTTCAAAATCACACGTAAGGTGATTTTGAAGTAAACGAACTGTCAATTTCTTGTTATGATTAAATGTTAGAGTCAAGCAATATAGGTCACTGTGTAAGTTTTCGGCAAAATTTGAGTCTCGGTTTTATTAATAGCTTAATCCTTTTTAAATCTTGTGTTTAGTGTAAAAGAACAAATTTATGCTCAATAATCAGGAATAGGCAGTTTACGGCTTCCGGAATATACACAGGGAGATTTTTGCAGTAAATAAAGTGCCAATTTCTGGTTCGTCAAAATTCGGGTTTGTTTTTTGTTTTCTTTTAAGAAAAAATTAGTAAATCGAACTTACAAAATTACAAATGTCAGAGAACTGCAATATAGGTAACAGTGTAAGTTTTCGGCAAAATCCGAACCTCGGCTATATTAATCGCTTAATCCGTTCTATTTTCATTTACTCTAGAACAATGGTTCTCAACCTTTTTTTAACCATGGCTTTGTTTCCTTTTAATGTATTTTGGTGAACCCTATAGCTTATTCTATTTTTCAGTAATATAAGGAAAACCAAAGAACATATATCAACAGTTTATCTTGAAGGAAGACTGAACCGATATTAACATTACATGTACCATGGGGGTACACATGGATCCCGATTAAGAACCATTGCTCTAGAAGAATGAATTTAAGTCCAATAGTCAAGAATAGACAGTTTAAAAGCTTGCAAAGCATATATAAAGAGATTTGTGAAGTCAATAAACTGTCAATTTTTGGCTCGTCAGAATCCAGGTCTCGGCTATATTAACGGTTATTCCTTTATATTTTATTTTTATGTTGTAAAGATCCGGGTCTCAGATATATTAACGGTTATTCCGTATTTCGTAAATCGTACTAAAAATAAAGAAATGTTCGATCCAAGCAATATAGGTCACTGTTAAAGTTTTCGGCAAAATCCGGGTGTCGGCTATATTATCTGTTTAATCTGTTTCATTTTTTATTTAGCGTAAAAAGACAGAATTTCTGTCCAATAGTCAAGAATAGACAGTTTAAAGGCTTCCAAAGCATATATGAGCATATTTTTGGAGCAACTAAACAGTCAATTTCTTGTTCGTCAAAATTCGGGCCTCACTTACTTCGTTTTACTGTTTATTACTTATCGTAAATATAGAGAGAATTTTAGTAAATCGTACTTAAAAGAAAAGAAATATTTTGTTACATAAGAAGGGCTGTCATTTTCTCATGAAAATGATAGGAAAAGGCAGAACCGAACCCTTTATGTCAGTTAAAAGAATGAACAATGCAAGTTTATAGATAATGATTAAAAGTAGGTTAGATATTGAACAATTAGGCAAGTGTTAAATAATGGATAATTGATAATTGATAGTTGATTGTTAATTCGTTTAGAAATAACAAAATATTATTTATGTCAGAAAAAGGACGATTGTCCATTCTTTTAGAACTAACTGGTTATTTAATACGTAAGTTAAAAGAATGGACAATGAGAGTTTATAAATAATGATTTCAAAAGGTTAGATACCGAACAATGAACATTGAGAATTCTTTGTTTGCCAATAGTGTGTTTGGACAGACATGTAAACTCCACGTAAAATTTAGTCACGTTGTTTAACAACACCTCTGACGCCATAAACAACATAGATTCTCAATATATTGAGAGGAGGGTTCGAAGTTGAGATAATCAGAAAGTCACATTCACAGCCAGAAAGAGAGGGTAAGAGAATGAAGTTGATGCCTTTAGAGACGAACAGTGGAAGAGAAACCATGTAGCTATACAAGTTTGAATTCCTGACATCATCAATCGGCCGATTGAGGAATAAAGAAATCACCTAAAATTTTGTAACTGTTTGTCTTCGTGTCGTCATTCCACCAACTGAAAGGTAAATGTGTTTTGATCATCATCATCATCTATAAATGAACTTTGTACAACCCCCTTCCTAGTAATGTGTCACCACCATCATCAATAATGTTTCTCCGTGGTAACTAGAACTGTATAAATGTCTCAGCTCCGTATTAATAATATGAAGTCCCAAAGAACTGTCACAGTCGTCGTGTGTGTAGTCTATTTAAATGCCATTATCATCTTTATTATGAATCCCGTTATATTTGTCTCTAATATGTACCCGCAACAAAACAATTTGTGTAGCTTAAAAAATGAAATAATTGCTTATCAGCATGTGCCGATGTGTCGAACAAGCAGTATTTAATAACAACAACTGCGATGTATGTAAATACAAGATTTAGCACGGTATCCTTATTAAAAAAGGAAGTGTAATCAAGTGTACTGTAAGGAAAATAATGATTATTAGATTTAAACAAAATAATAAAATAATTGCTTATCAGCGTGTGTCAAAAACAGCATTCAATAACAAAACGTATGATTTATGTAAACTCGAAGTATTTAACATGGTAACTGTATAAGCACAATTGCCTCGTGTAGAGAGTGACGCCATATTTGGACATCTCTGGATCGGTCTTTTTGTATAAACAATTAGATTCTGGAATAAACGAATTGTCAGTTGTCAGTCGATGAGATTTGGCGGAAATGTGAAGAAGGAGAATTTATTAATTTTAAATTAGGCAATGGAAAGATCATGGTATGTCTATGAGTATGGTATCCACATAATAAGGGTGCAACTTCATATCTGACGAAAGAGCAGAATTCCTCCCGGTATGGAGGCAGTAGGAGAACTTGTTATTTCGAGGGAAAAATAGCAACTACTTCCGCAAAAGATTGTTGTTTCTCCTCGGATCAAATGTACGATTTTATTATAACGACTAAATGTGTCTGAACTAACGTTCTAGAGTTACATAAAATAGTGACTAATAGTCTAGACATAATACATTTGTATGTGGCCTTTATTGTTGCAAATCTACCATAATTTAGTCCAGAGGGGAATTTCTGCAATTAACATATTATATAGGAAATATATTGACATTATAATGAATTGATCATACGTGGCTTGATTGTGTCTGTCAGTTTGGCAATAGATCCATTAAAAATCAAGTATCAAATGCTAACATAATCAATAAATGTATAATCTATCTATCTATCTATCTCCTCTCTCTCTCTCTCTCTCTCTATATATATATATATATATATATATATATATATATTCCGTTAGCTAGCTAGCTATACGTGAAAGAGAGAAAGAGAGATGGAGAGAGAGAGAAAGAGTCAACTTCCGACACACCTGATACATTTAGGTATAGAGCAAGCGTTACCCGGTAATCTTTACTTAATTTTTTGTGCCACCACTGTTTAAACTATGCGACATTTTTTCAATATAATGTTGAATTTTTTTTTCTTTAATAATACATGTTCTGAATGTCATATTTAAAATGTGTAAAATATCGAAATGACTTTTTTTTCAACGTAAAGAAAAGTCAATTCGTAAGCCCTTCAATCATAAAACAGTTAAAATATGAATTATAACCATTACGTTGTGAAATTTCGGTATGCTATCCTGCAATATGAAAATGTATAACAAATAATATTTTTCAACGTTTACTATTTTTGGAACCAAAGTAAATAAAATACATATCTATCAAATAATAAAGAAATCGTGTATAATTTAGATCATTTAATTTTTATATCAAAGGTATTAATTATAAAATATATACTATACCACTTTTTAATACTTAGGGATTTGATAATTTTATAAAATGAAATGAAATTGATAGCGAAATCTTGTTAGCTCTAAATACACGTGAAATAGAATATAAACGATTAAATGCAAAGTCTAATTCAAACCACTGTTACTTATTCGTTATATATATATATATATATATATATATATATATATATATATATATATATATATATGACATAATCACGTTTTATATTTATATATATATGGAATAATCACGTTATATATATATATATATATATATATATATATATATATATATATATATAACGTGATTATGTGTGTGTGTGTGTTTGTGTGTGTTATGTTGATTTACTAAACAATTATATAAGACTTTATAAATGTTTGTATATATTTATCGAAAGTTACGATGTTTTACATGTTTGTATTTGAAACATTCAAATTTAGGTGATCTTGAAAATAATTTATTTTTAACTGTCCATTATGCATTCAGAATAATTTGGGCATTTTCATTTTTTGTATTCGAAAAAATTCGTCTCCCACAACTTTTCAACTACAAACTAATTGAATAGATTGTTATCTATTGTAGAAATATATTTTAAAAAGTGAGGTCGACCATTATTTGATGCTTACAGTAAGAGGTGTATGTGTAGCAATTTTTCCACATGTCTGAATATCCTACATAATAAATTTCAAGTCTGTATATCAAAAGTTTATTGTGTATATAGGTTGAGAAGTGTCTTCACACACATTCTTCATATATATATATATATATATATATATATATATATATATATATATATATAGATAGATAGATAGATAGATAGATACAGGGTACTGAGATTTGCCAAATTCTGTATAATTCGTTTTCGGCCAGAAATTTGGCTATTTAGGTGTCAAAGTTCAACGATTTGACCTTTGAGAACTCTAACTTAGGAACTTGATTTTACCTCCAAACAATAAAGGATAAGGGGTCATAATAGGGGTCAAAGTTTAAAAAGTTGACCTCTGCGGTCTCTACCAAATTACTTAGATAATTTCTGGACTAAACATTTGAAAATTTACATAAAGGGTATTCAGAGATAGAACAAACTTTTTAATCGGTGTGGGTCGAAAATTTGAATCACAAATATATAAATCTATGTATGTATGTTTGCATGTCTGCCTAAAACTTTCTACAGAGGCGAGGGATTTTTACAAGATCAGTATGGTTTTGAAGTCGACCGTTCAAACGACAAATATCGAAAAATTGGCTAAAAACATTAATATCTTCACACTCAACTGGGCACTTTTCTACAGGGGTGTCGCTTTTTTTAGCCGATATTTTTGAAAGTCTTCCTGTCCTTTCTATTGTCTAGCTTTAATTACGTCACCTCCGGTTTGGCGGTGGTCGTAACGAGAAAGACGTCAGTTTTTTTCCTCGTTCTTTTCGTCCTTCGCGGTACGGGTTCGAGCCTGCCTTTCTACTACCACTTTTTTTTTAAATACTAGTATGTCTACAAAAGTTAAAGCGCCAGTGTCTGTGTGTCTTCCTGTGTACATTTCCCTACACAATAACTCTGTCAATTTTTAGTCTACAAACTCGAAATTTGATATGCAGAGTACTAAGATTTGGCAAAATTTGTGTACGCCGTTTTCCGCCAGAAATTTTGCTATTAAGGTGTCAAAGTTAAACGATTTGACCTTTGAGAACTCTACCAAACTCCTCCGCCAATTTTTTGTCTAAACACTTGAAATTTTAGATATAGGTTCTTTGGACATGGATCTAACTTAATAACATGATTTGAGCCCAAAACAATATATGGTTAGGTCTCATAATAGAGGTCAAATTATAAAATTGACCTCTGCGGTATCTACAAAATTACTCAGACACTTTCCGGTCTAAACAAATTTTACATAAAGGGTATTCAGAGATAGGGAAAGCTTTTTAATCGGTGTTGGTCGAAAATTTGAGCTACAAATATATAAATATATGTATGTTTACATGTGTGCCTAAACTTTCGACAGAGGCAAAGGATTTTCACAAGATGAGCATTCTTTTGAGGCTCGGCCCTTCAGACGACAAATACCGAAAAATTGGCTAAAAACATTAATTTCTTCACACTCAACTGGGCAATTGTCTACAGGGAGGGGTTGCTTTTTTCGCCGATATTTTCGAAAGACATCCCCTCTTTTCGATTGTCTAACCTTAATTTAAATATACGTCACTTCCGGTTTGACGGTGGTCGTAACAGCAAATACGTCAATTTTTGCCCTGTTCTGTTCCTCCTTTGCGGTACGGGTTCGAGCCTGCTTTCCTACTACCACTTTTTAGCACGCATGCTAGTATATACACACATATATATATATATATATATATGTGTGTGTGTGTGTGTAATTTACTTATTATCTAAGTTCCAAATATCAAGTTTTCTGATTACATGAAACGTCGTAAAGTATTAATGGTCTGAGCATTTTATCACAGTAAAATATTGATCAATACTATTGATTATTATATTAATTATTAGTATGGATTATTACTATGATTGTTAAATATCTTCTTTAGGTGATCATTCTTTTCTTTCATTAAGCAATTCTCGAAAATCATATTTTATAATTTTATGTTTAAATATCTTTTTGTAATAGGAAGTTTTTTTATTCGTACAATCTTACATATTTACCCATCTTTTGTTTCTCTACCGTTCATTTTAATTGTATTATTTCTCTTTTCATCTTTTTCTAGAATTGGCATTTCTTTATTTTTACAGTTTCATGTTAAATCCTCGCCATTTTATATATATTTTTTTCTCTCGTCAAATTTTCTCTGTAATTGAATTTACGGTATATTCAAATCGATTTTGTAAACTGAAAAAACGAAGTTCATTGTTTTACCTATTTCCGGTTTATATTTTCTACGTATTTTTTATTATTTCTATTCAATTCACTTCCTGTTTCAGCGTCAATCTGAATAGATTTATGTTCTCCTTTTTTTCTATCAGAACTTGTATATTCATAATGTGCTGCGTCCTTTGTTCGGTCGATCGGTCTTTCAGTTTTAAATATGATCTTTAAACAAACTCCTAGGGTGAAAAATCGCATTTTAAAAGTGCTTGTTTTTATCAACTTAAAGGGTCACTAAGCACATTGAAACTACCCTATAAAGACGTGTTCAAGAGACATTTGAAAAACACAATACAGCGGCGAATGGTTGCCTTGTAGAAGAATAGACGTAAATAATGTTCTACCACGGAATAGGACGCTCACCTTCTTGAAAGCAGGACAATAGCCTCAATATATTTCTTCTATGTCATGTTGCCTGTGAATGTTAAGCCGAGGAGTTGTAACACAATATTTTCAGGTAATGTATCATTAGCTATTGTAATTCGTGTTTTAGAAGGTTGCTTGTAATTATTAAAGTTAATAAGCTTAGTCTTGGCAGCATTGAATATGACCATCTATTTTTGCCACCATTCCACTACAGACTATGGATGTGCATTCATTTGTATTCCCTTGTGTGTCTGCTATAGAGCGTGGTGTCGTCAGCAAATGTGCCTATATTATAGATTCATTTATCAGGGAGGTCATTTATGAATATCAGAAATAATAAATGGACATCTACATCTATAACACTTTGCACATGAAAAATTGTCAAATATTTCTACTGGTGTTTTTGTTTTCTTAATATTATTCATCTAGAGGAAGTTTTGAAATAAAGATGAAACGTTAATGAACACATAACTCGGTTTATTCCGTTTCATTTATCTATTTTGTCGGAATAGTACTTCCATTATTTTCACCATATATATATATATATATATATATATATATATATATATATATATCTTCTATAATATACGTACAAAATAGACCTCATGGCTTAGTGGGGGGCGCCGTTTTCTCTTCCCTACAACCTCTCTCCCACAGAAGAGACGCTGCGAGCCTGTCTTTGTTTTATCGTTATTTCCATGGCAAGTGCTCGTCTGAGCTGCAATCGTTCGTCCCCCTCGCCAATCTTTCACGAGAAACACCCGTCTGTCAATAACTTTTCCCACTCTTTATCTGTGCCTAAATCCAAACGTAGATTCCATGAGCAGAGCTTCTTTCCCAGAAGTGCACGACTGTGGAACTCTCTCCGTTTCCCTGTTTCTGTCTTTGATGTCTTCACGTCCAACATAAACAAATTCCTGACAAACCGCCCCCTTAAGTAAGACACTCAATCAAATCTCCAATACTAATGATTACTACAATACTATCTCATTGATTACTGTACACGCAATAATCCTTATCCCTGAGTGGCCTTCGGGCCTTCATAAGTGGTGATCTCCATGTAACAAAAAGGCTTAATCGAATAAGAAATATATACTACCTCAGTGATCACAATAAATATTTGCAAATATATGTGTGATTATTACACTAAAATTATATTTACCTCAAAATAAAGAATTTTACACAAATAGAACACAGAATTTCAATCTTCCAGCTAATTTGAAATTGGTGTCCATTAATTTAAAATAAACGAAAAAAACACTTCATTGCAAATGAGACCTATATGTGAAAGTCTAGGAGTCATTCGTTACTACTATATGCATAGGATATTTTAAAAGATTACGCTGTGTTATTGAGTAAAATAAACTAAAGTCGTTCAATGGTAATATAGAAGTGATCAAAATATTTTCCTATGCTCTCAAAATTGAAATGCAAAAAATAGCATATATCCCTTTGTCTAGTACACACACACATACACACATACACACACACATATATTATTATCATTATTATCATTTATTCGAAGGTAAACACTTACACTTGGTCGCTTCACACCGCCATAGTTTCAGTCAATGAGATATCGTCAGGCAACACTGAACCATTCAAAGCTATAGAAAAATAAGAAAAAAATGAACTCTCATATATATATATATATATATATATATATGTATATATATATATATATATATATATATATATATATATTAATCCTGAAAGGAAAATAGGTCTTTATATAAGAGAGTTGATTCACAACGACGCTTACCATCTAATTCTAAATAATAAATTGAGTTCACTGTATTTGATAATTAAACTTTTTAGGTATTTAAAATCTTATTGTTTTCTTATTTATGGCGCATGCTTGGATATTTCAAATTATTCTCTATTCCAATTATTTCGTTTGTTCTGCCTTTATCCGCATTTTAGACTGAACCTTTATTTTTTTATTTCCTAATTTAATGTCATTCTTTGTATTCATCCCCGTCCTTGCTTATTTCCAGTAGTTCTATCTATTTCCGCTCCATCAAATCCATGTCAACTTCATTGCGATTCAATATCGTTTGTCTTTAAAGATTTTATTATTTGATTCCCTTGAATTTTATTTAGTTTATCTTTATTATTTCATTGTGTTTTTTTTGTTATTTTATTTTTGTTGTTTTATTGTTGTTTTGTTGTTTTTTTTAATTATTTCATTGTGTTTTGTTGTTTTTTGTTATTTTATTGTTGTTGTTTTTTGTTGCTTTGTTGTTTTTCATTATTCCATTGTTTTGTTGTTTTTTTTGTTAGCCTTGATTTTCTCCCAATTTCTGCTTAACATTTTCGATAACTCAGCCTCGATCTGAAATTACCCTTTTTTATTAACCTCATTTTGATTAAAGTATTGTATTTTTCTGTCCATGCTGAGTATAGTCCTCATATATTCTGCATATATTCAGCTTGTTTCAATTCCACTCGAGAATAAAGGTTAATGAATGTAAGGTGGTTGTGAAGTAATCGTTAATGGTGCGAATTTGGGTAAACTACTAATATTTATTGGGACAGTTTAACAAGGACTTGCTTATATTTGATTAGAAAGCTACCATGTTCTATTCGATCGGAAAGCAGTACAGCGGAATAGTGTTCCAAATGTGCGAAGTTCTGGGAAAGAAGCTTTGTTCATGTAATTTGCGTTTAGATATACAAATAAAGAGTGGGGAAAAGTGTTTATAATGGTTATAGCTAGTCGGGTGTTTGTGTGCAATTTTGGTGAAGGGAAAACATAGATTAGACTTCAGTCGAGCACTTTCCATGAAAATAATGATAGATCAGAGCCAGGCTCGCTACGTTTCTTTGGGAAAATTGCAGGTAAGAGAAAAGAGTATCACCTACCAGGTTTCGAAGTCAGTTTTGAACTCTATTAAGGCTGGATATGGGCGCGGAGAGCAACTCCTGCCTAGATGTGGCAACCCTACTTCATTTTAGGGCGGACCTGGCTCTGATACAGATAAAGTATTGCATCGGCAGTAAGATACCTGTTGGAGCGGTAAAGTGATTCAACTAGTATTCCATCTTTTCAGATTTGATATATATGTTCCATTTTTATGATCATCTTCCTTTTTTTTACTTAACACATAAGTTTCCGACTATTCTCTACACATCCCCTTTTATTCAGTAGAGTTTTAGTTTATTTCTAATATAATACTTTTACCTTTTAAGTGATTTATTAGATACTTAATACCATCGTCGGTGAGCGTAAGATTGAGAGAATACAAAAGTTTTGTCATGGTTAACTTAGAGCTTGCTAGAAAACCAGGAAAAAGTATCATACTTGTAATTCTGCCAGCCTTTGAAACATATTTAAAATTTGAATTATTAGCAGTAAAAAATGATCATGCAACACTCGGTTCTAATTAGCGGATAAGCGCAGTTCATTTCAGTTTCGTATTGTACAATGGTATGAACAACTTTTGATAGCAGACATGTTTATAAAAATAACAATTGGCTTCAAAAATTCATTAACTCTTCTTAGATCCTTTTTATTTTAGTAAATGATAACACACACAGCGCTCACACACACGCATTTTTACATAGGCATCGCCACTTATCAAGGCCAGAGGCCACTCGAGGATAAGATTAAAGTGTGTACAGTAGTCAATTGGAAAAAAATAGTAATCGATAGTAAAGGAAATTCGGTAAATTTATTAAGTGGAACGGCTCAGCAAAATCTTGTTTACGTTGGACTTGAAGACAACCATATTGTAGTCAGCTGGAAAGCAGGAAAATGAAAGACAGTTCAACAGACGTGCAGTTCTACAAAAGAAGATTTGTTCATGGAATTTACGGTTAAGTCTAGGCACAGATAATGAGTGAGGGAAGTATTGATAGTGTTTTCATCTAAGCGAGTGTTTCTTGTGAAAGTTTGGCGAGGGGGGTCATCAATTGCAGCTCAGTTGCCATGGAAATAACGATAAAGCAGAAACAGGCTCGCAACGTCTCTTCTGTGAGAAAGAGGTTGCTTGGAAGAGAAGCTACGAAGTTTATTTTGAACCCTATCAAGGCAGGATCCTGCTAAGATATAGCAACAGTACTCCATCCTTGGACGTACCTGGATCTTATAGAGAACGGCATCAGCAGTGATATCTACTGGATCGCTAGAAATACCCCACCATTTTTTCAGCAGCTTTGGTAACGGATTTAATGTATTTGTTCCATGTCAGATTAAGAGTAAAGGTCAAGCCAGTAGATTGTAAAAACATGAGAGCCATTCATTTCAATTGATGCCAGATGATGATCACAGCGTTTATGATGTAAAGATAAAAGTTTGATTTTAGATGCATTAAAAGTAACCAGCCACTTCTTTCCCCATTGTACCACGTGCTCAAAATCACAGGAGAGAGAATTAGAGAGAACTTGGTGGTTTCCGGTCTAGATGTGCTATCATAGATAGTAGTGTCATCAGTATAAATGTCTACGAATGATGTAAGGATGTGATTTGGAGATCATTAATGTAGATCAGGAAGAGAGATGGACTCCTGAGGGACTCCAGCATAAATACTGTGAGCTTCTGATTTCTGCCCATAAACTACTACTCTTATGAACCTATCAGAGAGAAATGATTTAATAATTGAGAAGACATTTCCATCTATGGTATATAGACTTATAATGTAAACCTTTATGTCATACCCTATCAAAAGCCTCCGATATGTCAAGAACAATTGCCTTCGAAAGGTTGCCTCCGTCGAGAGATTCGCTTATTCTATGAGATATAACTGTAAGCATATCTGCTATAGATCTAGCAGAACGGAAACCATATTGTGTGTCACTAAGAAGCTTGTTTTTGCTTTAAAGAAAAACTTTTTACGAAAACATCTGAAGAGAGCACCCCCTAAGCTCGAAACGCGTTATAAAAATATTTTAAAATAAAAATATGATGAAAACCTTAAAAAAAAACCCACAATTGATGATGCTACACTCTTTTATATATATATATATATATATATATATATATATATATATATATATATATATATATATATGTGTGTGTGTGTGTGTGTGTGTGTGTGTGTGTGTGTGTGTGTGTGCGCGCGTGTACTAGGCACGTTCCAAAAGTAATGTATCATATTTCCTATTCCGCCTGAATCGATCAGAAGAGATCGCATAAAGTACATTTATGAAGACTGAACAAATGACCTGAGTGTTTTCTGTGTTGCAGATGCTGATGAGTTAAGGTTCTAAGAAAGCAACTAATTTCATGGATGTGCGCTAGAAGCAAAGATGCGTCATTGAATTACTCCATGCAAAAAAAGTTAACTGCTCAACATTCACCGGCGCCTGTTGAACAATAGCGAGACCGATTCAGTTCATGTCAACACATTTAGATGATGGGTTCGTCGATTTTACAGTGGCGACAGAGATGTGAGTGACAATGTGTGCTCCGCACAGAAGTTGGTAAAAAGGCATTGATAAAAATAATAAAAATGTAAAAAAAAAATCCTGTAGTACAAACGTGTTTCGTAGCTTTTTAATGTTTTAGATTTTGTGCAGAAAATAGATGACCTTTCGTTTGGAAGTACACACACACACACACACAGACACACACACACACACACACACATATATATATATATAAATATATATATATATAAGATAATTGATACATTCATTCAGTCTCTGTCTGTGTGTCTCTATCTATCTCTGTCAGTGTCTCCTCTCTCTTTATATGTATATATATATAAATGCTCATATATATATATATGTATATTTATACATATATATATATATGCATTTATATCTATATAAATACACACATATATATATAAATATACATATATATAAATATATATATATAAATATATATATATAAATATACATATATATAATATACATATATACCTTAATATGATTAAGGTATATATATATATATATATATATATATACGAGAAAACAGTTAATAAAACATGTTAAGAACACTTTGAAAAAGAGTTAAAAACATATTTAATCTGAAAAGGAAACACTTGATAAGTGGATAGTCCTGTATCCGCGGGGTTTCGAAGAAATACTTTCCTTCTCATCAGAGGGTAGGAATTAGCAAAATGAAGGATCGGATTTAGCATGCAATATATATATATATATATATATATATATATATATATATATATATATATACGAGCAAACAGTTAATAAAACATGCTAAAAAACACTTTGAAATGAGTTAAAAACATATTTAATCTGAAAAGAAAACACTAGATAAGTGGGTAGTCCTAAATCCGCGGAGTTTCGAAGAAATACTTTCATTCACATCAGAGGGTAGTATTTTATTTTATTTTATATATATATATATATATATATATATATATATATATATATATATATATATACCTTGATCAAATTTAAACCAACATTTGGATATATTAAAATTCCTCTAATATATATATATATATATAAATATACATATATATATATATATATGTATATTTATATACCTTAATCATATTTTAAATCGATATTTGAATACATTAAACTTCCTCTAATGTCCATATACCAATAAAATCAAAGTAAAAAATAATTTATTAACCTTCATGATTATCAATTTCTCTAATCAAGCATGTGTATACTATTTTGCAAAACAACAAAACAACAAAACATAAAAATGAGGTGATCTTCTTCTGTGTTACAATTATTTCATAACTTTTTGGGCAATTTTTAATCTTATATCATTAAAGAAAATCCAAAATAGATACTCCGCATACAGCAAAACAAACCAGTTATACATTTATGTATACATTCATTTTCTTTATTTTAAGAAATCAAGCAGTTGAGCATGCATCTAATTTTTATATTTTATTATTTAAAATTATCCAAATCGTCATGAAACGGGTGTAACAGATAAGGAAATACATATATACATAATATATGTTCGCATTTTATATTTTATTGACTTGGGTTTTGCACAAATAGTATATGCATATATATATATATATATATACACACATATATATATATATAATATAGTATCTGCATATATATATATATATATATATATATATATATATATATTTAAAGGGTGTTAGAGCAATTTTTTTATAGAGCAGAGCGTATTTTAATCTTATAGTAAAAATACCAATTCAATTAAAATACAGGAAAAGAATAATGCTTGTTGTAAAGCCGATGTATCAAAGCTCAATCGGTGAATATCCTAGAGCTAATTTTATATTTGGTAAGGTGATTGATAATTTATAATTCAAAATTAAAATTAAAAATTAAAAATCCGTTTTTGGCTTTGTTGTACTCCTTATGAAACGGATTTTTAATTTTTAATTTTAATTTTGAATTATAAATTATCAATCACCTTACAATATATATATATATATATATATATATATATATATATATATATATATATATATATATATATATATATATATTGTGTCTGTATATGTTTACGTTTGTATTTTTGAACAGCGAGCGTGATCACGCTTGTTATAACGAATTATTGTTAGATTATTCGTCAGGCAACGTTGGGTTTTGTGAATAGAAAACTAAAGTCTGGACATCCCAAATATTGACTTGTGTCTTTTGTTAGAGGAAACAACAATAGAGTTTGGTGAATATAAACGCAACACACAATAAAGATGAAGAGAGAGAGAGAGAGAGAGTGAGAGAGACAGAGAGAGTGAGAGAGGGAGAGAGGGACAGAGCGATGAGGTAATCATCTTCATATGAAATCGCAATTCCTCGCAAAACTTTTTGCTTCTCAACTCGTCTCTATCTCTCGCAGCTTGTCACTTGTTATAAGAACACGTTTCAATTTTCATGAATTGAGTGAGCCGTTGAGTTCTTAAAAATGTACGTCCCACATATTCGGAAAACAAGTGTAGCTGAAAATATCCATATGTTTTTCTACATTATTATATATAAAATTTTGATCACGACAATAGAAAACATGCAAACGATTCCACGGGTAATTTAAGCTGTAATACATTTATTTAAAGAACATACATATACAGATCGTTTGCAGTTCTTACATTTTACAGACATTTTCGCATCTGCTAACCTTATCTGAGCATAAAATTGAGAGAATATTCGTCTTGTAACGTCGAAATCTGTTAAACAAACTTAATCTACGTTTATAAATTTGAAGATGAGGATTGATACGTTGTATTATTTGGATTTTCGAACTGTTGTTCTCGTTTGGCGTGTTGTATTGACAAGTTTTCAGTCAATGTAAGTTCCGATTTTCTTTAGGTGTATCTTATCGAAAACAGAACTCTTTTGGTTGCACTCGGGAATCTGCACGGAATTTTGAACGGAACTCTTTACTCAATATACCGGGAAAACATGATCAGCATTGACTGTGTAGAAGTCCCAAGTAATTCGCATTTGTATCTTGAGTGTCGCCTCTCCTAAGGATCGAACCTACAACCTCCAGGAAGACTGGTGTCGTATTGAATAAAGTATTTCGGTAAAATTTTGTTATACGTAACATTCTCATGGAGGCAACACTCAAAACACAAATTTCCATTACTTAGGACTTCTACTCAGTTATGGATGACGGATCGAGATAATGTTTCCCTTCAGGATTGAATAAAGTGTTCCGTTCGAATTTCTGTGCAGTTTTTCGAGTTCGAGAGGAGGTTTCACAAGTTTGATATAAAGGTGGTCAAGTTCGACACAAGATTCCCGAGTTCAGCAGAAATATTCTACAGTTTGACAGATAGATTCCTGAGTTCGACAGAAAAATTCCTAAGTTACACGATCGAAATGTTGTAAAAAACACACACACACAAGATTAGAAGAGTGAAAAGAGCAGTCGTTCTCTTTTATCGTCAAATGGTATGATTAGAATTGATTCCTCACAGAACGCATGTTTATTTTGTGTACTTCTTTTCATTTTCAATATCGAATGTTACACATTCCCTTCACTACACATTCTGATTTTCTTTTGCAATTTTATACATTTCTATTTTCTTTTTCTATTAAGTCTGTTTTGTTTTTTAGTGCTTCAGCATTGAATTATATTGTTTCATTATGTCTCACCGGGTTTTCCATTTTGACAAATGTTTCTCAACTTTTCCTCAACCGAGTCCCGTGACAAGAATGTTATTCAGTTTACGACGACTGCCCTTTTTTAATGGCGGCCATTTTTATTGCTAAACCTGAAGATTTATCGCTGTAATTGTTAATTTCAGATCCCAGGTTTAAGACCCTCATCCACTTTATTATTCTCTTAAATCATTTAAAAGGAACTTATGAAAATTACCGGCCATTAAAAATATCTGCGCTGCTGCTTTTGTGGTGAAGATTAAGAAACGTTCATCAGCAAATATGGCGTCTAAATATTCATCATAAATATTAGACTATTCTTCAAAATTAGGTTGACCTTAATAGCTATCCTTATTAATCTTTATAATGAAATATATATATATATATATATATATATATATATATATATATATATATATATATATATACGTTGTTTGTAAAACATTCTCGTAGACTTTCATAAGTATTTAAACCCACTTTCATTTTAAAGTTAATTGATCGTAGCAGAGACGGAAACCCTAACCCGCAAAGCCAAGGATGATTTTCTCGAGTTCGAATCACATGACCAGCTGTAATCAGCAGTTCATGCACTAGTGACGTGAGACACTAGAGTGGAAAATTAAATCACAAAACCGATATATTAGTATGTATAGAATGATTAATTTAGTTAATAAGGGTATACATACATTTAGTTTTTGGATAAGAGGACTCTTTATACATAGTTATTTCGAAGACTTATGCTTCTCATCAGATGTAAGGTAAGATAATGAGTATGGGACGTCAAGCGAGGGATTCATCAGGAACGAAACAAATAAATAAAATTATTGATGTTGTTTGGAGGAACTATATATTGCACTCTAAGATGAAGGAGCAGCGTATTATATAAAGTGTAAAAATGTATATAGGATGTCTATCAAAGTTTTAAATAATGTGGGTCGTTTATATGTTTAAGTTCAAGGGGAAGGTATAGGGTAGGTTGGGTTATGGTTCTATTTTATCCGTATGTAAGACGTGTAGTATCTATGGATGATGTAAATGAAAAGGGTGTTTACGCTAAAAAGTATTTTATCAACAAAAGTAACCGAGGACACAATAACACTTAGAATGTTTTCAGACATAATATGATGACGTAATATTATGACGTAATATTATGATGATAAATTAAAGCGATGAGGTATATGCTAAATAGGATTATATCAGATGTAACTGTTATCACAAAGGACTATGGCTTATAGCGTAATGTTATGAGCTAATAAAAATGGTGGGTGGATTACATGAGGTGTCGTGCAATAAGGTTTAAATTTAGTAAGATAGGGAAGACCCTTCGGTGAAGTAAGGGGGTAAGTTACGAGTGGGTATGTGTAGCAAAATGTAGTAGGAAAAAATCAGAAAAATGATAGGAAATATTCAGTTTCGCCCTGTACCGCCCTGTACAGACGAGAGGGATTTCTTGGCTGTAATAGAATTGGTAGAGAAAGAAGAAGGAGACAAAAAAACAACAAAAAACAAAAACAAAACAAAAGTAAACTTGCTTCTTACAGATACATTGTTCGTCACAAAGAACAATCCAACTGCCAGAACCACCTACGCACAATCTGTAGAACACTGACAGCTTCCCAGCGACCAGCCGTTATAGCGGCCGGGAATTATATATTTGTTTAATCGCGCGAGAGCAGATGTGATTCTGCGAGAATTGCATGGGTTCAACGCCAATAAAAACTCATAGACGCCATCTTGGAACTCTCTCTCTCTTTCGCTCAGCTCGCAACACAACAAACGTATCCGAGATAAGCTCTTTATTTCTCTCCATTTCGGTTATTGCTTATTCTGCTATCGTATGGGGTAGGTATTGTAAAAATATGGTAATTTTCAGACGATGATATATAGTAATCGTCCTAAAGGTTGCGCCGTAATTAGCTGTAAAAGGGGATGTAATATAAGACAAATCGCAAACAAAATAGAGAAGTAAAGTTGGTGGAGGTGAATAAAGAGAGAAAAATAATTAGGATGTGACGAATACCATCCTTACAAAACTGTTTAATCGTTGTCTTAAGGAGAATTGCTTCCCGTCACCCTGGAAAATCTCACCAGTATGCCCCGTATTTATGAATTCAGGTGATCGCTCATCTCCCTCACAGTACAGGCCAATAAGCTTCCTGTGCGTCATGAGTAAGTTGCTGGAATCTGTGTTAAATACAGAAGTAATAAACCATCCTAGCGAAAATAAACTTCTTAGTGGCAGGCAATATGGTTTCCGTTCTGCAGATGTGCTTACAGTTATATCTCAAAGGATTAGCGAATCTCTCGACGGAGGCTACCTTTCTAGGGCAATTTCTCTTGACATATCGGAGGCCTTTGATAAGGTGTGGTATGAATTACTTCACAATTTTCCAGCTATAGCATAGATGGAAATGTCTTCTCAATTATTAAATCATTTCTCTCTGATAGGTTCATAAGAGTAGTAGTTTATGGGCAGAAATCAGAAGCTCACAATATTTATGCTAGAGTACCGATATAATAGCTTGCCTTACACTTTATATGAAATTTCAAATGTTTAGACTAAAAATTCGCTACAAATAGGACAATTTTTTTAAAACTTTGACCCCCAACATTTTATGTTTAGTGCTCAAAATACAATTAAAAAGTGTGATCCATGCCCAAGGAACCTACAACTAAAATCGCAAGTGTTTCAACCCAAAATTTTCGAAGAAGTTTGATAGAGTTTATAATTGTCAAATAGTTGAAGTTTGACCCTTTGACAGCCAAATTTCTGGTCGACAATCGATTAAAATATTTCCCAAAAGTCAATATACCTTATGTCAAATCTCGAATCTGTAGATTGGTTGTGTTCTCAAAGGTCAAATCGTTGAATTTTGACCCCTTAACAGCCATATGTATGGCCAAAAAACAATTACACAGATTTTCCCAAATCTCAGTACACTCTATATCAAATTCGAGTCTGTAGATGGGTATGGAAATGTAGACGGACACACAGACACGTTCACGTTTATAGATATACTAGACTTTGAGCAAAGTTCAAAAGCGAATTAAAGTAATGAATTGTAATTTTTGTTTTTGTAAAAACAATAGAACAATAAATGGCCACATAAGTGGATCGTATATTTATTAATTTATTTTGGAACTAAGAAAAAAGTTTTATTGACTTGTGTGTCTCTTTGTAGCTTTACCTTTTTATATAGTTGTATTTGCGGATCAACTACACTAATGAATCGATCATTATGTATTTTGAGACACAGTTACTCAGTATAAGCAATTATAACGTGGGCTATGTTTAGTTTAATTTAGTTTTATGCGAAGGAATTGGAAACTTTTCATGAATATCAGATACGTCCGATTTTTGTGAAATTTTAGTAATTATTAGATATCAATTAATAAGTTGATATTAATTTATTAAATGATATATCAATTAATGTATAAATTAATGATTCATTAATTGATATATCGATTGATGATTTATTAACTGATATATCAATTGATTTATCAATTAATGATTCATTTATTGCTATATCAATTAATTTATCAATTAATGATTTATTAATTGATATATCAATTAATTTATCAAGTAATGATTTATTAATTGATATATCAATTAATTTATAAATTAATTTATCAAGTAATGATTTATTAATTGATATGTCAATTAATTTATCACTTAATGATTTATTAATTGATATATCAATTAATTTATCAATTAATGATTTATAAATTGATATATCAATTAATTTATCAAGTAATGATTTATTAATTGATATATCAATTAATTTATCAATTAATGATTTATTAATTGATATATCAATTGATTTATCAATTAATGATTTATTAATTGATATATCAATTAATTTATCAATTAATGATGTATTAATTGGTATATCAATTAATTTATCAATTAATGATTTATTAATTGATATATCAATTAATTTATCAATTAATGATTTATTAATTGATATATCAATTAATTTATCAATTAAGGATTTATTAATTGATATATCAATTAATTTATCAATTAATGTATCAATTAATGATTTATTAATTGATATATCAATTAATTTATCAATTAATGATTTATTAATTGATATATCAATTAATAAATATTCTTCAAATTTACATTCTGTTCGAATATTTTAATTTTTTAGTGACCATAATAGATACCACTCCCCATTGGAACATTTAAATATCAAATTTGCATTTAATTTGAACTATAGTAATTGAACACCAATTAAGCAAGATCTCCTAAAGATTCCAATATTTTTCCGATTCCAATTCTTTATAAATCTCTAAATATTTAACCATAAATTTGTCATTTTTCCTGATTACTGTTAAAAACACGTTAAATGTGCATATCTTTTCTCAAATATAAAAATACACTTGTTGGGGGGGTGTCTACAGATTTTAGTTTTACTCATAGTTATGAATTAATAAATATTTATTTATTGTTACGAGCCATGGAAGATTTTGTTTAAAACAGAATCAAAAAAAGACAAAATAATCGTTTTTGGCATCAGAAAATAGGCACAAATTTGATATTGATTCTGATACATCAAAAAATTCCGATTTTTCCAATTTCTGATTTATTGTCCCAACACTAATATATATATATATATATATATATATATATATATATATATATAACTACTTCATTTATTCACATAAATTTAATATACGAAAGTATAGATTTATGCGTAAACTTTAAGTATTTACTTCAAAAGTGCTCAATACGTAGGTAGAGCTAGTTAGTAATTTATAAAATATATATGGCGATTAAGCTACACTGAATATTCTGCGTTTCATCCAACTATAGGATTCGTCAGGCTTATGCGCGAATTCTGTGGTTGCTTCTTGTTTTTATATATGTTGAGGATTTCTAGTTGGCCAATCAGCTTTCTAGATCCTTTGTTTGATAAAATGCATGCCCATTGGCTGATAGGAAGGGGCGTGGTGGATACTAGAAAGCTGATTGGCCAACTAGAAATCCTCAACATATATAAAAACAAGAAGCAACCACAGAATTCGCGCGTAAGCCTGACGAATCCTATAGTTGGATGAAACGCAGAATATTCAGTGTAGCTTAATCGCCATATATATTTTATAAATTACTATATATATATATATATATATGTGTGTGTGTGTGTGTGTGTGTGTGTGTGCGTGTGTATATGTTTGTGTGTGTATAGTTTTATTTATACAAACATTTATCAGACTATTCCAACAGTAATAATGCTTATGGTCTTCACTGGACTGGCCTTAAATAAGGCTATTAATGAAACATGTATGCACATATGTAGCCAAAACACTTGATGCCGAAGCTAATTTTTAGAAACATTCGTTCATACCAAAAGAAATCAAAGAATAATATATTACTAGCATTTCAGCCCGGCGTTGCCCGGATGTTTGGAGATGTATGTTGAGCAAAAAAAAAGTGGTAGTAGGAAGGCAGGCTCGAAACCATACCGTGAAGGAGGAAAAGAGAGGCAATAAAATGTGACGTCTTTGCTGTTACGACCAACATCAAACTGGGAGTGATATATGTTTTAATTAAGGCTAGACAATCGAAAAGATGGGGTACTTGCGAAAATATATGCGAAAAAAGCGACGTCCCCTGTAGAAAAGTGGTTAGGGTTAGGGTTAGGGTTAGGGTTAGGGTTAGGGTTACGAAATTAATGTTGTTAGCCAATTTTTCGGTATTTTTCGTCTGAAGGGTCGGGCTTCAAACGATACTGGTCTGGATAAAATCCGTCGCATCTGTCGAAAGTTTTAAGCAGAAATGCATGCATACACATACATTTATATATTGATAGCTTAAATTTTCGACCCAAACCAATTTAAAAGCTTGCCCTATCTCTGAATACTCTTTGTGTAAGATTTCAAATATTTAGACCAGAGTAATTTGGTAGATTTTACCTTTGGCCCCTATTATGACCCCTTAACATTTATTATTTTGGGCTCAAATCAAATTATTAAGTTAGATTCATGTCCAAGGAACCTCTATCTAAAACTTCAATTGTTTATACACAAAATCCCAATACCCTGTATATCAAATTTTGATTCTGTAGACTTAAAATTAATAGAGCTATTATGAAGGGTAATGTACACACACACACACACACACACACACATACACACACGCACACACACACGCACACACGCACGCACACACAGTGACACGTTCACTTTTATAGATATAATAGTGCAAAATCGGTAGAAATTTAAAAAAAAAAAGAAATTTGCAAGGTCGAACGCCCGCATTACGAATGTCTAACGTAGTAGTTATTGGTTCATGTTTTAATTTCTAGCCTTACAGTAAACATGTTTTCATTGTCCAGTCATTGACGGCAGAGGTAAAATAAAACGTAAGTCTTTCTTTTGTTATACTTTTTAAATCATTACTTTTTTATTTTTTTTTTTATTACATTTTCACCCCAAACAAGGCACATTGCCACTTTGGTGTAGGGGGCTACTATCAGGGGCAACAATTACTGGGGTGCTATGTAGGGATTTGGGCAGCAAGATGTCGGTTCACGTTACTCTTGAACTTCTTCATGTCAGTACAGTTGGGGGAGCAAGGACCTGGAATGGAATTCCAGAGTCTAGCCGTTCTGGGGAAGAAACGACTGGAGTAGAAATATCTTTTACATCGAGGGATCTCTACATTGTGGGGGCGGGATTTTGCTGCCTGTTTAGTTGCAGTTTTGGGGCAAAAATTTGGCTGCTAAAAGGTCAAAGTTGAAAGAGTGAACCTTCGTAGTTTTTACCAAATTTCTCCGCCAGTTTTGGTCTAAAGACTTGACATTTGTAGATCTATGTAACTTGGACATGGATAAAACTTTTTTATTTTGATTTGAGACAAAAATAATAAGTGTTAAAGGGTCAAAATTGGGGTTAAAGTTTTAAAAATACCTCTGCGGTCGCTAGGAAATTACTCTTGTTTGGTCTAGACATTAGACATTTTAAATCTTACATAAAGTGTATTCACACATAGGGCAAGTTATGCACACTGCATAGGGCCCGGGCAAAAGCCGGGCTGAACTGCTAGTGTAACAGCGAAACAGTACTGTATGTGGATGACTATATATATATATATATATATATATATATATATATATATATATTTATATATAGTTATTCTAATAATCATATAATAAGCACACGCGTTAAATTGTAAACAATATTCATTAGTACGTCTACATATAAAAAATACATCAAAGAAAAAATGCCGGAAAATCAACCATTTCTGGTTAAGTTAAAAAAAAAACAAAAAAAAACAAAACAAAAAAAACAAACGAAAATAACCGCCTTAATAATTTATGTGATTAATATAGGATGACATAATATTTAGTAAGCAAAGTCTTTATATAATATAGCTGAGACCCGAGAGTCCTTTCACCCACTGATATCGTGGAGGCGCTGCCTAATTTCGTGCAGGATTTTCTTGGATTAGAATAACCTTGCGAGGCTCACGCCCGCTAGACTTCAAAGCACATGCACCATGTTTTACCGAATAGTCACCCATTTTAGCAGAGGCCCAGCGTCACTTAACAACCGTAACTTAAGGAGAAACGTCGTGTCCACCTCACTATGCCAAGCGGTATAACAATTCCTATACTCACCGTTCTACATACATACCCGCACATACATCATTCCTTTTCGAGCGTCGATTTTAATTAATATAGTTTTATGAGTTCATTAATATTATTCATGTTGAAGTTTATTAATTAGTTTCTCTGTTAATTGATTTTACTGACAATTAAGAGAGGAACTAATTAATAATTTCACGTATGATTCTTTTCATGTTGATTAGTAATGTTGACACGTGACCTTTTACCTTCGTCACAAACATACAACACAGTGTAAACGGAGAGCGAATCTAATTAAGAGTTTTGATTTTTGAGAAGATTTGATGTGAAAGCAATCCAATTGGATCATCTCAGTGTAGGAAAGAAAATTCAAATAAATAAAACAAATTTATTTTTTCAATTTATAAAGAACATGTATATTAAATGATTAAATACCAACATCTGTTTACGTATCTACGAAATTTACTTATTTATATGGCTTACATATTTATAAAATTTACATATTTATATGAATTACATATTTATTAGATTTATATAAAATTTGTAAAACTTGATTGCTGAGGGATATGTTTGTTTAACTAAAAATAAGAATAAAAACTATATAATGGCGTGAAAATCGAACTTTAATAATATTTTTCCTGATTCACTTTACGGACTTGAAATAAACGTATTTGAATAAAAATCGTTAAAATTAAAATTTAAAAGGTGGTATATGTTCGCTTTCAAAGAAAAAAAACTTACATGATAACGATAGAAAATCTAACGTTTATACTTTGAGGGAGCGGCATATTTCACCTGTATAGAGTTTCTTACATTTACATGAAATCTCATAAACGCAGTTTTTTGTCATGTTTTTCGGTCGGTGGTTTTACTCGGACAAGATGTTTTTGGAGTGTGTGGGGGGGTGTGGATCCTACATACTGTCCTAAGATCATGCCAACTCGATATTTTTTATAAATTTTCGTATTGGCCTTTCAAGTATGGTGTGTAGACTGTTGGGTTTTCGGGTGGTATCTTTTGGTGTTTGATCTGGATTTCCTGGAGTTGATGTCATGCGCTTTAGGTAGTCATTTCGGTTGTTTTTAAATTGGCTATCTCAATATAATGTTGTTGTTATATATTGTCCACGCTCGATGATGTAGGCATTGAATTATACCATGTTTTTTGCAGAATATAGGTAGTGTGGGTTAAAATTCAAATATTGTCCTATAAAGGTTGGCGTTTAGTATATGGATGTCAAAATCTGATCAATGCGGGTAAACAATACATCTAGGAAAATAGTTTGTTGTCACTTTCTGTTTCATTGTAAACTGACTGGATGCGTGAATTCAGTTCAAATGTTCCAGTAGAACTTGACGTCATCCTGGTGGAGCGAAAGTATGAAAGTATCATCCACATATCGTAGCAAAATCCTTGGTTTTTGTGTGGCTGATCTTATTGCCAGTTCTTCGAAGTGCTCCATATGTATGTTGGCTTGCATTGGTGATACTGGCGATCCCATAGTTTGGCCTTCCTCCTGTCGGTATATATCGGCTCCAATCGCGAAGTGTATGGTGTTTAAGCAGGATAGCATCTCCATTATGTTGTGCGTTACTTTAGTGTTAGTCTTTCCCGTACTACCGTTAGAGTCCTCTTTAGTATGGGGCCTTTATGAATAGATTCACTACATCTAGACTCACCAGTTGGTTGGAATGGATGGGAGCGTCGTTGATTATCTCAACGTAACTGAGTTATGGACGTATGCTGAGGATTTGCCTACGATTGGGGTAATTATTCTCACTCGGGATCAGCTTAAAGGATGACATGACGGTAGATCTTAGTGGCTCGGTCCGAGTTCTTATAATACAGAGCTAACTACTTTTCCTTGGTTGAAAAAAAGTTTACACCCGAGGAAGGTTGTAGGTTTCAACGACCGAAACGTTGTGCCAATAACACCCCAGATGAGAATAATTGTTCAAACAAGCAAAATATTACAAACATATTCTAGTTCTACATTATTGTTCCGATATGGAGTGTTTTTCTGTAACTTTTCGGTCGATGTAGCTTTCAACTATCGTTAGGCATATTGGTTGCTGTTTGGAAAAAATGAAGAAAACTTACTGGCTCCGTAGCCACTTTCGTATTCAAAACAAGTTATATAAACAATCGGTCCTCATCTCATAAATTCAGAACGGTAAGTCAAGTATGAGTTTTACAAACGTGTTTCTTTGGAAGAAACTGAATTCGAACTTGGCAAATATTCAAAGGTTGATCATACATTTTTGTGTTATAGAAAATCTTGTGTAAAAATTAACGTATATTCTCTGCAATTTCTGCCAACTTACTGCAATATTGTTCTTATTAACCTATTACATTGATATTGCTCTTATTAACCTATTACATTGATAATGTTAATATTAACCTATTACATTGATAATGTTCTTATTAACCTATTACATTGATAATGTTAATATAAACCTATTACATTGATAATGTACTTATTAACCTATTACATTGATAATGTTCTTATTAACCTATTATATTGATAATGTTCTTATTAACCTATTACATTGATAATGTTCTTATTAACCTATTACATTGATAATGTTCTTATTAACCTATTACATTGATATTGTTCTTATTAACCTATTACATTGTTAATGTTCTTGTTAACCTATTGCATTGATAATGTTAATATTAACCTATTGCATCGATAATGTTCTTATTAACCTATTACATTGATAATGTTCTTATTAACCTATTACATTGATAATGTTCTTATTAACCTATTACATTGATAATGTTCTTATTAACCTATTACATTGATATTGTTCTTATTAACCTATTACATTGTTAATGTTCTTATTAACCTATTGCATTGATAATGTTAATATTAACCTATTGCATCGATAATGTTCTTATTAACCTATTACATTGATAATGTTAATATTAACCTATTACATTGATACTGTTCTTATTAACCTATTACATTGATAATGTTCTTACAAACCTATTACATTGATAATGCTCTTATTAACCTATTTAATTGATAATGTTGTTATTAACCTATTACATTGATAATGTTCTTATTAACCTATTACATTGAAAATGTTCTTATTAACATATTACATTGATAATGTTCTTATTAACCTATTACATTGATAATGTTCTTATTAACCTATTACATTGATAATGTTCTTATTAACCTATTACATTGATAATGTTCTTATTAACCTATTACATTGATAATGTTCTAATTAACCTATTACATTGTTAATGTTCTTATTAACCTATTGCATTGATAATGTTAATATTAACCTATTGCATCGATAATGTTCTTATTAACCTATTGCATTGATAATGTTAATATAAATCTATTACATTGATATTGTTCTTATTAACCTATTACATTGATAATGTTGTTATTAACCTATTACATTGATAATGTTCTTATTAACCTATTACATTGATAATGTTCTTATTAACCTATTACATTGTTAATGTTCTTATTAACCTATTACATTGATAATGTTCTTATAAACCTTTTACATTGATAATGATCTTATTAACCTATTGCATTGATAATGTTAATATTAACCTATTACATTGATAATGTTCTTATTAACCTATTGCATTGATCATGCTCTTTTTAACCTATTACACTGATAATGTTCTTATTAACCTATTACATTGATATTGTTCTTATTAACCTATTACATTGATAATGTTCTTATTAACCTATTACATTGATAATGTTCTTATTAACCTATTACATTGATATTGTTCTTATTAACCTATTACATTGATAATGTTCTTATTAACCTATTGCATTGATAATGCTCTTTTTAACCTATTACATTGATAATGTTCTTATTAACCTATTACATTGATAATGTTCTTATTAACCTATTACATTGATAATGTTCTTATTTGCCTATTACCTTGATAATATTCTTATTAACCTATTACATTGATATTGTTCTTATTAACCTATTACATTGATTATATTCTTAATAACCTATTACATTGATAATGTTCTTATTAACCTATTACATTGATATTGTTCTTATTAACCTATTACATTGATAATGTTGTTATTAACCTATTACATTGATAATGTTCTTATTAACCTATTACATTGATAATGTTCTTATTAACCTATTACATTGATAATGTTCTTATTAACCTATTACATTGATAATGTTAATATTAACCTATTACATTGATATTGTTCTTATTAACCTATTACATTGATAATGTTCTTACTAACCTATTACATTGATACTGTTCTTATTAACCTATTACATTGATAATGTTCTTATTTAGCTATTACATTGATATTGTTCTTATTAACCTATTACATTGATAATGTTCTTATTAACCTATTATATTGATAATGTTCTTACTAACCTATTACATTGATAATGTTCTTATTTAGCTATTACATTGATATTGTTCTTATTAACCTATTACATTGATAATGTTCTTATTAACCTATTACATTGATAATGTTAATATTAACCTATTACATTGATAATGTTCTTATTAACCTATTACATTGATAATGTTCTTACTAACCTATTACATTGATACTGTTCTTATTAACCTATTACATTGATATTGTTCTTATTAACCTATTGCATTGATAATGTTCTTATTAACCTATTACATTGATAATGTTCTTATTAACCTATTATATTGATAATGTTCTTATTAACCTATTACATTGATAATGTTCTTATTAACCTATTACATTGATACTGTTCTTATTAACCTATTACATTGATAATGTTCTTATAAACCTAATACATTGTTAATGTTCTTATTAACCTATTTCATTGATAATGTTAATATTAACCTATTGCATCGATAATGTTCTTATTAACCTATTACATTGATAATGTTAATATTAACCTATTACATTGATAATGTTCTTATTAACCTATTACATTGATATTGTTCTTATTAAGCTATTATATTGATAATGCTCTTATTAACCTATTACATTGATAATGTTCTTACAAACATATTACATTGATAATGCTCTTATTAACCTATTAAATTGATAATGTTGTTATTAACCTATTACATTGATAATGTTGTTATTAACCTATTACATTGATAATGTTGTTATTAACCTATTACATTGTTAATGTTCTTATTAACCTATAACATTGATAATGTTCTTATTAACCTATTACATTGATAATGTTCTTATTGACCTATTACATTGATAATGTTCTTATTAACCTATTACATTGATAATGTTCTTATTAACCAATTACATTGATAATGTTAATATTAACCTATTACATTGATAATGTTAATATTAACCTATTACATTGATAATGTTCTTATTAACCTATTACATTGATAATGTTCTTACTAACCTATTACATTGATAATGCTCTTATTAACCTATTACATTGATAATGTTCTTATTAACCTATTACATTGATAATGTTCTTATTAACCTATTACATTGATAATGTTCTTATTAACCTATTACATTGATAATGTTCTTATTAACCTATTACATTGATAATGTTCTTATTAACCTATTACATTGATAATGTTCTTATTAACCTATTACATTGATAATGTTCTTATTAACCTATTACATTGATAATGTTCTTATTAACCTATTGCATTGATAATGTTAATATTAACCTATTACATTGATAATGTTCTTATTAACCTATTGCATTGATCATGCTCTTTTTAACCTATTACACTGATAATGTTCTTATTAACCTATTACATTGATAATGTTCCTATTAACCTATTACATTGATAATGTTCTTATTAACCTATTACATTGATAATGTTCTTATTAACCTATTACATTGATAATGTTAATATTAACCTATTACATTGATAATGTTCTTATTAACCTATTACATTGATAATGTTCTTATTAACCTATTACATTGATAATGTTCTTACTAACCTATTACATTGATAATGCTCTTATTAACCTATTACATTGATAATGTTCTTATTAACCTATTACATTGATAATGTTGTTATTAACCTATTACATTTATAATGCTCTTTTTAACCTATTGCATTGATAATGTTCTTATTAACCTATTACATTTATAATGTTCTTATTAACCTATTACATTGATAATGTTCTTATTAACCTATTACATTGATAATGTTCTTATTAACCTATTACATTGATAATGTTCTTATTAACCTATTGCATTGATAATGTTAATATTAACCTATTACATTGATAATGTTCTTATTAACCTATTGCATTGATCATGCTCTTTTTAACCTATTACACTGATAATGTTCTTATTAACCTATTACATTGATAATGTTCCTATTAACCTATTACATTGATAATGTTCTTATTAACCTATTACATTGATAATGTTCTTATTAACCTATTACATTGATATTGTTCTTATTAACCTATTACATTGATTATGTTCTTACTAACCTATTACATTGATAATGTTCTTATTAACCTATTACATTGATATTGTTCTTATTAACCTATTACATTGATAATGTTGTTATTAACCTATTACATTGATAATGTTCTTATTAACCTATTACATTGATAATGTTAATATTAACCTATTACATTGATATTGTTCTAATTAACCTATTACATTGATAATGTTCTTACTAACCTATTACATTGATAATGTTCTTATTTAGCTATTACATTGATATTGTTCTTATTAACCTATTACATTGATAATGTTCTTACTAACCTATTACATTGATACTGTTCTTATTAACCTATTACATTGATAATGCTCTTATTAACCTATTACATTGATATTGTTAATACAATCTCGGTAACACTATATAGCTCAATTTAAAAATCCATGCCCCGTAAGGTATCATCGTTTCTTTTTGCGGTGTTCTTCCATTAATTCAGTATCTTTTCTTTACATTTTCGACATTTACATTTGAAAAACTTTTGTTTGACTGGTAACGTCATCGCATCTAACACAACAGTCATTATTTCATTCCGTACTATTGTTTATTGGAGTATCTGATTATTATTTTCTGGGGTGGTCTAAATGTCTCTTATGGGCAAATTTTGATTCATTTACCACATGAAGTATTTTCCAAATTTCTTTGTCTACACTCTCACCGCGAAGCATCAAAAATCAGTGTCAACATCATAGCTAAGAGAAAGAAAAACACTGCATTACTCTATACTCACCGCTTTCATTATGCTACTTATTATAAGTATAATTTTAGTAAGAATTGTAATTAATTGTAATGACAATTCAACAAATATTTTATTGGCTTTCATGATTTTCGGGTATTCATATTAATACATATATATATTAGAAAACGAAAACTCGACAAATTTAGTGAATAAAAACAAATAATATTAAAAAATAAACATTATATTTTAAGTTCTTTACGCTCTTTAATTATTTCAGACACGATAAAAAATGAACTCAATGTAATTTGTAATAAAACCAGGTAACCCACCAGTTTTTCATAACTTGGCAACTTATTAAATTTTGAATATGCATAAAAGGCCGAGGAACGAGAACACTAGGATGAGTGGGTAAAATACTGGAATCTTTGACATTTTTTACTATCTCCCATTCGATCGGATGACGCATTCATATAAATGTTTTCTGTTTCACTCCAAAATACAAAAGTCCTACAAAATACAAAAGGAAGTGTAAAAGGTAATATCCCTTTACTATAGATAAGCTAGAACTCCGTAATACAGATGCTTTAACCTCAATAAGATATTACACACCCGCTTACTTTAATAGATAATTTTTTCTAGCATTACCAAATGGTTACCCATCATGTACTAGTCAAGCTCAACGCAATGTAACAAGAATCATTGTGTTAATGTGATCATGTGTTGTATAAAAACCTGAATCTGGATAAAACCAACACCACTTTGTAGTGAGAAATCAATTGTAAACGGCTGTTGCAATAACGAAAAATGTTTTGTAACGTTTGTGGTAAGAGATTGAGACTACTTGAGAAACTTGTGAGATTTGTTATTACTCAGACCACAGGGACACCACTCGTTCTAATCAGTCAGCGATCGCTGGTAATAACTTGTGTGAAAACTTTTTGCAAGAAAGAACTATAATAAGGTTTACTCGAGCTTAACGAATTTCATTGTATATCAACTTTGAATCAAGCAATATTCGCTTATCAAGAGTTTTCTTTTTGTGCCAATGATTTTCTTATATTATTTAAAAGTTCAAAGTTAGTGAGACGTAATCAAATTAGAACGGCTTTCATGTAATTTGATCGGAGACAATAGCAAGTAAGAAGGCACTTCATGGCGGACGAGAATTATGCTGTTTTGACGTTCCTTGTAGACAATTTTCCCACCTTTTTTTCTCCCAGCTTTGTTTTACTGTCTTTTGACAATCTTTGCGACAGAAAGCAAACCGTGTCTTTAACTCATAATCACTTACTAATTAACTTTCAACAACCGAAACGTGTTATCTATTCCTGTTTTTTTGTTCCTTTCATTTCCTTGTAACCTTTGATTGTTTGCGAATATATTGTTTTCTTTTGTATTTATGCCGTTTATTTTTAAGCTACGTCTCAGTATTCTTTAAAAACGTTCTGTCCATCGGTCAGTGCACCCATCATCCCTTTTATTATGCTGCCAGGTTTGTTTAAAGCGATAGTGTACTGAATACCTTATATAAATAAATGAATCCTACTATATTTTGTACAAATAAACTTATATCTATGCCTAACATAGAATTGTCCATCGAATTACAGTCATGATATTATAACAGTCTATGTTTATCACTATACACTCATACGTTGGTACTTTGGAAATCATCTCATCAGTAATAGGTGTGGCCCACATTTTTGTGTGTGTATTTAAAAGAAAATGACTAAAAGAAAATGACTGGATCATCCCAGCCTCAAATAAAGACAATTTCGAAATAGGAGGATATTAGAGTTATTAAAAATTTTGCACATAGTTTCAATAAAATAAAACGGCGATAAAAGAAAGAACGTCAGTGATTCATGTTTAAAACTTGGCGAACAAAGAAGTGAAATACATTTGTATCAATGGCTGACTTAACAGATTCCACCACAAATGCTCAATAGTTTAGTATTTGTGCTATTAGTCGCTAATATTGCGACAACTCTGGCAATCATCGCCTTTGTAAGACTTCACACTTATGGAACCCTAACCTCACATGGTCATGCGTGTGGTGTTATTTAAAAGACAATGGATTAAAATCTGCAAGTTATTGCTAAACTGAAGAGGGTCATCGAATCCCTTACTTTAGGCGCTGTTTATTAGGGACCGGTGATAAAGTAAAGGTCGTGATAAATCCCTGATGGATTACCAATTTTATACACGATTCCATAAGAAGCATCCTTAGAACCAAATGGATGGTTCCATAGCCTCTGTTATTCAATTGGCTAGATTTACACATTTTGTCAAAGATGCGTTGACACAATTTATTACCTTGTCCGTCAGTCTGTCACGCTTATTTTTTGAAAAGATTAATCATCACCAATCAGAAACCGCAATCTTATTTAATATCCAATTATATCAGCCGTTTTATTCGTTAATTTTTCATCCTTTATTTAAAACAGAATTTTTAGCGCTAGTCGCGCAAATTTACCTGGCACACCTTTCTTTTGGTCCGCCCAATATTTGAAAAGACACGTATAGGTTTAACTAGAATCCGTGTTAGTTTACACACAGTTTTATTGAATGTTTCTTATTTTTAATGTGCACAATCATTTCTGGTTGTGAGTTTCGCAGATCTTTCAACATAGTTTTTGTTGTTCCGTCACATAGGTTTGAAAGATCTAATGCGTTGTGATGTAACATAAGCTTTTGTAACAATTGGCATTTGTGTGTCACACATGTTTAAAAAAAGATGTTTCATCGCTACCTTGAATACTGGACGTATGTTTCTTCACTTTAATTCCTATTATTCGATTTTTCCGTCGATCGTTTGTATTTCTCCGTTTCTTTTCTTATCTCTCTTTTGAAGTCCTAAATGTTTCACAAAAGAAGTCAACGTGTGAATATCGTCGCTTTGTTAAAAGCCACGTGTCTACCGATGACACCAACTGATTAAGGGGGACACAAAAATCGAAACATTCTAACTTGCAATTCATTTAGCTTACATTCCCTTAATCTTTGAATAAAATCCATTTCTTTGTTTGACTCGAAGATGTTTTAAAGGTGACTGGCATCAATTCTGAAATGCACGAATCGATTACACAATAAAATAAACAGTAAAAAGACAATAAAATAAACAAACGAAAAACGCAGTTAGAATGATTTTTGGCCTCTAAATACCTGGAATATTTTTGTAGAAAACCATCGAATATATACAGGGTGGAACGATACAATTGTCGCCATAGAAAAGACGACAAAATTCCATTTCCCTTTGACGAAAACCGTTGTTCTTTTTTGTGACGAGTATCTACTGGTTGTCCGGTTGTGTACGAATTTCAAGGGCAATAGAAGCTTTAGGAACGAAATCGGAGATACGCCGCTGTACAACACATGCTCTCTACCGATACAAGATTTGACAACAGGAGCATTGCCAGCAGCCTCAAAATGAATCACTAGATTGCCACAAATAGCAGGGATGTGCCCAAAGTTTCCGACCACGGTTATGGTCTTTCGTCTGATTTCAACTGATGGGCACATAGTGCCACCTCGCCTCTTTGGATCCAGTTTAAAAGTCAACATCAAAATGTACCTGAATGTGCTTAATTGTGTGCTAGTCCCCTGGTGCAATCATGTTTCCGTTAGCAGATTCTGGGTGTTGCAGCAGGACTCGGTGCTAGTAGACAAGTCCAAAGAGACCCAAGCTTGGGTTCGACTTTGCCCTCATCACTCATTGGCCCATTCCTCCCCCGACCTGTACTGGCTGGACTACTTTGGCGTTTTCTTTCGGGCGACACGTTTATAGTTTAACCCTGTAATGAGAAATGATTCGAGTTGTGTGTTGAATATCAACGTTTAGATGGGTTACATTTCTGTCTTCAAAAATGGGGTGAGGATATATTTTGATTTACTTGCAATAAGGTTAAGAAACCAATATACAGCGTTAGTAGATGTTCATATTGCAACACTTCTTAGATTGGCCGGGAAAATTACGTTATAACGACAGCATCTACATACATACAATGCTCATCCGTGTTTTAGTAGCGGTCAGGGATTGGAATATGAGATAGAGAAATAAGCAGCGGATTTGTCAGTAATTTTAGTTGAATTTTCAGTGGTTAATGCGGTGATAAGAATTAACAAGTCTGTTTCTGTTGTTTATAACGAATAACACAAATCAAACGGTCACTTTAAGAAGGGGTTGTCCGATAGCGAGGTGTAGCGGTTGGTAATATTATTGGGATTACCATGCCAGATAAACAAAATAATGAATGATGAAAACTTGAAAGGAATAAATGTCTTTGCTGAATTCAAGTTAGAGATCGATAAATTGCTAACGCGGAATAAGTATTTGTTCGTTACGGAAGACAAAGACTTGGACAGAACTGATACAGTTATTTGGCAAGTCCTTGAACGGATACAGTTCAAGGACTGATAGCAGATGCGCATTGATTCAGGTACGCATGGACCCATACGTAAATGCCCGTATCGAACACCGCTAAAGCAAACAAAAATGATATACTCAACAGGAGATGAAATGGTGCAGGCAGGAGTAATTGAAACGTCAAACAGCCCGTAGAGTTTTCCTATACTATTAGTAGAAAAGAAAGATTTTAGCAAGATATTTTGTGTAGGTTTTAGAGAACTGAATAAAGTCCCAAAGAAATATGCATGAGCATTACCAGTTATAGGCGATATTTTAGCTTCGCTTGGGCCAGCAAAATACTTCTCGAGATTAAACTTAAAATCAGGTTGCTGGCAGGTTAAATTGAATAAGAACGATAAAGAGAAAATGAATACTGCAGCACTATCCCATTGATTTCTGTACACAAAATAACCCTTATTCCCGAGTGGCTTATGGGCTTGATAAGTGGTGACCTCCGTGTAAAAAAAGTCGACTTCAGTAATATTTGTACGAAACAGGAATATTTTAAATTTTCAGCGCAAAAAAGTCACACTTATTAAACATTTAACTTCACGTTTAATAACGTTATTAGACAATTGAACATTTTTGCCGCACAATTTTATTAACCATAAAATATCGATATTATATGTACGAATGTATCATTTTTTTAATGGACTTAAACATTTTACAGTTAAGTTTAAGTAGTCGATTATAATAGAGGATGACCCGAAGACTTACTTTTTTAGTAGAGTAGTATGAGATTTTTTTTAGTAGAGTAGTATGACAATTTTTTAGTAGAGTAGTATGACAATTTTTTAGTAGAGTAGTATGACAATTTTTTAGTAGAGTAGTATGACAATTTTTTAGTAGAGTAGTATGACAATTTTTTAGTAGAGTAGTATGACAATTTTTTAGTAGAGTAGTATGACAATTTTTTTAGTAGAGTAGTATGACAATTTTTTAGTAGAGTAGTATGACAATTTTTTAGTAGAGTAGTATGACAATTTTTTAGTAGAGTAGTATGACAATTTTTTAGTAGAGTAGTATGACAATTTTTTAGTAGAGTAGTATGAGATTTTTTTTAGTAGAGTAGTATGAGATTTTTTAGTAGAGTAGTATGACAATTTTTTAGTAGAGTAGTATGACAATTTTTTAGTAGAGTAGTATGACAATTTTTTAGTAGAGTAGTATGACAATTTTTTAGTAGAGTAGTATGACAATTTTTTAGTAGAGTAGTATGACAATTTTTTAGTAGAGTAGTATGACAATTTTTTAGTAGAGTAGTATGACAATTTTTTAGTAGAGTAGTATGACAATTTTTTAGTAGAGTAGTATGACAATTTTTTAGTAGAGTAGTATGACAATTTTTTAGTAGAGTAGTATGACAATTTTTTAGTAGAGTAGTATGACAATTTTTTAGTAGAGTAGTATGACAATTTTTTAGTAGAGTAGTATGACAATTTTTTAGTAGAGTAGTATGAGATTTTTTTTAGTAGAGTAGTATGAGATTTTTTAGTAGAGTAGTATGACAATTTTTTAGTAGAGTAGTATGACAATTTTTTAGTAGAGTAGTATGACAATTTTTTAGTAGAGTAGCATGACAATTTTTTAGTAGAG
This sequence comes from Euprymna scolopes, assembly GCF_053919585.1. Lineage (NCBI taxonomy): Eukaryota > Metazoa > Mollusca > Cephalopoda > Sepiida > Sepiolidae > Euprymna > Euprymna scolopes. The sequence continues at coordinate 2,988,759 of NC_136490.1, forward strand.
TAGTATGACAATTTTTTAGTAGAGTAGTATGACAATTTTTTAGTAGAGTAGTATGACAATTTTTTAGTAGAGTAGTATGACAATTTTTTAGTAGAGTAGTATGACAATTTTTTAGTAGAGTAGTATGACAATTTTTTAGTAGAGTAGTATGAGATTTTTTTTAGTAGAGTAGTATGAGATTTTTTAGTAGAGTAGTATGACAATTTTTTAGTAGAGTAGTATGACAATTTTTTAGTAGAGTAGTATGACAATTTTTTAGTAGAGTAGTATGACAATTTTTTAGTAGAGTAGTATGAGATTTTTTTTAGTAGAGTAGTATGAGATTTTTTAGTAGAGTAGTATGACAATTTTTTAGTAGAGTAGTATGACAATTTTTTAGTAGAGTAGTATGACAATTTTTTAGTAGAGTAGTATGACAATTTTTTAGTAGAGTAGTATGACAATTTTTTAGTAGAGTAGTATGACAATTTTTTAGTAGAGTAGTATGACAATTTTTTAGTAGAGTAGTATGACAATTTTTTAGTAGAGTAGTATGACAATTTTTTTAGTAGAGTAGTATGACAATTTTTTAGTAGAGTAGTATGACAATTTTTTAGTAGAGTAGTATGACAATTTTTTAGTAGAGTAGTATGACAATTTTTTAGTAGAGTAGTATGACAATTTTTTAGTAGAGTAGTATGACAATTTTTTAGTAGAGTAGTATGACAATTTTTTAGTAGAGTAGTATGACAATTTTTTAGTAGAGTAGTATGACAATTTTTTAGTAGAGTAGTATGACAATTTTTTAGTAGAGTAGTATGACAATTTTTTAGTAGAGTAGTATGACAATTTTTTAGTAGAGTAGTATGACAATTTTTTAGTAGAGTAGTATGACAATTTTTTAGTAGAGTAGTATGACAATTTTTTAGTAGAGTAGTATGACAATTTATTTTTAGTAGAGTAGTATGACAATTTTTTAGTAGAGTAGTATGACAATTTTTTAGTAGAGTAGTATGACAATTTTTTAGTAGAGTAGTATGACATTTTTTAGTAGAGTAGTATGACAATTTTTTAGTAGAGTAGTATGACAATTTTTTAGTAGAGTAGTATGACAATTTTTTTTTAGTAGAGTAGTATGACAATTTTTTTAGTAGAGTAGTATGACAATTTTTTAGTAGAGTAGTATGAGAATTTTTTAGTAGAGTAGTATGACAATTTTTTAGTAGAGTAGTATGACAATTTTTTAGTAGAGTAGTATGAGATTTTTTTAGTAGAGTAGTATGAATTTTTTAGTAGAGTAGTATGACAATTTTTTAGTAGAGTAGTATGACAATTTTTTAGTAGAGTAGTATGACAATTTTTTAGTAGAGTAGTATGACAATTTTTTAGTAGAGTAGTATGAGATTTTTTAGTAGAGTAGTATGAGAATTTTTTAGTAGAGTAGTATGACAATTTTTTAGTAGAGTAGTATGAGATTTTTTTTAGTAGAGTAGTATGAGATTTTTTAGTAGAGTAGTATGACAATTTTTTAGTAGAGTAGTATGACAATTTTTTAGTAGAGTAGTATGACAATTTTTTAGTAGAGTAGTATGACAATTTTTTAGTAGAGTAGTATGACAATTTTTTAGTAGAGTAGTATGACAATTTTTAGTAGAGTAGTATGACAATTTTTTAGTAGAGTAGTATGAGATTTTTTTTAGTAGAGTAGTATGAGAATTTTTTAGTAGAGTAGTATGACAATTTTTTAGTAGAGTAGTATGAGATTTTTTAGTAGAGTAGTATGACAATTTTTTAGTAGAGTAGTATGAGATTTTTTTTAGTAGAGTAGTATGAGAATTTTTTAGTAGAGTAGTATGACAATTTTTTATAGAGTAGTATGACAATTTTTTAGTAGAGTAGTATGAAATTTTTTTAGAAGAGTAGTATGAGATTTTTTTTAGTAGAGTAGTATGACAATTTTTTAGTAGAGTAGTATGACAATTTTTTAGTAGAGTAGTATGACAATTTTTTAGTAGAGTAGTATGACAATTTTTTAGTAGAGTAGTATGAGATTTTTTTTAGTAGAGTAGTATGAGATTTTTTAGTAGAGTAGTATGACATTTTTAGTAGAGTAGTATTACAATTTTTTAGTAGAGTAGTATGACAATTTTTTAGTAGAGTAGTATGACAATTTTTTAGTAGAGTAGTATGAGAATTTTTAGTAGAGTAGTATGACATTTTTTAGTAGAGTAGTATGACAATTTTTTAGTAGAGTAGTATGAGACTTTTTTAGTAGAGTAGTATGAGATTTTTTAGTAGAGTAGTATGACAATTTTTTAGTAGAGTAGTATGACAATTTTTTAGTAGAGTAGTATGACAATTTTTTAGTAGAGTAGTATGAGATTTTTTTTAGTAGAGTAGTATGACAATTTTTTAGTAGAGTAGTATGACAATTTTTTAGTAGAGTAGTATGAGATTTTTTAGTAGAGTAGTATGACAATTTTTTAGTAGAGTAGTGTGACAATTTTTTAGTAGAGTAGTATGACAATTTTTTAGTAGAGTAGTATGACAATTTTTTAGTAGAGTAGTATGACAATTTTTTAGTAGAGTAGTATGACAATTTTTTAGTAGAGTAGTATGACAATTTTTTAGTAGAGTAGTATGACAATTTTTTAGTAGAGTAGTATGACAATTTTTTAGTAGAGTAGTATGAGATTTTTTAGTAGAGTAGTATGACAATTTTTTAGTAGAGTAGTATGACAATTTTTTAGTAGAGTAGTATGACAATTTTTTAGTAGAGTAGTATGACAATTTTTAGTAGAGTAGTATGAGATTTTTTTAGTAGAGTAGTATGAGATTTTTAGTAGAGTAGTATGACAATTTTTTAGTAGAGTAGTATGAGATTTTTTTTAGTAGAGTAGTATGACAATTTTTTAGTAGAGTAGTATGACAATTTTTTTAGTAGAGTAGTATGACAATTTTTTAGTAGAGTAGTATGACAATTTTTTAGTAGAGTAGTATGACAATTTTTTAGTAGAGTAGTATGAGATTTTTTAGTAGAGTAGTATGACAATTTTTTAGTAGAGTAGTATGACAATTTTTTAGTAGAGTAGTATGACAATTTTTTAGTAGAGTAGTATGACAATTTTTTAGTAGAGTAGTATGACAATTTTTAGTAGAGTAGTATGAGATTTTTTTTAGTAGAGTAGTATGAGATTTTTTAGTAGAGTAGTATGACAATTTTTTAGTAGAGTAGTATGAGATTTTTTTTAGTAGAGTAGTATGACAATTTTTTAGTAGAGTAGTATGACAATTTTTTAGTAGAGTAGTATGACAATTTTTTTAGTAGAGTAGTATGAGATTTTTTTAGTAGAGTAGTATGACAATTTTTTAGTAGAGTAGTATGACAATTTTTTAGTAGAGTAGTATGACAATTTTTTAGTAGAGTAGTATGAGATTTTTTTTAGTAGAGTAGTATGACAATTTTTTAGTAGAGTAGTATGACAATTTTTTAGTAGAGTAGTATGACAATTTTTTAGTAGAGTAGTATGACAATTTTTTAGTAGAGTAGTATGACAATTTTTTAGTAGAGTAGTATGAGATTTTTTTTAGTAGAGTAGTATGACAATTTTTTAGTAGAGTAGTATGACAATTTTTTAGTAGAGTAGTATGACAATTTTTTAGTAGAGTAGTATGAGATTTTTTTTAGTAGAGTAGTATGACAATTTTTTAGTAGAGTAGTATGACAATTTTTTAGTAGAGTAGTATGACAATTTTTTAGTAGAGTAGTATGAGATTTTTTTTAGTAGAGTAGTATGAGATTTTTTAGTAGAGTAGTATGACAATTTTTTAGTAGAGTAGTATGAGATTTTTTTTAGTAGAGTAGTATGACAATTTTTTAGTAGAGTAGTATGAGATTTTTTTTAGTAGAGTAGTATGACAATTTTTTAGTAGAGTAGTATGACAATTTTTTAGTAGAGTAGTATGACAATTTTTTAGTAGAGTAGTATGACAATTTTTTAGTAGAGTAGTATGAGATTTTTTTAGTAGAGTAGTATGACAATTTTTTAGTAGAGTAGTATGACAATTTTTTAGTAGAGTAGTATGAGAATTTTTTAGTAGAGTAGTATGACAATTTTTTAGTAGAGTAGTATGACAATTTTTTAGTAGAGTAGTATGACAATTTTTTAGTAGAGTAGTATGACAATTTTTTAGTAGAGTAGTATGAGATTTTTTTAGTAGAGTAGTATGACAATTTTTTTGTAGAGTAGTATGACAATTTTTTAGTAGAGTAGTATGAGATTTTTTTTAGTAGAGTAGTATGACAATTTTTTAGTAGAGTAGTATGACAATTTTTTAGTAGAGTAGTATGACAATTTTTTAGTAGAGTAGTATGAGATTTTTTTTAGTAGAGTAGTATGACAATTTTTTAGTAGAGTAGTATGACAATTTTTTAGTAGAGTAGTATGACAATTTTTTAGTAGAGTAGTATGAGATTTTTTTTAGTAGAGTAGTATGAGATTTTTTAGTAGAGTAGTATGACAATTTTTTAGTAGAGTAGTATGAGATTTTTTTTAGTAGAGTAGTATGACAATTTTTTAGTAGAGTAGTATGACAATTTTTTAGTAGAGTAGTATGACAATTTTTTAGTAGAGTAGTATGACAATTTTTTAGTAGAGTAGTATGACAATTTTTTAGTAGAGTAGTATGAGATTTTTTTTAGTAGAGTAGTATGACAATTTTTTAGTAGAGTAGTATGACAATTTTTTAGTAGAGTAGTATGACAATTTTTTAGTAGAGTAGTATGAGATTTTTTTTAGTAGAGTAGTATGACAATTTTTTAGTAGAGTAGTATGACAATTTTTTAGTAGAGTAGTATGACAATTTTTTAGTAGAGTAGTATGAGATTTTTTTTAGTAGAGTAGTATGAGATTTTTTAGTAGAGTAGTATGACAATTTTTTAGTAGAGTAGTATGAGATTTTTTTTAGTAGAGTAGTATGACAATTTTTTAGTAGAGTAGTATGACAATTTTTTAGTAGAGTAGTATGACAATTTTTTAGTAGAGTAGTATGACAATTTTTTAGTAGAGTAGTATGACAATTTTTTAGTAGAGTAGTATGACAATTTTTTAGTAGAGTAGTATGAGATTTTTTTTAGTAGAGTAGTATGACAATTTTTTAGTAGAGTAGTATGACAATTTTTTAGTAGAGTAGTATGAGAATTTTTTAGTAGAGTAGTATGACAATTTTTTAGTAGAGTAGTATGACAATTTTTTAGTAGAGTAGTATGACAATTTTTTAGTAGAGTAGTATGACAATTTTTTAGTAGAGTAGTATGAGATTTTTTTAGTAGAGTAGTATGACAATTTTTTTGTAGAGTAGTATGACAATTTTTTAGTAGAGTAGTATGAGATTTTTTTTAGTAGAGTAGTATGACAATTTTTTAGTAGAGTAGTATGACAATTTTTTAGTAGAGTAGTATGACAATTTTTTAGTAGAGTAGTATGAGATTTTTTTTAGTAGAGTAGTATGACAATTTTTTAGTAGAGTAGTATGACAATTTTTTAGTAGAGTAGTATGACAATTTTTTAGTAGAGTAGTATGAGATTTTTTTTAGTAGAGTAGTATGAGATTTTTTAGTAGAGTAGTATGACAATTTTTTAGTAGAGTAGTATGAGATTTTTTTTAGTAGAGTAGTATGACAATTTTTTAGTAGAGTAGTATGACAATTTTTTAGTAGAGTAGTATGACAATTTTTTAGTAGAGTAGTATGACAATTTTTTAGTAGAGTAGTATGACAATTTTTTAGTAGAGTAGTATGACAATTTTTTAGTAGAGTAGTATGAGAATTTTTTAGTAGAGTAGTATGACAATTTTTTAGTAGAGTAGTATGACAATTTTTTTGGAATATTCAACATGCCTTTGATTCCTTAGAATGCGGAATGTTCAGGAATCACTTTGTAGTTGATCAACGCATGATTTGACCTTGAACATTCGATTCAATTTAGTCATTATTCCGAATGTGATGGTTTATAGTAAAGATATTGAGCATAGTGGAAGGTGGGCCAGTCTACGGGGATGTAGGGAACGACGTCATCTTTTTCCCAGGATTATTCCATTTGCGCTTAATATCCACTTCATAATGCTGTGTTTTAGGAAAAGTGTAACCAGTAAAAATTATTTAAGACTTTAGTATGACTGACCCGTACGGCGTAATCACGTTGCCATATCGGTTGCCGTTAAATCACCGAAATTATATTACGTTTTATCTGGTCAGTGCTTAATTTGACTATTTCCAAATGTGTACGTAAGAAGGCTACCCTTCGAGTATTGCAAAACTCTTTGTCGTAATCTCCTCGGACTGGGATATATATTCAGCTGGACACCGCTTGGGGATTTTATATTCCTTAGAAACTTGCTACTTTGCAGGAAAGAACAAAACGTAGATTCCATGAATAAAGCTTCTTTCTTAGAACGGCACGCATGTCGAACTCTGTTCCGTTTGCCTGCTTCCCACCTGACTACAACTTGGATGTGTTCAAGTCCAACGTTAACAAATTCCTAATGAACCGCCCTCTTAAGTAAACACTTCATTTAATATCCACACTAACGTACTGTACTTGCAATAACCCTTATCCCTGAGTGGCTTCCGGGCTTTGATAAGTGGTGACCACCGTGTAAAAAAAGAAAAAAGAAAAAAAAGAAATATAACTCAGTAAGAGTGAATGCCGCTTTGTTTTATTCGAATGTTTTATTATATTAACTTTGCTGGAAATAGTATATTCTTCATCAAATATCATTTCGTTTTACAAAGAAACACAATTAATATAAATATTTTAACGTTTATTCTACTCATCTATTATATTTTTTTCCTTGAAATGTTTCAGTTGGTCGATGCGGAACCTTTTTAGCGGTATCAAAAGACAAAGTCAATTCGTGTTTTCAGTCAATGTAGCGTAAGTTTGACAATTAAAACTGATGATAAAATCTTTTTACGATTGTTGTTTAAATATTTTAATTACAGGTTTATATGTAGGGAAAGCAAATATTCTCGATCTAGACTAGATTCATTTGATACATTATTCTTTTACAAACGATATTAAATTTTATAAGAATAAAAATTCCCTTAAATTTTGCAATAATCAATACATACGTTTGTTCTTTATATAAAACGACCATCGATATTTTGCTGAAATAACTGTATAATTTACTTAACAGTAACAAGAAATTCCATGCTGGAACTTAATTAGAAAATTATTACAACGTTTTCAATGTAAATGTTAGATAACGTGTACTAAAATCTATAATTACAATTATTGATTCTGGCTTCACTCTACAAACAGACGGAAAATATTCGTCGTATTTAGAAATATCCAAGAGTCTTCAAGGAATCCTGCGTTTTCCCCTATTTCTATTTGTGTACCCAGCATAAAACGTTAACATGGCTTCTATTAGAAAAATAATTGCGATTCTTTATTTATTGCGGACTATTATCTTCATCTTTCTTAGTTGTTCTCTCACGACGTTTCAGCCAACTATTCCTCTGACCTTCGTCAAGTGGTAACCGCGACGAGATAGGAACTCTGAATCTCCTAACTGCATCCGCAGTAATTATTGCCACCCATAGTTGTTGTCGTCTCACCACGTTTTGGCCAAGTAAACCTCTGGCGGGATTTGGGTAGGATTGCAATCACTATCTTCAGACAATTCTCATCTGGAACCATAGAGATTAAGCCGATACCGGTTTCAATCCGACCAAAGCCCACCAGAGGCTAACTTGGCCAAAACGTGATGAGACGGCAATAACTATTGAGAGGATGGCTTGCAAAAATTTGACATTTTACATGAAGGGTATTAAGAGATATGGCAAGTTTTTTAATCAGTTTAGGTCGAAAAATTTTAGTTACCAAAATATAAATGTATGTATGTATGTTTACATGTCAGCCTAAAAGTTTCGATCGAGGCGACGGATTTTTACAAGATCAGTATTGTTTTGAAGTTTGACCTTTCAGACGACACATATCGAAAAATTTGCTAAAAATATTAATATCCTTATCTTCAACTGAGCACTTTTCTATACGGGGGGGGGGTCGCTTTTGTCGCCGATATTTTTGCATGCCATCCTCTCCTTTCTATTGTCTAATCTTAATTAAAACCTACCGGTTTGGCGTTGGTCGTAACAGCAAAGATGTCAGTTTTTTCCCGTTCTTTTCCTTCTTCGCGGTACGGGTCCGAGCCTGCCTCTCTACTACCACTTTTTATTTATTTTTTTTTTTTTGCTCAACACACAAATCTAAACTACTAGTAATATATAATTTCGACTCTCTTGTTAGACATGAAGAAAGAGGCTAGAGATTAACACGGGCAAAACGTTGTGAGCATAACATTTAATATGAGAACAGTAGTCCGAATAATCAAAAAATTACATTATCAATCTATATCTTACGAACTGTGAATATTAACGCTCTATTTTATTTGGCGGGGATTTCTCGGTCAAGTTTGAAAATGGCATCTGTTAAAGAGGCGAATGAATCGACTATGCAGCAAATAGTAGTTGGTTATAGAGGATGTACAATTATTATAGATATAGTGTCAGCTCATAAAATAAAATAATGGATGAAAATGATTGGGCTGTACTCAATATTTTGAAACAGCATTATTCAAGTATATTTAATGTGAATATGAGAAATGTCCGAATTAGTGAAACAAGAGGACTAAAACCCCTGCATTACGAAAATGTTAATTCAACAAAAATATTCCAATAACGTTTAAAACAAAATAATA